>NC_140252.1:1627863-1725363 GCF_949987555.1 Borostomias antarcticus
GGAAGGACGGATGGACGGATGGAAGGAAGGAAAGGAAGGATGGAAGGAAGGAAGGAAAGAAGGAAGGATGGAAGGATGGAAGGAAAGAAAGAAAGAAAGAAAGAAAGAAAGAAAGAAAGAAAGAAAGAAAGAAAGAAAGAAAGAAAGAAAGAAAGAAAGAAAGAAAGAGAAGGAAGGAAGGAAGGGAAGGATGGAAGGAAGGAAGGATGGAAGGAAGGAAAGAAAAGAGGAAGGAAGGAAGGATGGAAGGATGGAAGGAAAGAAGGAAGGATGGAAGGAAGGGAAGGATGGAAGGAAGGAAGGAAGGAAGGAAGAATGGAAGGAAGGGAAGGAAGGATGGATGGATGGATGGATGGATGGAAGGAAGGATGGAAGGAAGGAAGGAAAGAAAGCAAGAAGGAAGGAATGGAAGGAAGGATGGAAGGAAAGAAGGAAGGATGGAAGGAAGGATGGAAGGAAGGAAGGAAAGAGAGAAGGATGGAAGGATGGAAGGATGGAAGGATGGAAGGAAGGAAGGAAGGAAGGGAAGGAAGGATGGAAGGAAGGATGGAAGGAAGGAAGAAAAGAAAGCAAGAAGGAAGGAATGGAAGGAGGGAAGGAAGGATGGAAGGATGGAAGGATGGAAGGATGGAAGGATGGAAGGATGGAAGGAAGGAAGGCGGAAGGAAGGATGGATGGAAGGAAGGAAGGAAGGAAGGAAGGAAGGAAGGAAGGAAAGAAGGAAGGACAGAAGGAAGGAAGGAAGGAAGGAAGGAAGGAAGGAAGGAAGGAAGGAAGGAAGGAAGAAATGAATATGAATGCTACCACTGTAGTCATTAAAGGGTGCCTGTACAGAGAGCCTGCACGTGTCCCCAAATTCAAATCCCAACTGACACTGTGAGCATCCTCTCATTCACTTCAATGGAAAGGCATGTTGGATTCAGACAGCTCTCTCTCAAAAAGTATAAAGGTCACAGCCTAGATATTGACACCGTAGGAATCCTGAGAAAATGCTGAACATTTTAGGCTATGATATGTCTGTGTAGCTTAAAAACTGTAGGCATGGCGACGAGTTAGAAAAAGGGTAAAAATGCAAAATTAGCAGCTCAAAAGGTAGAGTGTGGGCCCATACGTTTCAATGGAGAGCGCAGTTGCCAAACAAATCGTCATACAGCGAAAATTATAAGTCACACGGCTAAGATACTTACATTGTACGAATCAGCACAGTTGTGTGAAAGTTTTGATGTATAATAAGTGTGTGAGCTTTCAAAACTGTAGGAGTGCCAGCAGTTTACAAAATGTGTAAGAGAAAGGAGGAGAAAGAGAGGAGGAGAAAGAGAAAGAGGAGAAAGATAGAAAGCAGAAAGAAAAGGAAATGGAAAAGCAGAAAGAGAAGATGGCTGTAGACAAGTGCCGGGAGAAGACCGAGGACATGAACAAGTGCAAAGAAGAGGGGGAGAGGAAGCAGGCCTGGAAAGAGGAGAAAGAGAAACAGAAAGAGGGGAAAGATAGAAAGGAAAAACAGAAAAAGAAGACGCAGGAGGAGAATAGGACCCTTATAGAGAAACTGAGACTGCAAAAGCCCAACCAGTGCAAAGGTGAGAGAGAGAATATAGGCACACAGTATACCTTTAGCATCACCTGTGTTTTCTTTACAGTACTTGAAAACACACAAGCAAAATCAATGACGGACAATACTGTGGATGAGGTTATGTGAATCTATTTGTAATGACAGTCTCTGACCCAGATGTCTGTCTTTGTCCTCTTGCAGATTATTATATATTTTTGGCAAAATAAGAGCACTGACATCTTGAATCGCAGAAAAGGATGACATTTCTATAGGTAATACTCAGATGTGGGGGTAAGTCAGACTCAACTTTGAATTTTCAAACATGTTTAATTTTGGAACCAGTGTAGAAAAACATTTAAGGTGTCATGTCCAACAAAATTGAGGATGCACACTCATTCAGTGATACAAGAATGCCAGAACCAAGGATCAAGGTCAAGGTCAAATTACGTAGCACATGCTCTTCATGTTCTGCTTGAGTGCCACCTGTTGGAAGAATGTTCTCTAGTTCCAGACTTGTGTGGAGAGCTCTTTCCTGGCATCATTTATGTCCTTGCTACTCACTGGTTGGGTGATATATCAGCACCACACATCTCTCTAGCAGTAACACTGATTCTTCACTGAACTCACTTGGCATTGCGATTCATTGAAAGCATCATTGACCAATGGGGAGCTTTCGTTGTTTCCCAGGCAGTCTTCTTCTGTCTTCCACCAACCAATACTGAAGTTTCACGCCCCGTTGAAAGCATGAAGGACTGGGAGAATGCAACAGTGTTGTGTTCATTGGGGCAAGAGCCATTGGTATACAGTTAGGTCCATAAATATTTGGACATTGACACAATTAATCATTTTGGCTCTGTACACTACCACAATGGATTTTAAATGAAACATTCAATATGTATCTCTCTCTGCATTTGTTTAGTCCTTGATGCCCATGGTGAATCCTGTCCAACACCTCGGTCCTCATTGTCTGTGGAATCACTTTTTGATAAACCTTTTCCTTTTGACCTGTCCAAGGTCCAGAGAGCTGTGTGCATGCTGAGCAACACCACCGCCATCGCTGAGGCCTTGGCCAGGCTGGACCACAAGTTTGACCTGATGTACGCCAAGAGGGCCTTCGGGCACTGGTACGTGGGAGAGGGCATGGAGGAGGGAGAGTTCTCTGAGGCCAGAGAAGACATGGCCGCCCTGGAGAAGGATTACGAAGAGGTGGGAACAGACAGCGTGGGAGAGGAAGATGAGGAGGGAGAGGAGGACTGAAGGGTCAATGCCATCTAATATTCCAGATGATTACAGGAAGACGGATACATTCCCTGCTCCCACATTGACCACCTGTGTCTTGTCATTCTGCGACAGTGAAAATAAAATGCATAAACCTTCATTGTGTGTGAATCGTTAAATTTAGACCACCGTCTATGAATGAATCAGATTATTACCAGGTAGTTTTTACACATACTTGGAAGTAGGAATTTGTTCTGGTCACCTGGTGCATAACACTGATGGGTACACAACATTAGACAGGGTGCAAGGACAAGACGGGACAGTGCAAAGAAAATGACAGTGCAAATTAATACATCCATGGTTTACACCCAGCGTTCCAAAACCTATTGTAAAGCCTTTTATTCTGTTTTTAACTGCACATATATAATCAAAATTGATAAACAGTGACTCAATGTAAGTGTCTTACAAACGATGTGAATAATAACTCAATCCAGCCCAAAATATGTTATTTAGAACCACTAGAGGGCGCGTCGTCACTCTACATCTCCCCTTGACGTCATGGTAGACGTTACTGAGGCAGACGCTTTTAAATAGTCAGTGATCCGATTCCACTTCATCAGAGTAGCTAGTTAGTGATTTCTGGATTTGACACAGTAATTTAGAGAAAACAAGTAAGTCCATAATGGGGATAGACTTTATGAAATGATTCTGTACTGCTTTCTTTGACAAAAACACCTAAAATTGAAGACAGAATACAGTGCATATTTCTCTCAGAACTTAGATTCTAACCTGGTTAAACAATGTCGAGGTTGAGAGCGATACTGGTTGATTACACGACTAGCAGTGATGTGTCTGGGTAATCAGAGTTCCTGGGTGAACCTCCTCTTCATCAGTGATCTAATAATAAGAATAATAACAATAATGATAGTAATAATAATTAATAATAATAATTGTAGATTATTTTGCTTGCTGTTTTGAAAAGTGTTATCTAGCTACAGTAGGCCTAACGTGCTGTGTTGTAAAGTCCTGTATATCTAAATATAGGCCTACTGTGCTGCTAGGTATACAGTACTGTAGGCCAAACTGTTCTAGGTTGTTGTAAAGTGCTGTACAGCTAGGTATAGGTCTTTGTGCTGTGTTGTAAAGTACTTGTATACAGTAGCTATGACTACTGTTGTATGTTTAAAGTGCTGTACATCTATAGGTGTGCTGTGTTGTAAAGTACTTGTATACAGCTACAGTGGGTATAAAACTACTGCTGTATGTTGTAAGGTTCTGTAGAGCTAGATATCGGCCTAATGTCCCATGTTGTAAAGGGCTGTATAGCTACAGTATGCTTGCTGTAATATAAAGTGGTAACCCATTGAAGGAGCACTGTATTGCATTGCTCTGCTATTGATGCAGGAGCCAGTGCACTGTGGCATCTTGTAAAACTGAAGTTACTGTATGTGTAGGAGTACTGTACCATGATAGGAGTAGCCAGTGCACTGTGCATATTGTAGCCTATCTTTAAGCCATATAATCATCATATTGCTCAAATTTAGCATGCTGGATCAAGATAATAGTCAAGTAGAAATTAAATAAGACCTATTAGGGGAGGAGAGGGATTGTGGTGTATGCTGCCTGTGACAGAAATCATCAGCACTAGCCTGCTATTTTCCCAGTAGCGCGCCAGATCACTCAAAACTGACCAGCAGACTGGTAGCTTTGACCAGCAGCTTTGCTACCTTCTCATCCTGTTCCTTTCTCTCCTCTTTTCTTACTGCTGCCTTTATGTTTGCAATACATGATGACTGTTCACTCTGCGTGCAGATGTGTTCAGCTTGTTAGTCTCTTGACGCTCAGATGCTTTGCACCTGAACTAACTGCTAAATCGCATCATGGCTAGTGGACGTTTTCTGTTTGGCAAGTTCCATCTGAATGAGCTCGGTTTGACTAATATTAGCAAGCAAGCTAGCTAGCTACTATTGTGTACAATGGTAGGGTGGACAATAGAACGTGACAAATCTGACCAAATTTGCAGGACAGAACGGTAACGCTTTATAATACAGCCTGTGTCTTACCCGTGTCTTACCAGTGTCTCATCCGTGTCTTACTGGGTACTTACATGTAGGTACGGGGTACTTACCGGGTACTTACATGTAGGTACGGGGTACTTACCGGGTAGGCTACTTACATGTAGGTACGGGTTACTTACCGGGTACTTACATGGCGTGCACAGGAGTGTAGGTATTTACAGGTAGGTACGGAGTACTTACATGTAAGTATCAATCAATCAATCAAAACTTTATTTGTTTAGCACATTTCATACACAGAGGCAACACAATGTGCTTTACAGAGAACAAGGGAGGTGGGCATACGACCCACCCCTACATATTCCAGAGGGAAGCAAGAAACCAGTATCACCCGGGGGCCAGAAAAGTGAGCTGTAAAAATTCTTCCCTGACCCCTCTCAACAAGGCAATTGAGCAAGCTCCTGGAGTATGTTTGTCTAATGGCAAAGACCATTTATAAAGCAATAAATTACATTTTCAGAGTAAGAGAGGCTAAAAACATCATGGGAGAGACATGGCAAACACTGGTGTATGTCTGTGTGTTCGTGAATGTACCTGGGCCCAGATAGAGGTAGGAGTTGGGGTAGGCTGTAGCTCAGTTGGTAGAGTGGGTCGTTCAGTGATCGAAGGGTCAGTGGTTCGAATCCCAGCTCCGACTGTCCACATGTCGAAGTGTCCTTGAGCAAGACACCTAACCCCAAATTGCTCCCAATGAGCAGGTTAGCACCTTGCATGGCAGCTACCACCATTGGTGTGTGAATGTGTGTGTGAATGGGTGAATGAGAGGCCATTGTAAAGCGCTTTGAGTGCCGCTAAGGTGGAAAAGCGCTATATAAGTGCAGTCCATTTACCATTTACCATTTAGGGAGGGGGTAGGAAGAGGATACAGATCCGGTTTAGGGTGAGGCGAAGGGGATCTGAGCCCAGGACTGGTGTATGTCTGTGTGTGTGTGTGAGTGTGCCTGGGTCCAGGTAGAGGCAGGGGTCGGGGGTAGGGTGGGGTTAGGAAAAGTATATGGACCCGGGTTAGGGTGAGGGGAAGGGAGACTGGTGTCATGGAATTTTACACCTAGTCTCAAGACTATTCAGATTCATATCTTTTCTTTCAATACCTATTCATCCAGTCCCCTGCCTTTTGCTATTGTAAACACCTCAACCTTTTGTTTCTCTCTCTTTTGTAATTGTAAACACCTCCTCTACCTCGCTCTTCCTCCTCTCTTTGTTTAAGTCAGAAGGGCCACACCTTCTGTCCTTCCCGTCCTGGCTCAGACCTTTTGTTTTCTTTGTCCATATTCAAAGTGAGTTTTCATCCCTCGACCACTGTTTGATATCCGTCACATTACGATGACGTATAGACAACTCAGCCAATCAAATATCGGTTGCACCACATCCTTGCTTTGAGGAGATATAAGGAGGATATCCGGCGAGCTCATATTACTTCTGTCGGTGAACCACTCTGTGTTTTACTTTGAGGTCCGTTT
The DNA here is from genome assembly GCF_949987555.1 of Borostomias antarcticus. Classification (NCBI taxonomy): domain Eukaryota; kingdom Metazoa; phylum Chordata; class Actinopteri; order Stomiiformes; family Stomiidae; genus Borostomias; species Borostomias antarcticus. The sequence continues at coordinate 1,634,166 of NC_140252.1, forward strand.
GCAATCGTATTGTTTTCTTAATAAATCTGACTGAACCTATTTTTGAGCGAACCTGGGCTTTGGCAAATACTTCATTTTTCTCAACTACACTGGGCCCAGGTCCAGGCCTAAAGCCGGAAGTGGACTGGTGTATGTCTGTGTGTACGTTTGCGTGTGTTAACTAAATGCTACGACATCCACAGCAGACACAGGGGTATCTATCGGACTCCGGGAGGTCTGCTGGTGACAGTGGGGCATCCACTGGACCTGGTTAGAAGATAGGAGGGAGAGAGAGAGGCACTAGGGAGAGGGGAGGCAGAAAAGGGTTAGTAGCACACAGAGCCATAAAAGCAACACGGATATTAAAACAGGCAACCTGGAGCAAGTACCCGGTAAGTACCCCATAACTACCTCTAAGTACCCAGTAAGTAACCGGTATGGGTAAGACACTGGTAAGACAGTGTAAGACACTGGTAAGACACTGGTAAGACACAGGTTGGACACGGGCTGTATAATAAAGCGTTACCGACAGAACAAGATAAATTAATCTATTGACATAGTGAGGAAGCACGGGGTGTCTGCATCATGGGAACTGTAGTCAGTTTACACCCAGCGTTCCAAAACCTATTGAAAAGCCTTTTATTCTGTCTTTAACTGCACACATATAATCAAAATCAATAAACAGTGACTCAATGTAAGTGTCTTAGAAACGATATGAATAACTAGAAAGTACATTTCCTGGAGAAAATGTGAGGTGGGCTAGCTGCTGCAGCTGTATGTAACAGCTACTGCTAGAACTACTATGGACCAGGCAATCTCCATGCACCCACCGGCGAAGACCGTGCGTCTCTACCCCACTCAGGGGCTGGGTTGTGGGGTCTGTGGCGTGGATAGTGGCATGGTGGTGAGACTCTGCCCCCTCAGGTCAGAGCTGGTTGAGGACAGTGTACCCCTCTCCGGGCCACCTACCCGCCCTGAAGACCATGTGTCTCTAGCCCAACTCAGGGTCTGAGATGTGGGGACGGTGGCGTGGAGAGTGGCGTGGTGGCGAGACTCCGCCCCCTCAGGTCAGAGGTTGTGGGGGGCAGGTCAGTGATTGCCAGGCCATCCCCATGCACCCCTCATTGGAGACCATGTGTCTATAGCCCACCCCGGGCGGAGCAGTAGCTGTGGAGGTGTTGCAGTAGGTGTTTGTTATAAGTACTGCTAGTACTACACTCAAAAATAGATAAGACCACTCATCATAACTCATAGTTTTATTGCGTTCAATAGCTGAAAGAGGAGAAAATATATTAATGAGTTTGCAGCCTGAAAAAGAGTGTCATTCTGAATATTTCTTTGAATATATGGAAGGAAGAAAGAAAGAAAGAAAGGAAGGAAGAAAGGATGGAAGGAAGGAAAGGAAGGATGGAAGGAAGGATGGAAGGAAGGATGGATGGAAGGAAGGAAGGAAGGATGGAAGGAAGGAAGGAAGGAAGGAAGGAAGGAAGGAAGGAAGGAAGGAAGGAAGGAAGGAAGGAAAGGAAGGAATGGAAGGAAGGAAAGAAAGAAGGAAGGAAGGGAAGGATGGAAGGAAGGAAAGGAAGGAAAGGAAAGGAAAGGAAAGGAAAGGAAAGGAAGGAAGGAAGGAAAGAAAGAAGGAAGGATGGAAGGAAAGGATGAAAGGAAGAATGGAAAGGAAGGAAGGATGGAAGGAAGGAAAGGAAGGAAGGATGAAAGGAAGGAAAAAAAAGAAGGAAGGATGGAAGGAAGGAAAGAAAGGAGGAAGGAAGGAAGGATGGAAGGAAAGGAAGGAAGGATGAAAGGAAGGAAAGGAAGGAAATGAAGGAAAGGAAGGAAGGATGAAAGGAAGGAAGGATGGAAGGAAGGAAAGGAAGGATGAAAGGAAGGAAGGAAGGAAAGAAAGAAGGAAGGAAGGGAAGGAAGGATGGAAGGAAGGAAAGGAAGGAAAGGAAGGAAGGAAGGAAGGATGGAAGGAAGGAAAGGAAGGAAGGAAGGATGAAAGGAAGGAAAGAAAGAAGGAAGGAAGGGAAGGAAGGGAAGGGAAGGAAGGGAAGGAAGGAAGGATGGAAGGAAGGAAAGGAAGGAAGGAAGGAAGGATGAAAGGAAGGAAGGATGAAAGGAAGGAAAGGATGAAAGGAAGGAAAGAAAGAAAGAAGGAAGGAAGGATGGAAGGAAGGATGGAAGGATGGAAGGAAAGGAAGGATGGAAGGATGGAAGGAAAGAAAGAAGGAAGGAAGGGAAGGAAGGATGGAAGGAAGGAAAGGAAGTAAAGGAAGGAAAGGAAGGAAAGGAAGGGAGGAAGGATGAAAGGAAGGAAGGATGGAAGGAAAGAAAGGAAGGAAAGGAAGGAAGGAAGAATGAAAGGAAGGAAAGAAGGAAGGAAGGATGGAAGGAAGGAAAGAAAGGAGGAAGGATGGAAGGAAGGAAAGAAGGATGGAAGGAAGGGAAGGAAGGATGGATGGAAGGATGGATGGAAGGAAGGAAGGATGGAAGGAAGAATGGAAAGGATGGAAGGATGGAAGGAAGGAAAGGAAGGAAAGGAAGGAAAGGAAAGGAAGGAAAGAAAGAAGGATGGAAGGAAGGATGGAAGGAAGGAAAGGAAGGAAGGAAGGAAAGAAAGGAGGAAGGAAGGATGGAAGGAAGGAAGGAAGGAAAGAAAGAAGGATGGAAGGAAGGATGGAAGGAAGGAAAGGAAGGAAAGGAAGGAAAGGAAGGATGAAAGGAAGGAAAGAAGGAAGGAAGGATCGAAGGAAGGAAAGAAAGGAGGAAGGAAGGATGGAAGGAAGGAAGGAAAGAAAGGAGGATGGAAGGAAGATAGGAAGGAAGGATGGAAGGAAAGGAAGGAAGGATGGAAGGAAGAAAGGAGAGGAAGGATGGAAGGAAGAAAGGAAAGGAAGGAAGGAAGGAAGGAAGGAAGGAAAGGAAGGAAGGATGAAAGGAAGGAAAGAAAGTAGGAAGGAAGGATGGAAGGAAGGAAGGAAAGAAAGGAGGATGGAAGGATGGAAGGAAGGAAAGGAAGGATGGAAGGAAGGAAAGAAAGAAGGATGGAAGGAAGGGAAGGAAGAATGGATGGAAGGAAGGAAGAAAGGAAGGAAAGAAAGAAAGAAGGAAGGAAGGATGGAAGGAAGGGATGGGAGGAAGGAACGATGGAAGGAAGGAAGGAAGGGAAGGAAGGAAAGCAAGGAAAGAAAGAAAGCAAGAAGGAAGGAAGGAAGGAATGGAAGGAAGGATGGAAGGAAGGATGGAAGGAAGGAAAGGAAGGATGGAAGGAAGGAAAGGAAGGAAAGATGGAAGGAAGGAAGGAAAGGAAGGAAGGATAGAAGGAAGGAAAGAAAGAAGGATGGAAGGGAAGGAAGGATGGAAGGAAGGAAGGATGGAAGGAAGCAAAGGAAGGAAAGGAAGGAAAGGAAGGAAGGAAGGAAGGAAGGAAAGAAAGAAGGAAGGAAGGATGGAAGTAAGGGAAGGAAGGAAGGATGGAAGGAAGGATGGAAGGAAGGAAAGGAAAGGAATGAAGGATCGAAGGAAAGGAAGAAAGAAGGAAGGGAAGGAAGGAAGGAAGAATGGATGGAAGGATGGAAGGAAGGAAGGAAAGAAAGGAGGAAGGAAGGAAGGAAAGAAAGAAGGAAGGATGGAAGGAAGGAAGGAAAGAAGGATGGAAGGAAGGGAAGGAAGGATGGATGGAAGGAAGGATGGAAGTTAGGAAAGAAAGAAAGAAGGAAGGAAGGAAGGATGGAAGGGAAGGATGGAAGGAAGGATGGAAGGAAGGATGGAAGGAAGGAAGGAAGGAAAGAAGGAAGGATGGAAGGAAGGGAAGGATGGAAGGAAGGAAGGAAGGAAGGAAGGAAGAAAGGATGGAAGGAAGGAAGGAAGGAAGGAAAGAAAGAAGGAAGGGAAGGAAGGATGGAAGGAAATAAAGCAAGAAGGAAGGAAGGAATGGAAGGAAGGAAGGATGGAAGGAAGGATGGAAGGAGGGAAGGAAGGAAAGAAGGAAGGAAGGAAAGGAAGGAATGGAAGGAAGGAAGGAAAGAAAGAAAGAAAGAAGGAAGGGAAGGAAGGATGGAAGGAAAGGAAGGAAAGGAAGGAAAGGAAGGGAGGAAGGATGAAAGGAAGGAAGGATGGAAGGAAAGAAAGGAAGGAAAGGAAGGAAGGAAGAATGAAAGGAAGGAAAGAAAGAAGGAAGGATGGAAGGAAGGAAAGAAAGGAGGAAGGATGGAAGGAAGGAAAGAAGGATGGAAGGAAGGGAAGGAAGGATGGATGGAAGGATGGATGGAAGGAAGGATGGAAGGAAGAATGGAAAGGAAGGAAGGATGGAAGGAAGGAAAGGAAGGAAAGGAAGGAAAGAAAGAAGGATGGAAGGAAGGATGGAAGGAAGGAAAGGAAGGAAGGAAAGAAAGGAGGAAGGAAGGATGGAAGGAAGGAAGGAAAGAAAGAAGGATGGAAGGAAGGATGGAAGGAAGGAAAGGAAGGAAAGGAAGGAAAGGAAGGATGAAAGGAAGGAAAGAAGGAAGGAAGGAAGGATGGAAGGAAGGAAAGAAAGGAGGAAGGAAGGATGGAAGGAAGGAAGGAAAGAAAGGATGGAAGGAAGGAAGGAAGGATGGAAGGAAAGGAAGGAAGGATGGAAGGAAGAAAGGAGAGGAAGGATGGAAGGAAGGAAGGAAGGAAAGGAAGGAAGGATGAAAGGAAGGAAAGAAAGAAGGAAGGAAGGATGGAAGGAAGGAAGGAAAGAAAGGAGGATGGAAGGATGGAAGGAAGGAAAGGAAGGATGGAAGGAAGGATGGAAGGAAGGGAAGGAAGAATGGATGGAAGGAAGGAAGGAAGAAAGGAAGGAAAGAAAGAAAGAAGGAAGGAAGGAAGGATGGAAGGAAGGATGGAAGGAAGGGATGGGAGGAAGGAACGATGGAAGGAAGGAAGGAAGGGAAGGAAGGAAAGCAAGGAAAGAAAGAAAGCAAGAAGGAAGGAAGGAATGGAAGGAAGGATGGAAGGAAGGATGGAAGGAAGGAAAGGAAGGATGGAAGGAAGGAAAGGAAGGAAAGATGGAAGGAAGGAAGGAAAGGAAGGAAGGATAGAAGGAAGGAAAGAAAGAAGGATGGAAGGGAAGGAAGGATGGAAGGAAGCAAAGGAAGGAAAGGAAGGAAAGGAAGGAAGGAAGGAAGGAAAGAAAGAAGGAAGGATGGAAGTAAGGGAAGGAAGGAAGGATGGAAGGAAGGATGGAAGGAAGGAAAGGAAAGGAATGAAGGATCGAAGGAAAGGAAGAAAGAAGGAAGGGAAGGAAGGAAGGAAGGAAGAATGGATGGAAGGATGGAAGGAAGGAAGGAAAGAAAGGAGGAAGGAAGGAAGGAAAGAAAGGAGGAAGGAAGGATGGAAGGAAGGAAGGAAAGAAAGAAGGATGGAAGGAAGGGAAGGAAGGATGGATGGAAGGAAGGATGGAAGTTAGGAAAGAAAGAAAGAAGGAAGGAAGGAAGGATGGAAGGGAAGGATGGAAGGAAGGATGGAAGGAAGGAAAGAAGGAAGGATGGAAGGAAGGGAAGGATGGAAGGAAGGAAGGAAGAAAGGATGGAAGGAAGGAAGGAAGGAAAGAAAGAAGGAAGGGAAGGAAGGATGGAAGGAAGGAAATAAAGCAAGAAGGAAGGAAGGAATGGAAGGAAGGAAGGATGGAAGGATGGAAGGAAGGATGGAAGGAGGGAAGGAAGGAAAGAAGGAAAGGAAGGAATGGAAGGAAGGAAGGAAGGAAAGAAAGAAAGAAGGAAGGAAGGGAAGGAAGGAAGGATGGAAGGAAGGAAAGGAAGGAAAGGAAGGAAAGGAAGGAAAGGAAGGAAAGGAAGGAAAGGAAGGGAGGAAGGATGAAAGGAAGGAAGGATGGAAGGAAAGAAAGGAAGGAAAGGAAGGAAGAATGAAAGGAAGGAAAGAAAGAAGGAAGGAAGGATGGAAGGAAGGAAAGAAAGGAGGAAGGATGGAAGGAAGGAAAGAAGGATGGAAGGAAGGGAAGGAAGGATGGATGGAAGGAAGGATGGATGGAAGGAAGGAAGGATGGAAGGAAGAATGGAAAGGAAGGAAGGATGGAAGGAAGGAAAGGAAGGAAAGGAAGGAAAGGAAGGAAAGAAAGAAGGATGGAAGGAAGGATGGAAGGAAGGAAAGGAAGGAAAGAAAGGAGGAAGGATGGAAGGAAGGAAGGAAGGAAAGAAAGAAGGATGGAAGGAAGGATGGAAGGAAGGAAAGGAAGGAAAGGAAGGATGAAAGGAAGGAAAGAAGGAAGGAAGGAAGGATGGAAGGAAGGAAAGAAAGGAGGAAGGAAGGATGGAAGGAAGGAAGGAAAGAAAGGAGGATGGAAGGAAGGAAGGAAGGAAGGATGGAAGGAAAGGAAGGAAGGATGGAAGGAAGAAAGGAGAGGAAGGATGGAAGGAAGAAAGGAAAGGAAGGAAGGAAGGAAGGAAGGAAGGAAGGAAAGGAAGGAAGGATGAAAGGAAGGAAAGAAAGAAGGAAGGAAGGATGGAAGGAAGGAAGGAAAGAAAGGAGGATGGAAGGATGGAAGGAAGGAAAGGAAGGATGGAAGGAAGGAAAGAAAGAAGGATGGAAGGAAGGGAAGGAAGAATGGATGGAAGGAAGGAAGGAAGAAAGGAAGGAAAGAAAGAAAGAAGGAAGGAAGGATGGAAGGAAGGGATGGGAGGAAGGAACGATGGAAGGAAGGAAGGAAAGCAAGGAAAGAAAGAAAGCAAGAAGGAAGGAAGGAAGGAAGGAATGGAAGGAAGGAAGGATGGAAGGAAGGATGGAAGGAAGGAAAGGAAGGATGGAAGGAAGGAAAGGAAGGAAAGATGGAAGGAAGGAAGGAAAGGAAGGAAGGATAGAAGGAAGGAAAGAAAGAAGGATGGAAGGGAAGGAAGGATGGAAGGAAGGAAGGATGGAAGGAAGCAAAGGAAGGAAAGGAAGGAAAGGAAGGAAGGAAGGAAGGAAGGAAAGAAAGAAAGAAGGAAGGAAGGATGGAAGTAAGGGAAGGAAGGAAGGATGGAAGGAAGGAAAGGAAAGGAATGAAGGATCGAAGGAAAGGAAGAAAGAAGGAAGGGAAGGAAGGAAGAATGGATGGAAGGATGGAAGTTAGGAAGGAAAGAAAGGAGGAAGGAAGGAAGGAAAGAAAGGAGGAAGGAAGGATGGAAGGAAGGAAGGAAAGAAAGAAGGATGGAAGGAAGGGAAGGAAGGATGGATGGAAGGAAGGATGGAAGTTAGGAAAGAAAGAAGGAAGGAAGGAAGGATGGAAGGGAAGGGAAGGATGGAAGGAAGGATGGAAGGAAGGATGGAAGGAAGGAAGGAAGGAAAGAAGGAAGGATGGAAGGAAGGGAAGGAAGGAAGGAAGGAAGGAAGGAAGAAAGGATGGAAGGAAGGAAGGAAGGAAGGATGGAAGGAAGGAAGGAAGGAAGTAAGGAAAGAAAGAAAGAAGGAAGGGAAGGAAGGATGGAAGGAAGGAAAGAAAGCAAGAAGGAAGGAATGGAAGGAAGGAAGGATGGAAGGAAGGAAGGATGGAAGGAGGGAAGGAAGGAAAGAAGGAAGGAAGGAAAGGAAGGAAGGATGGAAGGAAGGAAGGAAGGAATATGAATGCTACCACAGTAGTCAATAAAGGGTGCCTGTACAGAGAGCATGCACGTGTCCCCAAATTCAAATCCCAACTGACACTGAGCATCCTCTCATTCACTTCAATGGAAAGGCATGTTGGCTTCAGACAGCTCTCTCTCAAAAAGTATAAAGGTCACAGCCTAGATTTTGACACCGTATGAATCCTGAGAAAATGCTGAACATTTTAGGCTATTATATGTCCGTGTAGCTTAAAAACTGTAGGCATGGCGACGAGTTAGAAAAAGGGTAAAAATGCAAAATTAGCAGCTCAATAGGTAGAGTGTGGGCCCATACGTTTCAATGGAGAGCACAGTTGCCAAACAAATCGTCATACAGCGAAAATTATAAGTCACACGGCTTAGATACTTAAATTGTACGAATCAGCACAGTTGTGTGAAAGTTTTTATGTATAATACGTGTGTGAGCTTTCAAAACTGTAGGAGTGCCAGCAGTTTACAAAATGTGTAAATATTTTCAAAGCAACAGCTGCCACCACTCTAAAAACATAATGATACTGAACATTCCACCAGCAGTTTCAATGGCACAAAAATGACTATTAAAAGTTAAATTACTAAAAAACTATAAAAAATATCAAAAATCTTAATACATCCGTTAAAGAGCTAAACATCGTGAACATTTTAAAGTTTGAATGAAGTTTCTAGCACAAAGTATGAAGAAGTTATAAAGGAGACAAAAAACGGGGAGAATAATAAAGAAAGAAAGAAAGAAATAGTGGGAATATCACAAGTTGGGCTAGCTTTTACAAGCTAGCCCACCTAATAAAGAAAGAAATAGTGGGAATATCACAAGTTGGGCTAGCTTTTGCAAGCTAGCCCACCTAATAAGCCGTGGCAGAGAATTTACATAAATAAGCCATCACTTTGAGATTGAAAGGTCGAATAGCCTACTCTTCAACAATATGCATTAAGTAAATTAAAATTAAAATGGAATTGAACGACTCTTGCTCTGATTCATGTATGTTTATTTCCACTGTTGAAACAGGTTACATAGTAGGCCTATGTCATGTTCCCTACGATCCAGCGCAGACCCCCTGCTGTGCTGTGACAGGATGACCCCTCTCCTGCTGCTCTCCCTGCTCCTGGCCTGGGGCCTCATTTAGAAAGCTTGCGTACGCACAAAAGAATGCGTACGCCACTCCTGAGCAAACTTCGGGATTTATAAAAAACAAACTTTACGGGAGAATGGCGGAGAATGTGCTCACCTCCAAGCACACTCTGACCCATGCACACTCTGACCCAAGCACCCTCTGACCCATGCACACTCTGACCCAAGCACACTCTGACCCAAGCACACACTGACCCATGCGTACGCACATTTCTGGCGAAATGAGAAACTGCGATCCTAATGGCAGAAAGGTGAAACTCGAGAAATGCTTTGAAATTGACCAATCCAAAATTGCAAAATAACCCCTCAAATATGTTGCACAGTCCAACCGGGAATCATAATCAATTGGATCTGTCATCGCTAAACAATTTATTCATTTATTTATTTTCATAAATAATTCCTGTATTTATTTATTCTCATAAATAATTCCTTCAGATAATTCCTTTAGGCAGAATTTCAGTCTTAGTATTACTGGATCTCAGCATGCCGGTGACTTCCGGTAATGGTGGCTGAGGAGTAGTTGTGTTTCCCTCCACCTCCCACTCGCTTTTAAAAACTTTTGAATCTTAAACTCCACAATCTTGCTAATTTTTGATTAACTATCCCACATTACTGAGTAATGCACGGCCTGATGGAGAAATTACATCTAAAAATGCAAAAAGTACTAGAAAAGACCCCGGGCCTAAAGACGAAGTTGTCGTCAACGAGGTTAGCATAGCTGCACTGACTAGCTTGCTAGAAGACCACAAGGCTCTTTCAACAGAATTCAAGATGGCCATCTCTTCCCTCGAGTCCACACTTGATCAAGTGCAAATGACTGTGTCTGACCACTGGCAGCGTATCACCTTCTTGGAGTCGAATGCAGACTGTCAGTGACCGCCTTGTGACTTTGGAAGCCACATGCTCGGAGCCGACTGCCAGTCATGCCAAGCTGATAGCCAAAACCGCAGACTTAGAATCCCGTAGCTGGGGCAACAACATCCGCATCATAGGGTCTCGAGTTGATTGAGGGCACGCGGCCAACTGCCTTCTTCTCCGACCTATTGCATCGGCTTCTGGGCGATGACATCCTGCCTATCCCCTGAACTGGACAGAGCCCACAGGTCGCTGACCGCGAAACTGAAGCAAGGCGAAAAACCATGGCCTGTTATTATCCGGTTCCACAACTTCCAAATAAAGGAAAAAGTAATTTGCAAGGCCCGGAAGAGGAGAATAGAGCTGCGGTACCAGAACAAACCTATTACCTTTTACAAGGACTATACCCCTCATGTTCTGGAGCAGCGCGCACCTTACCGTGAGGTGATGGAGCTACTTTACAGGCGTGGACTGAAGCCCAGCCTCCAGTACCCAGCCAGGCTGATGATTATGGCGGAGAACGGAGATAAAGTGTCTCTTCTGTCGGCGAAGCTAAGAAGTATCTCTTTGACAGGCATGCTTAACACTAGCAGCGCCAAGCATTTGAAACTTACCAGCTTAGCTGGGGGGTGGGTCAAATGCCCCCGCAGTCTTTAGAATGGGAGGCTGTTATTGACACACAATGGCCGCTAGATGGCGCTCGTGTGTGTGTTTGTGACACCAAATGCGGCTGTATCGGCTTGGGCTACAAATAGATACACCTGTCTAGAAAATAAGATGGTCGTGTCTGGGACTACGTTTTCCCAAGCCCTATTATCAAATAGAGAGCATATCACTGATAACACTTGAAAAATAAGAACACATTGGCGCAGTATGATGTAGGACTATTCACCTATTGAGCAATTTATAGATGGATTTATGGATGAATTCTATGTTTACTCGGTCGGATTTAGCCAAGCCGCTGGGGTAGGCTTGTGTTGCAGTTTTAACCACATTAGTTATTATTTTCGGAATTTGAGCTGAAAGGCATTTTTCTTAACATGTATTATGATATATAGATATATATTATACTAAATAAATATATAATATTTGGGCGGGGTTTTATCGCATTGGGGGGATTTGGAGCACTCATGGGGCTGGAGCACCAATCTGGCAATCCGGCTTGTTTACATCCGGACGTGAAGTATGTAGCAACATTCTGTGGAGGGCAGTAATAGTTGCATCGACACTGGCCGTAAGAAGAAGTGATTGAATGCATTTTCCGCATGTTTGTTGTATTCTATTTGACATGTTCCTTTGCCTCATTTAGCACCAGCTGCAACCCTCTCCTCCAAATCCGTTCTCTCCGTTAGCAGGGCTAACGTTGCACTCAGTAGCTTGTGCTTATTAGCTAGGTTTGGTAAAAAGCTTGTGCAGTGGAGGGGTTTTGGGGGAATTATTGGATTATGCCAGCTAACTTAGTTCCCAAGCTTGTTTGATAACTATTCGATGCAGTCTGTCAGGCTAGTGCCTGTCGCCGTCATGAATGAGACGGCCCCACTTTATAGACGGCCCCAGCTTTTGTTAGCTTTTAACTTCAAATTAACGTTTTTGTGTTTTGGGGCAAACTCTTAAAATAATATAATACGGCATGCATAGCTAGCGAGAGATATGCCCCCGCATCATTTTACAACCTGTATTGTTCGACTTTGCAACTGCTTGCTTGCTAGCTAGCTTAGCTAGCCTAACGTTGGGTGTATGAAGCTGGATAGTGGCCATGATTGCACCACCCTCATCCTACTGCTGTATGGGTGGGGTTGGTATTTGCAGAGGGCTACAAACACAGCGTGACACATGAGCACAATTTTCTATGCAATATAAAGGCTACTGAAAAATAAATTGACTCCAACAATAATCTGATTCAGTTAACACTATTTTTGAATAAGTGGCTCTTGTGGCTTAGAATAAGGGTCTGCAAGTGCAATGGGAAAATATCGACTATTCTAGTAGGCTAGAGTTTGTTCATGTTGCACATTAAAATTCAGGTATTGCTTAGCCTATATTCACATTTAGCTTCCTCAATGGGTCAAGACAATATACAATGTAAACATTTACTCGGTACAATAAATATCACAGCCAAGAATAGATGTGAAAGTTGTGATCAAGATGCATTGGACTTGGCCGGCTTGGGGATTTATAGATCTTTCAAACCTTTATTTATGCTCGAGACGCACTGAGGTTGCCCTCATTTACAGTGACGACGAGCGATCTTGCACCCAGCCACTGCAAAACTGTCAGCTAGCAGTCTAAAACTGGCAGCTAGCAGCCTAGCCTATTTGCAAAACTGCATACGCTGATAGGCCTATAAAAACATACATGTTCAAATAAAATACCACATCAGATGCCACAAAGTAAATATCATCTCATCACTTAGGAGAGTTGGCTGAAATAAAAGGTTGCTCCCTGTCCTTTGACATTCGCTACCAGCAAACAGACAGTTAGGCCTATTTGCATGTCAATGTAAACCAGTGGGGGAGGGCTACAAGGTATGGCTTGGTTAGCCTACAGCCCTACCAAGAAATGTTACTCGCTATATTTCACTATTATAGTAGTTCTGCTTCATTCTCACAGCAATTTTCTGTAGGGAGGCTTTAGCGGCTTTACAAACCCTTCTCTAGAGAGAAGCCGTCTGATCCCAGCATGGTATGAGGTGGAGAAGGACAATCTGGTCTCTGAGCTAAGGCAGGTTAGCAAGCCATTACACTGTGCGCCAGGGGGACTCTGCCCAGCTAGCAGATCATCAGTGGGCAGCCAGCCGCCCGCTGACGACCAACTCGGCGGCCCTACGTCCTCCGTCAGTGCGTTGGTGGCTTGCTGCTCATACTGCACCACCCTCCCCACACACTGCATGCTAATGCGCTCTATACGTTGCTATGCTAATGCATGTAATATTGCTAATAATGCATGCAATAAATGAGAACAGATGTGTGAATTTTTATTTTATTTTATTTAAAGTAGCACATCAATATAACACAGATTAATGCAATACTCGTAAGATGAGACGGGTACAGTAAAGAAAATGTTCAAAAGCAGCATAACAAACATACAGTACATAACATATATCAGCAGGGCCGGACTGGCCATGTGGCGTACCGGGCAAATGCCCGGTGGGCCGGACCTACTTGTGGGCCGATCTAAAAAAAAAAAGAGCTAACGAACGGCCCATAGAGCAGGGACAGCGGCCCATTGGTCCATTTTCTATACTGACACTGGGCTGGCCCAATCATATGTAGGCCCCACCCCTCCCTCTGTTAGTTTCAGGTGTCATTTGCGTGGGCCGTTAGAGAGCCAGCTGGCCTGTCCCCCCGTCAACAAATCGCGCAGCAGCACCCCCCCCCGTCAAGAAATCGCGCAGCAGCATCCCCCCCCCCCCCCCGTCAACAAATCGCGCAGCAGCACCCCCCCCCCGTCAACAAATCGCGAAGCACCCCCCCCCCCCCCCCCCCCCCCCCCCCCCGTCAACAAAACGAAACTGAAGGTGTTCCATCTCACCGCGTCGGCTCGGCTAGTGGCCTGACTGGGGCTACATTTCCCGGTAGGAAATGTTCACCCAGTCCAGCCCTGTGTCCGGCCGATTGTGGTGGGCCGGTCTGGGCCAAAAATGCCAGGGCCGATTTTTTGTCCCAGTCCAGCCCTGTATATCAGCATACATATAGTACACTATGAACAGCATATGACATTATGGAGATGGACACTAGACATATGGTAGGCTATATAAATACTCTAGCCAGATGGCATGTACAGTAACAATCAATAGTTTGGACACCTTCTCATCCAGTTGAATGCAAAGGTGTCCAATCTTTTGACTGGTACTGTAACTGTACACAACTGTGCACACAACTCAGGTGTACAGTAGTCTGATGGCTGTACAACAAAAGCAGAATAACCTGGGGGGTTGTGTGTAGCCCCAAGACGTCATGGCCGATCTAAAACACAGAATTCAAAATAAATTTGACTTTGTAAATGGCTGAAAGAATTGGTCTTTGATAAGTATATATAATTTAAAAAAATGTGAACAGGTCAGAAAAAACAAACACCAACCATAAGAACTGGTGTCGCATGCTGTGGTTTGTGGACGATGTGGCGTGGAGTCCCATGTTCGGGCCCCAAGGTAGGTGGTCTAAAATAAGATAAAAAATAATATAAAGATAAAGTAGGTGGTCTAAAATAATATTTTAAATAATATTAAGATAAAGTCTAGACCAAGTGCCCGGCTATAGAGTACCTGGTCTGCACGTATTCATGGGTTTCAAATGTAGTCCTAGACCTGCCGGACCAACACAGGTGTTTCAAATTAATGAATTAGTTCTACTGCATAAGATACATTGAAACACCTGTGTTGGTCCCCAATATGGCAGGTCTAGGACTACATTTGAAACCCATGAATATGCTGGTCTGTGCTAATCTTCACTGTTCTGTGCTAGTATAACAGTAACATCCTGGTTCTACTCTGGTCTCCATACCTGTTCTCTGTACTGGTCCTCATGTCTCCTCTCGCCCTTCGCCTGCATCATCACCTCGAGTTTTTCCCAGTTTCTGGCACCTTCCAGTTTGGATGTGCCAGAGCCCATAGGCCACCTGGGCTGGAGGGAGAGACAGGACAATTAACCAAGTGAAAGAGACAGAAATACTGCACACAAAAGAGACATGGATATGACTGTCCAGCCTGTGATAGACCTCTGAAGTTTTGCAGAATCTAATAAGATGGCTAATTTTAGCAATAATAGCTTCCCTACTAACACAGTACGTAAAACTGACGGGACACATTGGTGTAATTGTGGTAACTTTGCGACGTCACCAGCAGCGGACCTAGCTGACACCTAGCTGACACTTGCCTTTTCAGTCGCAAAATAACCAAAATAGCCGTCCTCCAGTACACTGTAAGGGAACGTAGCCGCCACTGCTGCTTAAATCCGTAACTACGATGTAATTAAATAACGTGACAATGTGGTTAGATCACAGTCCCAATCTGACTTTATTGGAAATGTGTCACAGTGGGTCAGAACATTTGTAAATTACTTAGGTTTTAAAATAAATTTTGAAGTCATACAGTTACAGAATTGTAATAATGAGGAGAAATCCTGCATGTCTGTTTTGTGTGTAATTTCTCATTTACAGTTAATATTAACACTAAAGATTTGCAGTCTAGGCCTAATAAAAATAATGATAAAAAATATGCCTATGAATAAAGTCCTAATTTTGCAACCTAAATGTGAGCAATGAACGCTGAGCAGTGAACGTAGAATGCAAGGCATTGGGCTACTTTCTTAGGTGACACAATTGAAGAACTAGACAAACAAGTTACACACTATGTGCCAGTAGGTGGCTGTATGCACATTAAAGTTGTTTGCGATCCGCCACTAAACCCAGCGAAGGAGAAGAAGAACGAGAACGGTAAACTTCCGCCCCGTGTGAAACAGAAGCGATTGAGCAAGACCAACACGCTGTCCCCGCGACAACACAGATCCTGTAAGTATCTCAATTTCAATGTATACATTAGTATGTATACATACTATGTATTTTGGTATCGTCCCAGATAAAACACCAACGTTATGTGCAAGCTACCCTTTTGTAATGATTATCTATATGCAGATGCTCTCTTTCCAATGTTAGCTAACTAGCTAGCCAGCTAACGTGATTAGCCTTTTTCGGGCAATGGTGGAGTCTTCTGGAGTCTAGCAGGCTCGCGCGAGCTCCTGCACGTTCGTACTGTTTCATCGCTTGGAATAAAATGCGATAATTAGCTTACTCATTGATTTCGCATTAACCCACGAATTTTTCCGAAGTTAACGTTAACAGAATACTAGAAGCCGCAACAACGGAGCTAGGCTAGCTAGCAGGATTTGTTATAGCAGCCATCTTGGCTCATTTGGTTACAGCAGCCATCTTGGTGGATTTCATGTTACTCTTAACTGTTGAAATGGTTGCTCATTCTGTCAAATGGGTAAAGAATTGTGTACTACGTTTTCACTCACATACAAATCCAAATTTTGCATAATAGGTACTCATGATGTGGACTACTAATAGAGGCGCTAAGACGGGGACAGGCGTGGCCAGGGGCAGTCCTGGGACAGCACCACAGGCTCTGTGAGTCTTGTTCAGTTGAATGCCCTCATGAGTATTAACAGAAGAGCACCATATACATATGCACACATACACTCTAACATGTCGCTCTCTCCTCAGCTCAGCCCAATGGTCTCTGATGGTTCTGTCTGGCCAGCCCTTAGGTGGAGAAACACCTGATCATCAATATAGGCACACGTAAGTACAAATGCACATACGTTTCCATAGACGGGATAAACAAATGGGGATATTGATATTGAGTTAATGTTAGCGGTAGACATGTGAGATTCATAAGACGCATCACTGATGCCAGTGACGCCACAATATCAGGGAAATTGAGCAATTGCTTCCCTGTAGTGCAAACTTGCAAGATTCGCTCAGTTATTAACCCTTCTTGCCTTTTTTGTTGTTGGTTTTCTCTCTCCTCCTTCCTCTCTGTGCAGTTCTCCTGTGTGCTGAGCCGCTATCCCATGTATTGCCACTGCTGACAGGGTAGAGCTCAGCCCCATGCAGAAGTGAGTGATGAGGAGAGGGAAGATCATTTTCCTGTTTTTTTCCCCTCCAGTTTTAGGAACCGTCTCAAGAATGTGTTCCCCACTTTTATGCCTTTAAATCAGGGTTGGAGTATTCCAGGTGTGTGGCCATGGCCATGAACACCAGTAGAGGAGGGAACCAAGTGTCTCATTCTCTCTCTACAGTTGTGTGGTTGTAACCCCCCACTAGCTACATATTCATTCAATCTTTATTTAACCTCGTGAATCAATTGAGAGTAAGCTCTCATTTACAATGACGTATAATCACTCTATATTTGAACTTGTACTACAGGTGAGATAATCCTTTTTAATGGTCTCTCTCATTCGCTCTCCTAGCTGTGATGTTAGAGTTGTGCAAGACTTGGGTGTTCTCCTGCTCTGAGTGCCCATTCTCCTATACCTCCCAGATCTACCTCCACAAGCACATCAAGAGGAGCCATGACAACCTCTGTCTCTGCTGAGGAACACACAGAGCATTATGAAGTAGCCAGTGCCTTGGCGAAGGTGTTTGAGCAGCAGTCATCAATGGATTAACTCCCAAGACACAAGGAAGAGACAGCGCAACACACGCTATGACTCCAGTGACGAAGGTAATATAATAAAGTGCATTCAACAGTCCCAAAAGAGTACTACTTGAGTTGACTAATCTGAGCTAATTTACCTCTACTATATGTTCCAGAGCCCAGGCAGCCGGTCGGCAGAACTCAGACCAGACCAGCTATGCCAGGTGCCAGAGCCGGAAGGCCTGCTCTGCCAGTTATCAATGCAGGTATCCATGCATGTTTGTGTTGGTGAAATGTCTATGCATATTTGCACACTTACAGTTAACTCAGGACTTTCTGAAGACTCATGTACTCAGTTCACTAATTCGCTCATCTCACATCTCACTACTCGGCAGTAGATGTTCATCGCCCGGGTCCTTTGAGCCAAGGCGCTGTGAGCCCAGGCCCTTCAGCCCTTCAGACGTCCAGGCACGAGCAGCATGCATCAGCGATTAGCACCCCGGCCAGACCAGGTCAGGGTCTGACATGTCTCATGTCGAGTTGATTCTTCCCCTTATGCCAGAATCACTACGCCGCCAGCACCATAGTTTCCTGCTCATCCCTTTATCCTCTGGTTTTCAGGTAGTTCTCTGATGCCATCGCCTGTGAGACCAACAGCTCCAGCAGTGTTGCCATCAAGCTCTGCAGATGCTGGTATGCTGAATTTTGTGAACTACTTCATGCTGCATGTAGGGATATACTTTGAGCTGAATATCCATTATGGGACCGTACAATTACTTATAGCCACATCTGTGTTTAATATCCAGACTTCCAGAGGATGATGTGTCAGCAGTTCTCCAGCGTCATGCAGAGTCTGAGGGAGATGGCACAGACAATGATGAGGCTGGAGCAGAGACTGGAGCAGAGACTGTCCGGCGAGTCTGCAGACAGCTATCGGGGAGCAGTACTGGATGACCTGCACCCTGCTAAAACGGAGGAGGAGCTGCTGGTCTTGGAGGAGCAGCTGAAGGACAAGGATCATCAAAGGAAGATGGTGAGTAACTTCAGGGCAGAACTTTGTTCCTTATTTTTGCAGGGAAGTGTTAAGGAAATGTAAAAGTAAATGATTGTCTTTATGTTTTGCAGACACGATATCTGAGTTCCATTGGCGGCAAAGATCTGCCAGATGTGGTCCGGCGGGTGCTGTCAGCCATTGCCATACACAGAGTGTGGTGTGTCTACAGCGTCCATGGGAAGAGGGGGAAGAAGCCTCTGAAGAATATGACCCTCTACAATGTCATATTACGTAAGGGATTGTTCATATTTTCGCAAAATAATACATTGTCTTTGCTTCATGCCATGTGCATTGAAACCATTCCCTTTTTGGTTAAAAGGTGCAGTTATGGCCTGTAAGCCAAGCACCACTGTGACGGAGGTGTCTGCCCAGCTGCAGGAGATGCTGAAACATGCCCCTGCTCGATGCAAAAAGGTATGTGATGTCAGGCAGTTAATTTTCTCGTATCCAGTGACATGGCACGCTTCCAATGAACGTATGCGACTTGCTTTTAAAGCCATTTCATTATGTCCTTAGGCATCTGCTCCAGCCCAGCTGACCTCCCCAGCCCAGCCCCTGACCGCAGCTCCAGCCCTGACCACAGTGGAGTATTCAGATGAGGATGACCTCTTCTGCCCAGACCCTCGATTCAGATGTGGGTGACCCCCAGCCCGTCTCCCTAAACCTGCCTTTCCAGCCTGCCAGGATGGATGCCTTTTTTGTAAATAGTTTTTGTAAATTTTAACCTTTTTTTTGTGGGATACAACGGTCTGTTCCCAAGCCATCAATGGCCGGCCCAGCGTTGGAGGCGTGCAAATCGAGCCCTCCACCTGGGACACCGCCGTCTGTCTCAGACGCACTTACCTCAGAAAGCGGCGTCCTCCATAGGCGAAGGTAAAACGATGAAGTAGTGCGCCTGGCGAATCCTCTCAGAAGGAGGAGGGCGTCTGCCGGGCAGGTAGGGGACAGCGAGGCCATCCCTGGGGTGCTGCGGACCCAGACGGACGAAGCAGTAGACTCTTCGTCCGAGTTGTCGTTGCAGCAGCAGCCTGGAGCGTGTGGCCAGGGTGTTTCCAGGAACTCCGACGACTAAGCGGTGAGCTACAGTAGCTATAATCTTCCTGACTTCTCGTCAACCTAAAGTCTGGACGCGAGCTGAATGTTTTTAGAAGATTGGCGAACTCGTAGCCCTTTAATGCTGAAGGGCACCTGACTCTGACTGTCCGCACCTGTGTGTTTCTCTTTTTTTCAGTGGATGTATAGTATCTACGTTTGGTTATGCAATAGGAGCAAGCCCACGATATAGAAAATCCAGAGTGCTACTGTATTTCCATTTGAAATAGCTGTCATACTGTAAAAGAATAGTCATATGGATGGGCTAACACATCATACACACACACACACACATATACACACAGCATAGACACCTGAATATGGACAATGATTAATATACTGCACTATTTGTTTTCAATATGGTAGCCTCTTCAGTCAATATCGATGAGAATATACCAGCCTTAATGTATACAGCCTAAACGTATAATGTACCAGCCTACACTCGTATACTATAATTTACAGTATGTTCTATAGACTCTGAAGCAGCAGTATCTGTTTCTCATTGCAGGGTGATGAGATTCTGGTGGAGTGAACCTACAACACTGTGAATCGCACAAGACTGACTAAGGTTGGCAACATAGAATTATATTAAGTTTGCATACAACTCTGTGGCTGGTACGATGAAGAACAGGCTCCACACTGACAATCCCCAAACACATACAAAATGCTTGCCATTAATTAATTAATTAATCCATTAATCTATCTATCTATTTACTTATCAATTATAAATGACTACATTGTCTTCAGCACTTTTTCTCTAACCTCGATGTTGTGACTGACTGTTCGACACATCTTAACTCTGTTGATACTTTTTTTCTGATACGGAATGACTGTTTGTATTGATCTATTTCAGGGGGGGCTCAGCACCACAGATGAGATGTGTCTAGCCTTCCTCCTCTACTACCCAGCCATCGACATCAACCTCTGCTGGAGCCACCCCTATCTGGGGGAGACCCCCCAGCAGCAAGAACAGTCACATTATCCACAGTTGCACACTCTTTGAAGCACATACCACGGAATGTGTTGGAGGCAGATGTAGACTGTTTGGTCCACATCTTTTTGGTCCAGTTAGGTGGCACTCTGTCATGTTTTTTTGCGCCACAGACTGGCTGCAGAGTTGGCGACCAAGACTTGGACCCAGGAATCTATTGCTGAGCACGAGTTCTGGATGAAGTACACCCCCCAGTATGAATTCCAGAATAACATCTATGTAAGCATCTACTGTAGGCTAGCCTACACCCAAGAACACAACAGCGATGTACAACAACAGAAAACACGAGCAACAGTGACATAACATGACAAACACATTACAGTTGAACCCTATTCTACCTCATACATATTAGTGAGTTGTCCCAAAAGAAAATACATGAGGTGATAAAGACACAATATTTTAGTTATCTCTCTCTGTGTGTCAGTGGGATGCTACATCCATCTCTCACTTGAAGGCAGTGAAATCAAACCCACCATCAGAGCTGCTTAATACCACCAAACAACACCTCTCATTCACTTGTCTCGTTTGGTCCCCCATACAGAATAACTACAGTATTTACGACGGCAAGATTCCAGACATGATGCAAAGTCCCACAGTAGGCTGCACTTCGGTCCCAGCGTCCCCCACGGAACCTGAGGTCGATGTCAGCGATCCCGACACCCCAGCGCACCAGTCTAACGCATCCCACAGAGGAGGCAGTTCCCGGGTCGTGACGTCCACTGCTTGTCTGCTGCTGTTGCTTTGTTTACCAGGGCTGTGATCGGGACGGACACCATGGAGTGTAAGGCCAGCTTGTCCACAAACACGGATTTGTGTCCAGCGGTGTCTCTTTCTAAACTAGTGGACACAGTTAGGGCTCAACCAAAGGCCCTGCTCAGATTCTCTCAAATGCAACCTCCATTCCTCGTTTCCTCAGAGAAATCACTGACTCATGAGTCGATTGGTAACAGCTGCGTAGGAAAGCGTTGCGGTTTCACCCATCTAATCATGTTATACTGTAGGAGCGGAGGAAGGAAGGTAAGACCCATCTAATCATGTTATACTGTAGGAGCAGAGGAAGGGAGGTAAGACCCATCTAATCATGCTATAGGGGCGGAGGAAGGAAGGTAAGACCCATCTAATCATGTTATACTGTAGGAGCGGAGGAAGGAAGGTAAGACCCATCTAATCATGCTATAGGAGCGGAGGAAGGAAGGTAAGACCCATCTAATCATGCTATAGGAGCGGAGGAAGGAAGGTAAGACCCATCTAATCATGCTATAGGAGCGGAGGAAGGAAGGTAAGACCCATCTAATCATGCTATAGGGGCGGAGGAAGGAAGGTAAGACCCATCTAATCATGCTATAGGAGCGGAAGAAGGAAGGTAAGACCCATCTCATCATGTTATAGGAGCGGAGGAAGGAAGGTAAGACCCATCTAATCATGCTATAGGAGCGGAGGAAGGAAGGTAAGACCCATCTAATCATGTTATACTGTAGGAGCGGAGGAAGGGAGGTAAGACCCATCTAATCATGCTATAGGAGCGGAGGAAGGAAGGTAAGAGGTTGCATTTCTGGAGAATTAAATCAAGGCCAAGGTTATCTGAAGTCAACGTCTACCCTATCTATCCACCAGCACATGCCATGATGCCTCCAGCAACATAGAATAGATAGAATGTTATACTCATAGAGACAAAACAGTTTTACCTTTGTGGTTGTGATATGTATGGAATGCAACAGCCAAGTCAATGTCAAGGGAAAAGCCATGTTAGGTTTACGATTTGTTGTACTATGATCAGTGAGGCAGCTGTCTGTTTGGTCAAAAGAACTGCCATTTACTTCATTTACAGGGACGTCATTATTATTATTATTATTTATATATATATAATCATTATTATTTTGATAATCATTAGCTTGGTCCTGCCATGATATTTAATAGCATTTGTATAGTTCGTTCTTAAAACATTCATTCTTAAAACATATGCCTTTTGTTTTTGTGTAGTCGTTGATTTTTTTTAATACAAATTATCATTGTGTTGCTTTTGTCTGGTTATGTTCAAACTGAAATACATTGAACTCATTCCAACCATTGTATTCTCACTTCTTCCATATCTTTTTATCTTTAGATTTAAAAAATAATAAAAATAAAAAATAAACCCGGGACAAATCATTTGTAAAATCATATAGCCTACTGTAGCTACAATTTTGTCAGTTTTGACAAGTAGCCTATCAGCTTTAGAGGCGGGACTTCGGACGTAACCTATGCGCCAGTGGAGTACCTTGAACCCAAAGCCAATCAGCGCCAGTAAATGCCAATAGGACTCTGGAACCTTCAAAATAAAGGTCCCCATTTTTTCTCTCTTCATTTATAGGTGGGTTTGTAGCTTTCCCACGGCACTGGCAGCAGGCCAGTGGGCATACAGCGCAACATTCCACTCAGTCAGCCATGGACACTTGGTCACATGCCTGTGCAGTTGACTGTGAAATTCAGGACAGTCATGGACATGAGTCATTTGCTGGCGCAGTGGCCGCACATGGAATGCTGTGGGCTGTCATGGTGAAATTTCACCAGCGGTAATTCAGGCCTACTGTAGGGTGGCTGACTTATGAACTTGCAACACCAACACAATTGGTACAAAATCAAAATGAGGAACAGCCCGCAAACTGTCAAAAATGAGGCATCCAAGATACCATCATTTGTTTATAGTGAAAAACCCGGTAGGGATGATTTTATGGGACTATACCCCAAACCTCCACACGTTCATCCTTTCACTCCAATCTTTTTATCTCTTACCATTGTCCAGAAACAGAAGTTGAACCAATAGCAAAATAGCTAACGTTACAGGAATCATCAGTGTAACTGCTTTGGCCACTGACTGCTACCATTAATGTTATGGAAGCTGCTGCTAGTTGTTGTGAGCTCATGAGCTAACTGGCTATCCAGCTCTTATTGTGCTGGATTAGAATTGGAAGCATTGGAACTGATGTGTCCAGGTGACAAGACCTATCTTAATTTATCAGACAATATTTCATGTAATTTCAATTCACAGCTACCTGCATTTCAGTGGCATGACTAGCCACTTATTCTGTCCTACCAGTCCTGAACAGGAACAAGCCAGCCACGCACAAAAGCCGGACCTGGCCTGGTTTCACTCTGTCACGTTTTCACTATGCATTAAAACTATTGTGGTATCTTGGATGAAGACAGGATGTGTAGCACACATTTTGATGACTGTGTGCTGTCGGGGCCAGCAGCTTTGTGAGCAGCTGTGTTTCTAAGGTCACATCATCGGCTCACTGTCATTAAACCAAACTTTCATAAAACAATAGTCACTATCGCCTGTGCAGAAATATATTTTGGGATCCCCTTTCTCAGTCAGGTCTCACTTTCACCAGAAAATATACATAGCAACTTTCTCTCTCTCTCTCCTCTACTCCTCCTCTCCTGTCCTCTACTCCTTCTCCTCTCCTGTCCTCTACTCTACTCCTCTACTCCTCCTCTCCTGTCCTCTACTCCTTCTCCTCTCCTGTCCTCTACTCTACTCCTCTCCTCCTCTCCTGTCCTCTACTCCTCCTCCTCTCCTGTCCTCTACTCTTCTCCTCCTCCTCTCCTGTCCTCTCCTCCTCCTCTCCTGTCCTCTACTCCTCTCCTCCTCCTCTCCTGTCCTCTCCTCCTCTCCTCCTCCTCTCCTGTCCTCTACTCTTCTCCTCCTCCTCTCCTGTCCTCTCCTCCTCTCCTCCTGTCCTCTACTCTTCTCCTCCTCCTCTCAGGGTTTGACTGCCATTCCAGAGCATTTTCACGTGTAGGAGGTCGGAAAAACACGAGTTACGGGTTGCCTGGAACGCGCCATAATACATCACGAGCCCCGTTGGCATGGTGCTTCCGCTCAGACCCCGGGGGAGGGCCTTGTCGTCGGGCGAGTTGAGTTCTTTTAAACCATTATATCATTAGGTGGGCTAGCTTGCAAAAGCTAGCCCAACTTGTGATATTCCCACTATTTCTTTCTTTCTTTCTTTCTTTCTTTCTTTCTTTCTTTCTTTCTTTCTTTCTTTCTTTCTTTCTTTCTTTCTTTCTTTCTTATTATTATTCTCCCTGTTTTTTGTCTCCTTTATAACTTCATACTTTTTGTGCTAGAAACTTCATTCAAACTTTAAAATGTTCACGATGTTTAGCTCTTTAACGGATGTATTCAGATTTTTGATATTTTTTATAGTTTTTTTAGTAATTTAACTTTTAATAGTCATTTTTGTGCCATTGAAACTGCTGGTGGAATGTTCAGTATCATTATGTTTTTAGAGTGGTGGCAGCTGTTGCTTTGAAAATATTTACACATTTTGTAAACTGCTGGCACTGCTACAGTTTTGAAAGCTCACACACTTATTATACATCAAAACTTTCACACAACTGTGCTGATTGTACAATGCAAGTATCTAAGCTGTGTGACTTATACTTTTCGCTGTATGATGATTTGTTCAGCAACTGCGCTCTCCATTGAAACGTATGGGCCCACACTACCTTTTGAGCTGCTAATTTTGCATTTTTACCCTTTTTCTAACTCGTTGCCATGCCTACAGTTTTTAAGCTACACAGACATATCATAGCCTCAAATGTTCAGCATTTTCTCAGGATTCCTACAGTGTCAATATCTAGGCTGTGACCTTTATACTTTTTGAGAGAGAGCTGTCTGAAGCCAACATGCCTTTCCATTGAAGTGAATGAGAGGATGCTCAGTGTCAGTTGGGATTTGAATTTGGGGACACGTGCTCTCTGTACAGGCACCCTTTTATGACTACTGTGGTAGCATTCATATTCATTTCTTCCTTCCTTCCTTCCTTCCTTCCTTCCTTCCTTCCTTCCTTCCTTCCTTCCTTCCTTCCTTCCTTCCATCCATCCATCCATCCATCCATCCTTCCTTCCTTTCCTTCCTTCCTTCCTTCCTTCCTTCCTTCCTTCCTTCCTTCCCTTATTTCCTTCCTTCTGTCCTTCCTTCCATCCTTCCTTCCATCCTTCCTTCCTTCCATCCTTCCTTCCATCCATCCTTCCATCCTTCCCTCCTTCCATTCCTTCCATTCCTTCCTTCTTGCTTTCTTTCTTTCTTTCCTTCCTTCCATCCTTCCTTCCATCCTTCCTTCCTTCTTTCTTTCCTTCTTTCCTTCCTTCCTTCCTTCCTTCCTTCCTTCCATCCTTCCTTCCTTCCTTCCATCCTTCCTTCCTTCCTTCTGTCCTTCCTTCCTTCCATCCTTCCTTCCTTCCTTTCATCCTTCCCTCCTTCCATTCCTTCCATTCCTTCTTTCCTCCCTTCCTTCCTTCCTTCCTTCCTTCCATCCTTCCTTCCTCCCATCCTTCCTTCCTTCAATCCTTCCTTCCATCCTTCCATCCATCCTTCCTTCCTTCCATCCTTCCATCGTTCCTTCCATCCTTCCTTCCTTCCATCCTTCCTTACTTCCATCCTTCCTTCCTTCCTTACTTCCATCCTTCCTTCCATCCTTTCCTTCCTTCCATCCTTCCTTCTTTCCTTCCTTCCATCCTTCCTTTCCTTTCCTTTCCTTTCTTCCTTCCTTCCTTCCTTCCTTCCCTTCCTTCCTTTCTTTCTTTCTTTCTTATATTCAAAGAAATATTCAGAATGACAAACTTTTTCAGGCTGCAAACTCATATTAATATATTTTCTCCTCTTTCAGCTATTGAACTCAATAAAACTATGAGTTATGATGAGTGGTCTAATCTATTTTTGAGTGTAGTACTAGCAGTACTTATAACAAACACCTACTGCAACACCTCCACAGCTACTGCTCCGCCCGGGGTGGGCTATAGACACATGGTCTCCAATGAGGGGTGCATGGGGATGGCCTGGCAATCACTGACCTGCCCCCCACAGCCTCTGACCTGAGGGGGCGGAGTCTCGTCACAACGCCACTATCCACGCCACTGTCCCCACATCTGAGCCCCTGAGTGAGCTACAGACACACGGTCTTCACTGTTGGGTGCATGGAGATTGCCCGGATGTCAGTGCACTGCCCCCGACCTGCTCTGACCGGAGGGGGCGGAGTCTCGCCATCACGCCACTATCCATGCCATGGACCTCACAACACAGCCTCTGAGGTGGCTAGAGACACACAGTCTTCACTGGTGAAGGCAGGTGGGTAGCCCGGCATGGCTTACACTGTCCACGACCGGCTCTGACCCAAGGGGGCGGAGTCTCGCCACCACGCCACTGAACATGCTACGGACACCACAACTCAGTTCTTGAGTGGGCTGGAGACACATGGTCTTCCCTGGTGAAGGCAGGTGGATAGCCCGGTGCAGCCCACACTGTTCACGCCTGGCTCTGAACCAAGCGGGCGGAGTCTCGCCACCACGCCACAGACCCCACAACTCAGCCCCTGATTGAGCTAGAGACACACAGTCTTCACCAGTGGGTGCAAGGAGACTGCCCGGAGGTCTTCATGGTGGAGTCAGGTAGGTGGCCTGGAGAGGGGTACACTGTCCCCGACTGGCTCTGACCTGAGGGGGTGGAGTCTCACCACCATGCCACTATCCACGCCACAGGCCCCACAACTCAACCCCTGAGTGGGCTAGAGACACAGTCTTCATTGGTGGATGCATGGAAATTGCCCGGAGGTCACTGTACTGTCCCCGACTAGCTGTGACCCAAGGGAGCGGGGCCTAACCAGCACGCCACTATCCACGCCACGGGCCCCACAACTCAGCCCCTGAGTGGGCTAGAGACACACGGTCTTCACCGGTTGAGTCAGGTATGTGGCCCGGAGAGGGGTACACTGTCCCTGACTGGCTCTGACCTGAGGAGGCGGAGTCTCACCCCCACGCCACTATCCACGCCATGGCCCCACAACTCAGCCCCTGAGTGGGCTAGAGACACATGGTCTTCACCGGTGCGGGCGGGTAGGTGGCCCGGAGAGGGGTACACTGTCCTTGACGAGCTCTGACCTGAGGGGGCGGAGTCTCACCACCGTGCCACTATCTACGCCACGGGCCCCACAACTCAGCCCCTGAGTGGGCTAGAGACACATGGT
The DNA here is from genome assembly GCF_949987555.1 of Borostomias antarcticus. Taxonomy (NCBI): domain Eukaryota; kingdom Metazoa; phylum Chordata; class Actinopteri; order Stomiiformes; family Stomiidae; genus Borostomias; species Borostomias antarcticus. The sequence continues at coordinate 1,661,015 of NC_140252.1, forward strand.
CTTCACCGGTGCGGGCGGGTAGGTGGCCCGGAGAGGGGTACACTGTCCTCGACCAGCTCTGACCTGAAGGGGCGGAGTCTCACCACCATGCCACTATCCACGCCACAGACCCCACAACTCAGCCCCTAAATGGGCTAGAGACGCACGGTCTTCGCCGGTGGGTGCATGGAGATTGCCTGGTCCATAGTAGTTCTAGCAGTAGCTGTTACATACAGCTGCAGCAGCTAGCCCACCTCACATTTTCTCCAGGAAATGTACTTTCTACTTTTTAAATGTTGTCTTTTGTCAAACGTCTTGTTTTGTAAGGGGTGGGGACTAATGGGGTTCTATTGTTGTGGCATTTGAGAGAGGCGGGCGGACAGATATGCTACAGGACTAACCACTTCTACTGACCCACCTACCCGGAGCGAGGGTCTTTTTGGGTTCGGCTGTGTGAGCCGTGGTACCCGGGCCGAGGCCCTTTTGGTTTGCAGTGATCCCCGAGTTGGTTTATTTAAGGCTGGTGTGGCAGGCCGGTTGTTTTCCTTTAGTTTATATGAGTGATGGTTTTAGTGTTTTCGTACCAGTGTGTTTGATCTGGCATAAGGGTGCAGTGATGCATCTAATCCTGAGCTTCAGTGTGGGGGGGGGATAAGTACTAGTGGGAAGGGCTGGGGTTATGTCTGTCTAGGCCTACTACCGGTGTTATGAATTTTAAAATGATATATTGTTAATAAAACCTACCGTCTTTTTCTATAAGCCTGTGTTGCGTGGTGTGTGTGGCTTGACCTCTGACGCCGGACCTCACCGGTATAAAAAAAAAAAAAAAGGTGGTGTGAGCGAGTAAACCGCGACTCAACCCAGAAATCGATTCCCCCTCTACTGGGTGGTTCTGGTTCTTTTCAATACTACACAGTGGTAGTAGACCCCCTCCCGGTCTGACTCGTGGAGTTTCACGAGATTCTGATGTGGGGTGTCCCACACCCCCCTCCTTCCTTCTAGACAAAGCTGTCTCTCTCTTCTCGAAATACGGCCTTGCAGCAAAGATAGGATGAGACGCCTGACGCCCCAGTATCTAAACAGTCGGCGTTTGTACTAGTTGTGCACTACTAGATGTGCACGGTTAACCGCGTACTCGAGTACCCGAGTAGGCGATCTGCTAGTCGGAAAATAAACACTACTCAGTTAATCTAAAGGCTATACAATATGGCATGTTTGGCCGTGAAAGCGCGCATTTCTGAGCGCCTGTGCCCTTTTTCAATTGTTACCAAAGAGGACAGAGCGTTGGCGGCTGCCTGGAGAAAAGCGCTGTATACAGAGTCTTTTTTTGAGCACTCCGGCTTTTTGAAAACATGCCATCTCAACTTTTCAGAAAGGCGCTGCCAACATCACTGCGGCTCTTTCAGGCAACCAATGATCAGATATTAGATAGGGCATGACTCGTGCCTGGCTATAAACGGAATATCAAAGTGCACCGATCGTAAAAATAAATGCAGCCAGCTGACAGGGGCAGTGATGACTGATTACAAGTTGACTACTGTCTAGCCAGCTAACTGGTTACGTTTTAAAAGCTATATTTATTTACATGGACACAGTTCTAGGGTGCAAAGTTACGTGGTCACGAAAACTAGCAATAATTAGCCCATGGGCTTGCTAATGCTAGCTGTCCATGGTTCGATTTTCCATACTGTTAAGCATTTTCGGATCAAACTACACCGTGGTTTTGCATAGTTTTAGCATTTTATGGATCGAGCCTCGGACTTTCAAACCTGTTACAGCGTAGGTAGCCTAGAGAACTAGTGAGTATAGCCTATATATGCCACTTCATTTGTTTTGTTTTGACAAACTCTGGTACCGGGTCTCTGATTTTGCCGGGTCTCTGATTTTGTTTATCTGCATACTGTGCATAGAAGGCAGTGGTGTGAGCGGACTTTGTACTCTGGCTCCAAGCAGCACTCCCATCATTTAGCGGTAGGCTAATCATGTTGGTAATGAGCCCTGAGGTGGTGCTGAAAAAGACAGCGAGTACCAGCACAGGCCCATGTGCGTATAGCCTACTCCTATAGTTTTCCAGCCTGCTATAAATATATATATTGAATGAATAGGCCTATTGTTCAATAAATCTATTTAGTTTTGCATGGACATTTCTCTGATGAAGGCTTGACGCCAAAACATCCATTAACCCATAAATAGGCTCTGTGCACCAGCTTCACTACTTCCTGAAAGTCACTTGGCTTTGAAAAAAAAGGTTCAAATCGGGATTGAATCAAGATTAAAAGAAAACTACCCAAAATGTCACGGGTTCTATACTGTGGTAAACCTAACCTGGGTGGAGTTAGGTTGGCCATCAGGCTCCACAATCAGGCTCCGCAATCAGGTTGACAACCCGCACCTGTGCCCGCTCATGAACTCTGTCCGAGACTCTGGGAACTCATAAAAAGACAGAGCCGGGAGCTGAGCGGGTCTCGAGGGAGCGGCCGCGGTTTTGTGAGTAACCTGGGAAAACGGAGTGTCCAAGTCCAGCACCGAACTGACCCGCGATCTGCACTTGATTTGGGGGGTGGGGGCCGTTCGCGGCTGATTAGAACCGCCGGCGGCGAAGACAGATAGCGAGGGGGAGAGACCTGCTGGGTGAGGGCAAGAGTGGCACTAGGGACGGGGAATTAGTAGTGCACTGCCGCTCCTCGATTCTGGTTGGGGGCGCTCCTATCAGCTGGGGAGTGTCTCCTATTCTGCACCGGAGCCTAACACATCACGAGCCCCGTTGGCACGGTGCTTCCGCTCAGACCCCGGGGGAGGGCCTTGTCGTCGGGCGAGTTGAGTTCTTTTAAACCATTATATCATTGTTAAATGTTGTCTTTTGTCAAACGTCTTGTTTTGTAAGGGGTGGGGACTAATGGGGTTCTATTGTTGTGGCATTTGAGAGAGGCAGGCGGACAGATATGCTACAGGACTAACCACTTCTACTGACCCACCTACCCGGAGCGAGGGTCTTTTTGGGTTGGGCTGTGTGAGCCGTGGTACCCGGGCCGAGGCCCTTTTGGTTTGCAGTGATCCCCGAGTTGGTTTATTTAAGGCTGGTGTGGCAGGCCGGTTGTTTTCCTTTAGTTTATATGAGTGATGGTTTTAGTGTTTTCGTACCAGTGTGTTTGATCTGGCATAAGGGTGCAGTGATGCATCTTATCCTGAGCTTCAGTGTGGGGGGGGGATAAGTACTAGTGGGAAGGGCTGGGGATATGTCTGTCTAGGCCTACTACCGGTGTTATGAATTTTAAAATGATATATTGTTAATAAAACCTACTGTCTTTTTCTATAAGCCTGTGTTGCATGGTGTGTGTGGCTTGACCTCTGACGCCGGACCTCACCGGTATAAAAAAAAAAAAAAAGGTGGTGTGAGCGAGTAAACCGCGACTCAACCCAGAAATCGATTCCCCCTCTACTGGGTGGTTCTGGTTCTTTTCAATACTACACAGTGGTACTGTAGTAGACCCCCTCCCGGTCTGACTCGTGGAGTTTCACGAGATTCTGATGTGGGGTGTCCCACACCCCCCTCCTTCCTTCTAGACAAAGCTGTCTCTCTCTTCTCGAAATACGGCCTTGCAGCAAAGATAGGATGAGACGCCTGACGCCCCAGTATCTAAACAGTCGGCGTTTGTACTAGTTGTGCACTACTAGATGTGCACGGTTAACCGCGTACTCGAGTACCCGAGTAGGCGATCTGCTAGTCGGAAAATAAACACTACTCAGTTAATCTAAAGGCTATACAATATGGCATGTTTGGCCGTGAAAGCGCGCATTTCTGAGCGCCTGTGCCCTTTTTCAATTGTTACCAAAGAGGATAGAGCGTTGGCGGCTGCCTGGAGAAAAGCGCTGTATACCAAGTCTTTTTTTTGAGCACTCCGGCTTTTTGAAAACATTGCCATCTCAACTTTTCAGAAAGGCGCTGCCAACATCACTGCGGCTCTTTCAGGCAACCAAGGATCAGATATTAGATAGGGCATGACTCGTGCCTGGCTATAAACGGAATATCAAAGTGCACCGATCGTAAAAATAAATGCAGCCAGCTGACAGGGGCAGTGATGACTGATTACAAGTTGACTACTGTCTAGCCAGCTAACTGGTTACGTTTTAAAAGCTATATTTATTTACATGGACACAGTTCTAGGGTGCAAAGTTACGTGGTCACGAAAACTAGCAATAATTAGCCCATGGGCTTGCTAATGCTAGCTGTCCATGGTTCGATTTTCCATACTGTTAAGCATTTTCGGATCAAACTACACCGTGGTTTTGCATAGTTTTAGCATTTTATGGATCGAGCCTTGGACTTTCAAACCTGTTACAGCGTAGGTAGCCTAGAGAACTAGTGAGTATAGCCTATATATGCCACTTCATTTGTTTTGACAATTAAACTCTGGTACCGGGTCTCTGATTTTGCCGGGTCTCAAAGTAGGCAGTGGTGTGAGTGGACTTTGTAGCCTACTCTGGCTGGTACCGGGTCTCTGATGTTGTTTATCTGCATACTGTGCATAGAAGGCAGTGGTGTGAGTGGACTTTGTACTCTGGCTCCACGCAGCACTCCCATAATTTTGCGGTAGGCTAATCATGTTGGTAATGAGCCCTGAGGTGGTGCTGAAAAAGACAGCGAGTACCAGCACAGGCCCATGTGCGTATAGCCTACTCCTATAGTTTTCCAGCCTGCTATAAATATATATTGAATGAATAGGCCTATTGTTCAATAAATCTATTTAGTTTTGCATGGTTCATTTCTCTGATGAAGGCTTGACGCCAAAACATCCATTAAGCAATAAATGGGCTCTGTGCACCAGCTTCACTACTTCCTGAAAGTCACTTGGCTTCTTTATTTCCTGTCCAATATGATTGGATTAAGTGATTAATCAGGTGTGCGCTGGGTCTGCCGCACACCTGATTAATCACTTAATCCAATCATATAGAACAGGAAATAAAGATGCCAAGTGACTTTCAGGAAGTAGTGTAGCTGGTGCACAGATTGGAAATAGGCAGTGAGTGTCGCGGTTCTTCTGCTTTTTAGATAACGCTAAAAATTCATTCACTTGTTATCCGGCATCGGCAGTAAAGGCTTGGTTTAATACTTAATTTTGATGAGTAAATTAGAGGTCTGGTTGCATATTGTAGGCTTAGAGTTTTCAGAGTAGCCTAAAGATAGGCTTAATAGGCTATGAGCTAGGCAGTCCACATTAAAAGGCTGCGTTTTTCGATTCCGATAGCTTCATGAAAACTTGGTTGTGGGTTATTCAATCTGATGGTAAGTAATGCATCCAACCACACATCAGCTTTTAAAGATGTTTATTTGCAAGGACATGGACGAGACATGAAAGCACCGCCACGGTAATGACGGCGGAAAAAAACGTTTTCCCCTCCGAGGGGGCCGGGGTTAAATGCGCTCTGTCTGGACGGTATCTTTTTTTGAGTAATCGGTTACTCTAGTAGGATCAGGTTAGGTTACTCGGTTTTAAAATTAGTCAAAATTCCCATCCCTAGTTTGTACATCACATGAGAGAATGTCACCCTTGGCCTAGGGGACATGTAAATCTGTCGAGGTGGAGACACGTTCCCTGCCTCGAACCCCCCTTGGGTATCAACGTGAGCCCCTGGCGTGACCTCCTTTTACAGGAACCCTCAGACGGTCACACAGGAGTCACATACAACAAATTAGAACCAGCTTACAGTGTTAGATTGACATTTGTTGATAACAGCCCTGATAAACTAGTTGGCATAGGTTCTAACACAACACTGTCAATCTCTGAGAATCTTGGGGGCAAACCGTTCCATATGTTTTTCCCCCTTGCAGCAGTAATAGTCCCCTTTGGTGCCATTTCAAATGAGTTATCAAGTTTGACGTGATGCCAGAAACATGTCTCATCACGACTGAACAATGAGTAGACAGCTTGTAAGAGAGAGAGGGGAGAGGCACAGGAGAAGTGACTGATGTTTACAAAAGTTCATGATATAAGCTAAGCAATTTCATTACATTACATTTACATGCCATTAATCATTTAGCTGATGCTTTTGTCCAAAGTGACTTACAATAATTGCATTTAACATAGGAAAAGCCAATGTACTACTAGTTGCCAGAACTCACAAGTGCATCTTTTTGAAAACAAGTGACTAAGAGCATAAACTAGTGCTGAAGGCAAAGTATAAGACCAAGTAAGAATAGCAATCTAAAGTACAGTGCAATATAATATATAATACAATATAATACAATAAGTGCTTAGGAGGGAGGATTGCTGAGGGCAAAGTGCAAGAATAGCAAACTAACCAGGCCAGGTCCAGCCTGGCTTATGTGCGTGGTTGGCTTGTTTCTGTTCCGGACTGGTAGGACGGAAGCCAGTCATGATAACCTGACTAACTTTATAGGTGCGCTGGCTTACAGCCACGCACAAAAATACAATAGGTGCTTAAGAGGGAGGATCGTGGTAGTACTTGAAGAGGTGAGTTTTGAGCCTGTGGCGAAAGATGAGCAGCAACTCTGCTGTCCTGACGTCAGTGGGCAGTTCATTCCACCACTGCGGGGCCAGGACAGAGAAGAACAATGGCCGTGTCGATTGAACACAGGGGCCTCTGAGTGACGGTGCAACCAGTTGCCCCAAGGTAGCAGAGCGTAGTGGTTGAGGGGGGGGTGTAGGGCTTGACCAAGGCCTGGAGGTAGGAGGGGGCTGTTCCTTTCATTGCCTTGTAGGCTAGTGCCAGAATTTTAAGATGGATGGATGTGAGCTGCTTTAGCGGGCCACTGTAGGGAACGGAGAAGGGAAGTTGTGTGGGGGAACTTGGGATGGTTGAACACCAGGTGAGCAGCAGCATTCTGGACAAGTTCCTTGGGGTTTAATGGCTGACACTGGGGCCCCAACAAGGAGGGAGTTGCAGTAGTCCAGGCGGGAGATGACCAGGGCCTGGATGAGCACCTACGCCATTTCGTCAGTGAGGAAAGGGGAATCCTGGTGGTGATGTAGAGCTGGAATCTGCAAGAGCGTGTAACAGATGTGATATGTGCAGAGAACGACAGTTAGTCATCCAGGGTCACACCCAAATTCCTTTTTATATTCCTTTTATATTTTGCATTTTCCCCCCCTTACTGTACCGAAAATGAACTGACTTCAAAACCGAGGTAACAAACTGTTACTTTTGCATAGCGTTACACCCCTGTGTGTTTTTTGGACCAAATTTTCTTTCAATTTGTATGCAGCAAGTGCACATGTAGACCAAATGCACCATCAGTTCAGCAGGCTCATTAAAGAAACATTCATCAAGATAATTTGATCTGTAGATCAAAACAGTAGGCCTATTTGCGAGCAAATTAGTGTAAACCATTTTTTGGGGGTTCGTGCTCTTAAGTGGCCCTACCAAAGCTGAAATCAAAACCCCCTGCCCTTTCTACAGTAGAAACTGCTACACTGAATTAAAAATTGACTTCCACTTTCACTTCCTCCTTCAAGGACTAAACGATGTCCCTTGGTAAGTTTGTCTATTAATGTTGAGTTAAATAAGAACTAGTACTTTCAAAACACCTGAAAATACATATGTTAGTATTTCCTACAACCATTGGGACTGGAATTACAGTACATCACTATAGATTATTCCAGTGTACAGAGGGCTTCCTTGCGTTAAAATCTTCAGCATGATGTGAAAGTAGGCCAATGCTACAGTATAGTATACTTTTCACCATTTTTTGTTTGCTCGATATGATTACATGAAGGACTGCTATTTTGGGAAGCTTTTAAATGGACAAAAGCTTGTACTTAACAATGATTCTTGTTCTAACATCTTGTTGTGATTGTTTTAGCTGAATCTCCTGATTTTTTATGTCTTTATCTTTTAACCTTTTACTTTGTTTGCCTCAAAGCTTTCAAATCAAAGCTTTATTTGTACAGCGCATTTCATACACAGAGGCAACACAATGCACTTTACAGAGAACAAGGGAGGTGGGCATACGACCCACCCCTACATATTCCAGAGGGAAGCAAAAAAACTATCACCCGGGGGCCAGAAAAGTGAGCTGTAAAAATTCAGAGTATGTTTGTCTACCGGCTAAGAACATTTATAAAGCAATAAATAACATTAAATTACAGTTTCAGAGTAAGAAAGGCTAAAAAACAATAGGCGAGACATGGCAAACACTGGTGTATGTCTTTGTGTGCGTGAACGTGCCTGGGCCCAGATAGAGGTGAATATAATAATCAAATATAATATCGGAAAATATTGAAGAGAGAAAGTCGAATATCATTTCTGAGCTCAGTTGACAGCCATAGCGCCCACAGAGCCACAAAATGCATTCATGGGGCTCTGTGCTCTCAGTTGTACTTGACTTGGGGTGTCCTCACCCCTCATTTCATAACTTTCTCCTTCCTCTTCTGGGTTTTGTGTAAGTTGTGTGTCTGACCCTACTGAGTAAAGAAACCAGGCACTTCCCTTGTCCACCCCAATCCCACAACTCTCACATCCCCTGCAACTCATTGGGACAATTGCTCAACTTCCTGCTTGGAAGAGCACAGCTCAGCGGAACGCTACGGAGCGCTCTAGTCACAAGGCCACATGTAGGGTCTGAGCCCTCTCCTCACAAGGTCACATGTAGGGTCTGAGCCCTCTCCTCACAAGGTCACATGTAGGGTCTGGTCCCTCTCCTCACAAGGTCACATGTAGGGTCTGAGCCCTCTCCTCACAAGGCCACATGTAGGGTCTGGTCCCTCTCCTCACAAGGCCACATGTAGGGTCTGAGCCCTCTCCTCACAAGGCCACATGTAGGGTCTGGTCCCTCTGCTCACAAGGCCACATGTAGGGTCTGGTCCCTCTCCTCACAAGGTCACATGTAGGGTCTGAGCCATCTCCTCACAAGGTCACATGTAGGGTCTGGTCCCTCTCCTCACAAGGCCACATGTAGGGTCTGGTCCCTCTCCTCACAAGGCCACATGTAGGGTCTGGTCCCTCTCCTCACAAGGTCACATGTAGGGTGTGTTTCAGGCTCCTGGGTCTGGTCCCTAGACGCACTCAGCTTCAGCTGCATCGTCTGGCTGAATCCCGGACCACCCCAAAATAAGGATGTGACACTATACTGTTACTGAGACACCAAACCTTTCTTTTCTTTTTTACAAAGCTAAATATACTTGGCAATGGAGAAAAGTGAATTGTGGCGAGTGCCCCCAGGTGGTGAGCTCTGGTACAATTTAATCAGGTGTGGGACAATGAGGCTGATGTCTACTGTACTTGTCATGGTCACAACACAGCAGCGTGTAAATGTCTGCCTACAGCATACTCTCGATCTCAGAAGAAGAAGCAGAAATTCCCAAAATGAAGGAACAGTGAGTGAAAAATAGGCTAAAACTGGTTATTTCACCTATAAACGACCCGACAAGGCCCCGATATGACAAAAGACATCTACAGGAATGCATGGTGAGCGGCAGATTTGAAATTCGCTGTTTGGAATAGTCCGGTCACCCTTTTCTATATTCTTATATACGTGACCCCAGATTAGAGGAGCGACAGCATATCTCTGTGGTCACATCGGGGCTAGCGACAGCCCTGAAAATGAAACCCGAGCGTTATTTTGACACCCTACTCCCCATGCCCTTCACAATGCTCACCACGAGCCCTTTAATTTGAAATACAGCCATAGAGAGAGATCACGTGATCAGGGTTGCTTCGCCAGGCTAGTGGACATTGGTGGATACAGTATGTGCCATTTAAGTGCACAAAGTGATTTTTATATAAAAGGTGGGGGGCTACAACTGTAGCCACCTCAAAGAAAAGGCTTTCATCTTTTGAAAAATGTCTTCACTTCAGTGAGTAACAAAATAATATGTAGATGTGGTAATGTAGACTGAGTGAAAAAAGTCTATAATGCAATGAATGGTTCCTGGCAGGGCGGTACTGTATACTCGGGTATAGCCCTGAATAGTATACCGACCTGGACCAGGGCTACCTTTAAAACGTTACTTTTATTAATCTACAGTCATTTATCGTAGAGAGAAAATGTACTACCCTATATTATGATTGAGACGTACACAGTGAACCTGTCATCCCCCACCCATGACGCATGTTGTCAGCATGTGCGGTTCCTGAATCAGTGGAGTGGGGTTTTCTACTTTAGATGTGTAGAGCTGGCATATAGGCCCCTCATATTTTAAATAAGCTAATGACTAGAACTAATCATAATTTTACCCATAATGCACCTGTATTGAGTTTGTTATAGGCACGGTAGTCTGACTCAACATCTGTAAGCCTTGTCATTCGTTCATTACTGCGCAATCAGTGGCTGTGAAATTTGTTGTCCGCCCAAATAGATTCAATCCAGACTACATGAAATGTGAAAGTGTTTTGTTCCCCCTTTTCCCAAGCAGTAATGAGTTCAGTCAGACCTTCCTCCAGCGCTGGCACAGCGTAGACGAAGTGTGGAGATAGGTCTGGCTATGTAGAAGTGTGGAGATAGGTCTGGCTATGTAGAAGTGTGGAGATAGGTCTGGCTATGTAGAAGTGTGGAGATAGGTCTGGCTATGTAGAAGTGTGGAGATAGGTCTGGCTCTGTAGAAGTGTGGAGATAGGTCTGGCTCTGTAGAAGTGTGGAGATAGGTCTGGCTCTGTAGAAGTGTGGAGATAGGTCTGGCTATGTAGAAGTGTGGAGATGGGTCTGGCTATGTAGAAGTGTGGAGATAGGTCTGGCTATGTAGAAGTGTGGAGATAGGTCTGGCTATGTAGAAGTGTGGAGATAGGTCTGGCTATGTAGAAGTGTGGAGATAGGTCTGGCTATGTAGAAGTGTGGAGATAGGTCTGGCTATGTAGAAGTGTGGAGATAGGTCTGGCTCTGTAGAAGTGTGGAGACGGGTCTGGTTATGTAGAAGTGTGGAGACGGGTCTGGTTATGTAGAAGTGTGGAGATGGGTCTGGCTATGTAGAAGTGTGGAGATAGGTCTGGCTATGTAGAAGTGTGGAGATAGGTCTGGCTATGTAGAAGTGTGGAGATAGGTCTGGCTATGTAGAAGTGTGGAGATAGGTCTGGCTATGTAGAAGTGTGGAGATAGGTCTGGCTATGTGGAAGTGTGGAGATAGGTCTGGCTATGTAGAAGTGTGGAGATAGGTCTGGCTCTGTAGAAGTGTGGAGACAGGTCTGGCTATGTAGAAGTGTGGAGACAGGTCTGGCTATGTAGAAGTGTGGAGATAGGTCTGGCTATGTAGAAGTGTGGAGATAGGTCTGGCTCTGTAGAAGTGTGGAGAGTGGGAGTCTGGCTATGTAACTGCACCATGACTCCCATTCAGTTGGGTATCCCACTTATGTGTTTAGGTTGCAAATGACCATTGGTTGTCTTCTCATCAGAATCATTGGATTCGTCATTGGATTCGTCTCAACTTACTGAATGTTATCATATCACACACAAATCAATTCGAGTATGTAGTGTTGTTTTAAGCACAGAGATTCCAATTCTTTAGATTCCGATTCTTTATTTGTCACATGTAATGGACAGTGTACAGTCATACCGGCCCAAGATGTTCTGACCCACAAATTCACAATTTACAAATTACACAAAAAGTATAAATCTATACAGCATAAAGATAATATACCGGTATGGATGGAATATGTACTGTACATGATATATTAGAGGTGCCCAGATCGATCGGCCAGCAAACTGAATTGGCAGATATTCATAGAAACGTATAAAAATATGAGATTGGGCATTCCGATAACGTTCTCTAGTCCCCGATCACGACAACTGATCAATAACGGCCAACTCATTGTCGCATGTAGTCTACATTATCCTAAACAATGTGAGTCAATTCATTGTCGCCTGCACATTAACCTAAAACATATCGGCGCTGTGGAATGTGTGTGAGACAGATGTCAAACATGTCATCTGCTATGCATGCCAGGGCAAAATGGCCTCTCTGCGGAAAGCAAGGTAAAAATGTTTCAAACCAACGCGCACAGTCTCCTACACACTCCCACACACTCTCTCCTACACACTCCCACACACTCTCTCCTACACACTCTCTCCTACACACTCTCTCCTACACACTCCCACACACTCTCCTACACACTCCCACACACTCTCTCCTACACACTCCCACACACTCTCTCCTACACACTCTCTCCTACACACTCCCACACACTCTTTCCTACACACTCTCTCCTACACACTCCCACACACTCTCTCCTATACACTTCCACACACTCTCTCCTACACACTCCCACACACTCTCTCCTACACACTCCCACACACTCTCTCCTACACACTCCCACACAGTCTCTCGTCCTGTCCCCAGCACATTGGAGTGGAGCTCTGTTCTCTCGCATGAAAGCTGAGGCAGGACACAATGTTTGCAAACATATTTTGCAAACGGTCTGAAAGGTATTTTGCGGTGGACAAAAATAGATGCTGGACTGAGGGAAATGTGCTCCCAGGTGGGGATTTCAATTCACTTGCAACTAACGTTAAGTTGTAGCCTACGTTCATTCGCTGGAGTCACTGGAATGTAACCTATATGTGTTCAGTTATTATTCAGAACCTCCATCCAATAATGGCTGTTCATCTATGTTACTGGATTTACAGTAGGTCTACAGTATACTGTAGCCGGATCTACTCCATACCTGATCTCAGACAGTGGCGATTTTAGCATGGCATTTCTGGAGGGGCAGTTTTATATTATGTCACCATCACAAGAACTAAAGGTAGCGAATTAGTCTACGGTAGGTACATCAGAGCAGAGGCTACAACACACAAAGATAACGACACATTAACACACGCAGAGTAGGCTAATTAGACCCATAAGAGAGCGCATGCCCGGTCCAGGGTTCTGAAAGTGACAAGTGTGCACCCATCAGACCTGGGCACTACGCATAACCTATTAGTACTCCACTTACTGTATATCACAGCCAAATAGTCTACTAGAGTGAAGGCGCACTGTCCACATTAGTCCCCCTCACACATCGTCTCAAAAATGCACCGAAAAATGCCTGGGTTCAGTGAGTTCGCTGACTCGTCGTGACCATGCAAACCCATTTCACACTTCCCACAGAGTTTAATAAAAGTGATCAGCCTCCCCAGAACATACCGATTCTCCTCGGTCTGTTTGTTGTGCTCCGCGATGGAACGGCGAGACGCATCATCAGAGCTGTGCCTGGACGTTGAGCTGCCCCAGTAAACCCAGCTTCATGGCACAGTTCAGATGGGACGCAGAGCTTTCATGCTTCGCTGTTCTTTCTGACAGATGATGTCTTTGAATCCAGACGATGCCCAAACAGAGTTTCCACCAAAAAGAATACAAGGGAAACCGAACAGCGCACTTTTCGAGGTGCTAGCAGTTAGCCACTTCTTTTTCTCAAACCATTCCTGTTTGAAGGTACGGGTTACCTTATCTCCAGCCTGGAGCAGCACCAATTCTTCTGGTCGGTGTGGCCCTAAACGTTTTATTTCCAGTTTCTCTTCAAGTTTCAATGTACTAAACCGCACATTCAACAAATAATCTACACTATTCATTGTTGCACCTGAAAACACTTTTAATCCCTACAAAACTTTAGCTAGCAGCATTGGCTAACGTAGATCGACAACGACGGTGACCCAGTAGTTCAACTTTGATCAACGTTGTTTTATTATTCGCGGGCTAAACCTGTTGCCAGGTAGATTTCGTAGGGGCAGAGACTTTTCTGCCCCTCCACCCAATGAAATCTGCGTGATATTTTTTCACATTACTCCCGACCACGCTCACATTGTCGCTATAGCAACAGTAGGGGAGAACGCTTCGGTGCCCCTCTGCCGAGTCAGCAGTCTGTGACACACTCATACAAAGGGAATTACTGCAAAACAGCACTATACATAGTGTCAGTCAGGTTTATTATATTTATACATGCTATTTTCACCACTGAATCACTATTTTGTATTAATTATAAATTAGATTTTTCCGAAACACAGTTGTAGGCTAAGATGCATCTTGCACAACAGCGCCCCACCTGGTGGGGCACTGCCCCACCTGCCCCTAATGTAAAATCGCCACTGATCTCAGAACAGTGTTTCTAAAATGAAAATGTTTATCCTACAGGAGTGTATGGACGGTCTGTTACTGCATGAGCGAGACAGAGAGAGAGGAAGAAACTGCGATAGAGAATGGCTGACTCTGGAGTACCAGCACATTCAGGTAAACTTGACTGTATAGCTCCAGTTATATGATCTGTATGTGTGTGTTCAACTGTTATATGAACTGTGTGTGTGTGTGTGTGTGTGTGTGTTCATCTGTTATATGATCTGTATGTGTGTGCTGCTGATGAGTGTAGTCAGTTCCTGTGTGATGGTAACCACCTGTATCTAACATAATGAGGTAATTTTTTTTGCATTGACACTCAAGTTCAACCCTATTTAGTAATAACTAACCAACTCTGACACAAGAGGTAGAGCGGGTCGTCCAATGACCACAGGGTTAACCGCTCCTCCTGTCCACATGTCACAGTGTCCTTGAGCAAGACACTGAACCCCAGAGTGCTCCTAGGGAGCAGGTTAGCACCTTGCATGATGGCAGCTGCTGCCATTGGTGTGTGAATGTGTGTGTGTGTGAATGAATGGCCATTGTAAAGCATTTTGGATTTACAGTATTATGTAATTTACGCCACAAATGAATTACATTCTGAGAATTTTCATGAATATATACTTTACTATAAATGATGGTTGTTGATGTATATTCCCAAGAAAATGAAAGAATGCAAACACACATACAGTACACGCATGGAAGCCCATACTTACACGCACGCACGCACACACAAACAGACACACACACATGCAAGCCTAAGCATATAGTATACGCACACAGTACTGTACACACATTCAGTCACACACAATTGTTCAATTTACAAGAAAGCACAGTAAATACTGCACAGGAAGTTGAAGTAACACAAGTGCTCTCTCTCTCTCTCTCTCTCTCTCTCTCTCTCTCTCTCTCTCACTTTAAATTATTCAATTTCAATTCAGAGGGCTTTATTGGCATGGGAAACATATGTTATAGTGTCTTATTCTTTAAACGTGTAGGCCTACTGCCTTCCAATAGCCACTGTCCAAGTGGGAGCGGGGTTAATGACGCAGGAGCGGGGTTAATGACGCAGGAGCGGGGTTAATGACGCAGGAGCGGGGTTAATGACGCAGGAGCGGGGTTAATGACGCACGTATACAATCCAAAATTCCCATAGAGCAACGCGGAGATCCAGGGTTAGAATTCCAACAAAAATGGCATTTATTATGCATAAAAGTACAACAAAATATTTAGCGCGGCTCTTCGTCCCAATAAACAAAATACAATTATATTTCCATGATTTGCATTGGTTTAGTTTAGTCTAGTTTTGTCTAATGTTTGAGCGTGTCGTGGTCAAAAAGCTGTTCCGCACCCCGTCTCACTAGGATTCCACCCAGGGGCGTTTCCTTACCTCAATTAATAGATAGCTACAGATACTACCCCACGGGGGGAGAGGCCTACAGGTAAGCATAGAATAGAATAAACCATGGCAAACCATACTGCATGCAAACATAACAATATACTGTAGCAAACTATACCATAACCTCAATTATTGAGTTAACATCCACTGAGGCCGCGGCATCAATAAACACCGGAGGGACACGGACGAGTCACAGCCAACGGTGTAACAAACAGAAACGCCGGTCCACCCGTCGCACAACAGGGACCAAACGGAGGTCCGAATGACAGCACACGTCTGAGCTGACCAGGTCCCGCAGCGCTCGACGGACCGGGCAGCGTGGGCAGCCGGGAAACGAAGAGCGGCCCGGAGGCACGACACGCATGGCGAAGTTCAGACGCCTGAGCGAGGAGAGCAGCTCCCATCCAGCAATAACTAAACGCCCCTGCGCGTCGCGCATAACACCCCGAATCCGATCCAGCTTCGAGGGGCAGAGAGCCTGCATTTGTGTTTATTTTTTTTATTTTTTTTATTTTTAACGCAATCCAAGAGGACACCGAGGAACTCTACCTGATTGGGCTGACAGGTTTCCGTCGGACAGAGGAACGCCCAGCCGGGAGGAGGTGCTACGCAGGGCCGCGACACCCAGGCCCGGGTTGGCAGAAGGAAAAATCGACAAGTTAAAACCGTCCAGCAGGCGAAGAACGAACGGGAGCCGGCATTCATACAGAGGGCCAGGCACGCAGATTGGCTGGGGCAAGGGGGGGGGGGGCGATGCCCCCCCTGGTGACCAGATGCGCAAACAGTCTGCAACGCGTCCAAAACATGTAGTAGCCTAGAGACAGGGTCGCGACCGGACCGGAGAAATGCACCGGACAGCCCGGCTCCTGCAAGAGAATTGATCGCTTCGCGGTGCCTATTCCCCATCCCGTTATGGGTGGATGGAAAACTACCAACCGAATGTTCATATTGTTCAGATATTTGTAGGCTACAGCAACATAAGAGTGGCAGCCTGACAGCAACCCAAACATGAGCTAATCCCACAGCTGCAGGCCTACCATTGCTAGCCATGAATGAACTGGCGGATACTGCATATTGCTGCGCAACGTAGGCCTATCCATCGTCCAGTTGACAACCGATTATGCACGCAGCATTATTATTCTGGTGATTAGTCTTTGATATAAATGCAGAGAAGCTAAATGCGAAGAGGCAATTGCAGGATTCCAAACGCCGCTTATAATGACACATCCCAACATTGAAGCGAGAAAGGCTTAGCATACATTCCGTTTTAATGAAGAAATAAAAGCCCGTAAATCCTGCCCCAAACACCGGCGCAGTGGAGGTGCAGTTGACCAAACGTAAATGTTAGAAAGAATAAACACTGTGTTTTGAAATGTCGCGGGTCAATCAGGCAGCCGGAACAGAACATGCACATTCCAATGTCCCTGCAGGGCACGTATTTTGCCGCCATTACAATCCCCATTTGATGAGGAGGGGGGGCTCAAAAAGTCGAACTGTGCGTACGAGCAGGACCCAGCATAAATCCCCGGAGAGTCCTAGGGCTGCTGCGACAACCAAAACCCAGCCAACCTACAGGCCAAAACCCAGCCCAACCTACAGGCCAAAACCCAGCCCAACCTACAGGCAAAAACCCAGCTGAACCTACAGGCCCAACCTACAGGCCAAAACCCAGCCGAACCTACAGGCAAAAACCCAGCTGAACCTACAGGCCAAAACCCAGCCCAACCTACAGGCCAAAACCCAGCCAACCTACAGGCCAAAACCCAGCCAACCTACAGGCCAAAACCCAGCCCAACCTACAGGCCAAAACCCAGCCCAACCTACAGGCCAAAACCCAGCCAACCTACAGGCCAAAACCCAGCCCAACCTACAGGCCAAAACCCAGCCAACCTACAGGCCAAAACCCAGCCAACCTACTGTACAGGCCAAAACCCAGCCAACCTACAGGCCAAAACCCAGCCCAACCTACAGGCCAAAACCCAGCCAACCTACAGGCCAAAACCCAGCCCAACCTACAGGCCAAAACCCAGCCAACCTACAGGCCAAAACCCAGCCCAACCTACAGGCCAAAACCCAGCCAACCTACAGGCCAAAACCCAGCCAACCTACAGGCCAAAACCCAGCCAACCTACAGGCCAAAACCCAGCCCAACCTACAGGTCAAAACCCAGCCAACCTACAGGCCAAAACCCAGCCCAACCTACAGGCCAAAACCAAAAGCCTGACCGACACTGTCAGAGCCGCAGCCAAACAACTTCTCACCGTTGGTTTTTGAAATTGAGTGTTTAACATGTTTTTCAAAGATTTTTCACGGTGCCCACCCACATCCATTGTATGACCAAAACGGTGGTAGAGCAATTATCAGACTTTCTCAAAAGTGCTAGTTTTGTCAACGTATTGATCTGAACCATTGTATATGATCATAAGTAACCTTCAAATAGGGCTAAACATGCATTTTCCCTTTACTACTCCTTTAAATAAAACTCTAAAACTATCTATTATTCTCACCCCATAACTCAAAATTAAAGAAAGCATATTTCATGTAAACATGCTGTTTCCGTATACTTTTCAGTATACGTTTCACGATTTGTTATTTTCATTCTCCAGAATACAGGAAACTAAGTCTCTGAAACATTTTTTTTTTCTGGGGGGCGACCCCCAGACCCCCCCGCTTTGGTAGAGAAGTTAGTGGTCTTGAGCCTGGCACCACCACACCAAGAGATCAGTTCCACAGGAAACAATGCATTATGTATATGACAGCTAGTTCTCTATGTCATTTACAAACAGTCGTTACATTCTGTGGATTTTCATTGATATATTTACTGTACATTATGTTTGTTGACAAGTATTATATTGCCAATAACAAAATAATGCAGACACACACACATGCAAGCCCACACACACAAACACACATACACACATGCAAGTGCACGTACAAACACACAGACACCCCTCCCACACACACACACACACATAGTACACAGCCACACATAGTTGTTCAATATA
This sequence comes from Borostomias antarcticus, assembly GCF_949987555.1. Lineage (NCBI taxonomy): Eukaryota > Metazoa > Chordata > Actinopteri > Stomiiformes > Stomiidae > Borostomias > Borostomias antarcticus. Next base: position 1,679,437 of record NC_140252.1, read on the forward strand.
AGACAGGACAGTGCTGCATAGGAAGTTGAAATAACACAATTGTTCTCTCTCTCTCTCTCTCTCTCTCTCTCTCTCTCTAACTCTCTCTCTTCCCTCCCGCTTTCTCTCTCATTCTGTCTCTCTTTCTTGAACTGTGTCTCCCAGGTGACTCCCTCCATCTCTCAGAGCTGAGGGTTGTGCTGCTGGGGAATAGATCTGCAGGGAAGAGTTCATCAGGAAACACCATCCTGGGCAGAGAGGAGTTTGACCTGAGCACAGCTGCTCAGTGTGTGAAGAGACAGGGAGAAGTAGCAGGGAGGCAGGTCACTGTGGTCGACACTCCAGGATGGTGGAGGACTCACCCTGTAGAGGCGACTACTGAGCTGGTTAAACAGGAGATAGTACACAGTGTGTCTCTGTGTCCCCCAGGACCCCACACTCTCCTCCTGGTCATAAGAGCGTATTTATCATTCTCTGAGGAACACAGAAGAGTAGTAGAGGAACACCTGCAGCTTCTCAGTGAGAGAGTCTGGAGTCACACTCTAGTGCTGTTCACCTGGGGGGACCGTCTGGGAGACACAAGCATTGAGCAGCACATTGAGAGTGAAGGGACGGCCCTCCAGTGGCTTGTTGAGAAATGTGGGAACAGGTATCATGTCCTCAACAACAAGAACAGGCGTGATGTCACTCAGGTCACAGAGCTGCTGGACAAGATAGAGGAGATGGTGGCAGGAAACAGAGGAGACCACTATGAGGTGAAGAGAGAGATTCTAGAGAAGATAGAAGAAAGACAGAGGGCAAAGAAAGAGAGAGTGAAACAGAGACAGATGAAGGTCCAGGAACAGAGGAGGACCCTCAGATCAGGAATGGGTGAGTTTAATTCAGTCTCTGATTCAGGTCTTTGGGATATGAGTGCAGAGCATCATGTATACGTCAGCTAGTTCTCTATGTCATTTACACACAGTCATTATATTCTGTGGATTTTCATTCATATATTTACTGTACATTGTTTGTCGACAAGTATTAATTTGCCAATAATAAAATAATTCAGACACACACACATGCAAGCCCACAAACACATGCAAGCGCGTGCGCGCGCACACACACACACACACACACACACACACACAAACACATGCAAGCCACCCCCCCCCCCCCCACACACACACACACACACACACACACACACACACACACAAGCACCCCCCCCCCACCACACACACACACACACACACACACACACACACACACACACAGTTCACAGCCACACATAGTTGTTCAAAATAAGACAGGACAGTACTGCATAGGAAGTTGAAATAACACAATTGTTCTCTCTCTCTCGCTCTCTAACTCTCTCTCTTCCCTCCCGCTCTCTCTCTCATTCTGTCTCTCTTTCTTGAACTGTGTCTCCCAGGTGACTCCCTCCATCTCTCAGAGCTGAGGGTTGTGCTGCTGGGGAACAGAAATGCAGGGAAGAGTTCATCAGGAAACACCATCCTGGGCAGAGAGAAGTTTGACCTGAGGACATCTGCTCAGTGTGTGAAGAGACAGGGAGAAGTAGCAGGGAGGCAGGTCACTGTGGTCGACACTCCAGGATGGTGGAGGAATCGCTCTGTAGAGGCGACTCCTGAGCTGGTTAAACAGGAGATAGTACGCAGTGTGTCTCTGTGTCCCCCAGGACCCCACACTCTCCTCCTGGTCATAAGAGGGGATTTATCATTCTCTGAGGAACACAGAAGAGTAGTAGAGGAACACCTGCAGCTTCTCAGTGAGAGAGTCTGGAGTCACACTCTAGTGCTGTTCACCTGGGGGGACCGTCTGGGAGACACAAGCATTGAGCAGCACATTGAGAGTGAAGGGACGGCCCTCCAGTGGCTTGTTGAGAAATGTGGGAACAGGTATCATGTCCTCAACAACAAGAACAGGCGTGATGTCACTCAGGTCACAGAGCTGCTGGACAAGATAGAGGAGATGGTGGCAGGAAACAGAGGAGACCACTATGAGATGAAGAGAGAGATTCTAGAGAAGAAAGAAGAAAGACAGAGGGCAAAGAAAGAGAGAGTGAAACAGAGACAGATGAAGGTCCAGGAACAGAGGAGGACCCTCAGATCAGGAATGGGTGAGTTTAATTCAGTCTCTGATTCAGGTCTTTGGGATATGAGTGCAGAGCATCATGTATACGTCAGCTAGTTCTCTATGTCATTTACACACAGTCATTATATTCTGTGGATTTTCATTCATATATTTACTGTACATTGTTTGTCGACAAGTACTGTATTAATTTGCCAATAATAAAATAATTCAGACACACACACATGCAAGCCCACAAACACATGCAAGCGCGTGCACGCGCACGCACACACACACACACACACACACACACACACACACACACACACAAAAACACATGCAAGCCACCCCCCCTCCCACACACAGTACACACACACACACACACACACAAGCACCCCCCCCCCCCCCCCCCCCCCACACACACACACACACACACACACACACACACACACAGTACACAGCCACACATAGTTGTTCAATATAAGACAGGACAGTGCTGCATAGGAAGTTTAAATAACACAAGTGTTCTCTCTCTCTCTCTCTCTCTCTCTCTCTCTCTCTCTAACTCTCTCTCTTCCCTCCCGCTCTCTCTTTCCTTCTGTCTCTCTTTCTTGAACTGTGTCTCCCAGGTGACTCCCTCCATCTCTCAGAGCTGAGGGTTGTGCTGCTGGGGGGGAGAGGAGGAGGGAAGAGTTCATCAGGAAACACCATCCTGGGCAGAGAGGAGTTTGACCTGAGGACAGCTGCTCAGTGTGTGAAGAGACAGGGAGAAGTAGCAGGGAGGCAGGTCACTGTGGTCGACACTCCAGGATGGTGGAGGACTCACCCTGTAGAGGCGACTACTGAGCTGGTTAAACAGGAGATAGTACGCAGTGTGTCTCTGTGTCCCCCAGGACCCCACACTCTCCTCCTGGTCATAAGAGCGTATTTATCATTCTCTGAGGAACACAGAAGAGCAGTAGAGGAACACCTGCAGCTTCTCAGTGAGAGAGTCTGGAGTCACACTCTAGTGCTGTTCACCTGGGGGGACCGTCTGGGAGACACAAGCATTGAGCAGCACATTGAGAGTGAAGGGACGGCCCTCCAGTGGCTTGTTGAGAAATGTGGGAACAGGTATCATGTCCTCAACAACAAGAACAGGCGTGATGTCACTCAGGTCACAGAGCTGCTGGACAAGATAGAGGAGATGGTGGCAGGAAACAGAGGAGACCACTATGAGGTGAAGAGAGAGATTCTAGAGAAGATAGAAGAAAGACAGAGGGCAAAGAAAGAGAGAGTGAAACAGAGACAGATGAAGGTCCAGGAACAGAGGAGGACCCTCAGATCAGGAATGGGTGAGTTTAATTCAGTCTCTGATTCAGGTCTTTGGGATATGAGTGCAGAGCATCATGTATACGTCAGCTAGTTCTCTATGTCATTTACACACAGTCATTATATTCTGTGGATTTTCATTCATATATTTACTGTACATTGTTTGTCGACAAGTATTAATTTGCCAATAATAAAATAATTCAGACACACACACATGCAAGCCCACAAACACATGCAAGCGCGTGCGCGCGCACACACACACACACAAACACATGCAAGCCACCCCCCCCCCCCCCCCCCCCCCCCCCCCCACACACACACACACACACACACACACAAGCACCCCCCCCCCCCCACCACACACACACACACACACACACACACACACAGTTCACAGCCACACATAGTTGTTCAAAATAAGACAGGACAGTACTGCATAGGAAGTTGAAATAACACAATTGTTCTCTCTCTCTCGCTCTCTAACTCTCTCTCTTCCCTCCCGCTCTCTCTCTCATTCTGTCTCTCTTTCTTGAACTGTGTCTCCCAGGTGACTCCCTCCATCTCTCAGAGCTGAGGGTTGTGCTGCTGGGGAACAGAAATGCAGGGAAGAGTTCATCAGGAAACACCATCCTGGGCAGAGAGAAGTTTGACCTGAGGACATCTGCTCAGTGTGTGAAGAGACAGGGAGAAGTAGCAGGGAGGCAGGTCACTGTGGTCGACACTCCAGGATGGTGGAGGAATTGCTCTGTAGAGGCGACTCCTGAGCTGGTTAAACAGGAGATAGTACGCAGTGTGTCTCTGTGTCCCCCAGGACCCCACACTCTCCTCCTGGTCATAAGAGGGGATTTATCATTCTCTGAGGAACACAGAAGAGCAGTAGAGGAACACCTGCAGCTTCTCAGTGAGAGAGTCTGGAGTCACACTCTAGTGCTGTTCACCCGTGGGGACTGTCTGGGAGACACAAGCATTGAGCAGCACATTGAGAGTGAAGGGACGGCCCTCCAGTGGCTTGTTGAGAAATGTGGGAACAGGTATCATGTCCTCAACAACAAGAACAGGCGTGATGTCACTCAGGTCACAGAGCTGCTGGACAAGATAGAGGAGATGGTGGCAGGAAACAGAGGAGACCACTATGAGATGAAGAGAGAGATTCTAGAGAAGAAAGAAGAAAGACAGAGGGCAAAGAAAGAGAGAGTGAAACAGAAACAGATGAAGGTCCAGGAACAGAGGGAGACCCTCAGATCAGGAATGGGTGAGTTTAATTCAGTCTCTGATTCAGGTCTTTGGGATATGAGTGCAGAGCATCATGTATACGTCAGCTAGTTCTCTATGTCATTTACACACAGTCATTATATTCTGTGGATTTTCATTCATATATTTACTGTACATTGTTTGTCGACAAGTACTGTATTAATTTGCCAATAATAAAATAATTCAGACACACACACATGCAAGCCCACAAACACATGCAAGCGCGTGCACGCGCACGCACACACACACACACACACACACACACACACACACACACACAAAAACACATGCAAGCCACCCCCCCTCCCACACACAGTACACACACACACACACACACACAAGCACCCCCCCCCCCCCCCCCCCCCCACACACACACACACACACACACACACACACACAGTACACAGCCACACATAGTTGTTCAATATAAGACAGGACAGTGCTGCATAGGAAGTTTAAATAACACAAGTGTTCTCTCTCTCTCTCTCTCTCTCTCTCTCTCTAACTCTCTCTCTTCCCTCCCGCTCTCTCTTTCCTTCTGTCTCTCTTTCTTGAACTGTGTCTCCCAGGTGACTCCCTCCATCTCTCAGAGCTGAGGGTTGTGATGTTGGGGTGGAGACGAGGAGGGAAGAGTTCATCAGGAAACACCATCCTGGGCAGAGAGGAGTTTGACCTGAGGACATCTGCTCAGTGTGTGAAGAGACAGGGAGAAGTAGCAGGGAGGCAGGTCACTGTGGTCGACACTCCAGGATGGTGGAAGGATGTCTCTGTAGAGGAGACTCCTGAGCTGGTTAAACAGGAGATAGTACGCAGTGTGTCTCTGTGTCCCCCAGGACCCCACACTCTCCTCCTGGTCATAAGAGGGGATGTATCATTCTCTGAGGAGTACAGAAGAGTAGTAGAGGAACACCTGCAGCTTCTCAGTGAGAGAGTCTGGAGTCACACTATAGTGCTGTTCACCTGGGGGGACTGTCTGGGAGACACAAGCATTGAGCAGCACATTGAGAGTGAAGGGACGGCCCTCCAGTGGCTTGTTGAGAAATGTGGGAACAGGTATCATGTCCTCAACAACAAGAACAGGCGTGATGTCACTCAGGTCACAGAGCTGCTGGACAAGATAGAGGAGATGGTGGCAGGAAACAGTGGACATTATTTTACAGAGAAGATTCTACGTCCGAAATTGGAGGGTGTGCTCTCCCCAAAGGCACCAATAAGGAGAGCAAGCAGCAATCCTCGGCTTCCTCCAACCAGTAAGAGAGTTTTCTGACCAATTGCCAGAACAACTATAGTGTATGTCTAATACTAATGATGTGATGCAGATGCTTCTGTACATGACGTGTGTCTTTCCGTGTGTGTGTGTGTGTGTGTGTGTGTGTGTGTGTGTGTGTGTTTGAGCGTGTTTCATAGCATCAGTGTTAGACCAATCAGGAATAACCAATTCCATTGCATACTAGAAGAGGGCAGTAGTTTGCTTATGAACCTGCACTGCTTTCTTCACTACCTGGGTGTGATTTTTCAACAAAGTTCAATTCTCCTCGGCTTTGATCTTGTGTTTCATAATAGTAAGTGATGTCAAATTAGATGTCCAGTCCTTTCAAAGTTCTGATGGTGCTACCCAGAGTTCTGCATACGGTTCTCTGAGATGTCTAGACGAGGCTGAGACCAGCGCTACATTCCGAATCACATACTTCCATGCTATATAGTATGCCAAAAAAGGATGTAGTATGTCCCAGTACATAGTATGCCACATGCCGTATGGCAAAAATACCAGGATGTCCTACTACATCCAGACGTATTTTCTAGTATGCAAGCCAGCAGACTTTTCTGGCTATACTGACCCACAATCCTGTGCACAGTGGAAATTACCTCACATGTGCGATTCACATAGCTGAGTCTGAGACCAGCTCCAGATCCAGAGAGTACAGAAATAAGATGAAGACAATGATGATGATGACTCCATTAAAACTAGCAGGGAGGCCATCAGTTCTATCCTCCAAACAGCAAGTATTACAGACCATCTCCGTCATCCTGATTACCTCTGCCCAGTGTCACAGAGCGAGAGGTAATGTTTTTGGTGGCGTCTGTTTGTGCGTCCATACGTCCGTTCATTAACAGGTTTACGCAAAAAACTACAGATTTTCCCGAAACTCGGTGGAGGGGTGAAGCATGGAACAATTTAAACTCGGTGGAGGGGTGTAGCATGGAACAATTTAAACTCGGTGGAGGGGTGTAGCATGGAACAATTTAAACTCGGTGGAGGGGTGTAGCATGGAACAATTTAAACTCGTTGGAGGGGTGTAGCATGGAACAATTTAAACTCGGTGGAGGGGTGAAGCATGGAACAATTTAAACTCGTTGGAGGGGTGTAGCATGGAACTATTTAAACTCGGTGGAGGGGTGAAGCATGGAACAATTTAAACTCGGTGGAGGGGTGTAGCATGGAACAATTTAAACTCGGTGGAGGGGTGTAGCATGGAACAATTTAAACTCGGTGGAGGGGTGTAGCATGGAACAATTTAAACTCGGTGGAGGGGTGTAGCATGGAACTATTTAAACTCGGTGGAGGGGTGAAGCATGGAACAATTTAAAAAGCACTCAATTTTGGAGCGGATCCGTATCACGGGGCGGGTCCATGAGCCCCCCCAAAAAACTCCATTAATTAATTAACTCCATTAATTAATTTATTTATTAGCAGGATTATGCAAAAACTACCAGTTTACCAATTTTCAGTGTAGGGGCGTAGCATGGGACAACTTAGAACACATACAATTTTGGAGTGGATCCGAATCTCAGGGAGGGTCCAGACTACGACGAACGCTGATACCCATGATGTTGGTCCAGGGAGGGTCCAGACTACGACGAACGCTGATACCCATGATGTTGGTCCAGGGAGGGTCCAGACTACGACGAACGCTGATACCCATGATGTTGGTCCAGGGAGGGTCCAGACTACGACGAACGCTGATACCCATGATGTTGGTCCAGGGAGGGTCCAGACTAGGACGAACGCTGATACCCATGATGTTGGTCCAGGGAGGGTCCAGACTAGGACGAACGCTGATACCCATGATGTTGGTCCAGGGAGGGTCCAGACTACGACGAACGCTGATACCCATGATGTTGGTCCAGGGAGGGTCCAGACTACGACGAACGCTGATACCCATGATGTTGGTCCAGGGAGGGTCCAGACTACGACGAACGCTGATACCCATGATGTTGGTCCAGGGAGGGTCCAGACTACGACGAACGCTGATACCCATGATGTTGGTCCATTTACTCTCTCGATTACATCCATCTCCTCAAGTTGTTTGCGCTTCTCATCCACCGGTCTGACACTGAATGGTATGGGTTACTACATCTTTAGCAGGTTTCCTCTCCACTGTGTTGACCGTAAATGTTGTCCATCCTTGCAGCTTGTTGGTCTGCTGTCTCCATTGCCCTTGCCATTTCTTGAAGCTCTGGCAGTTTAAGATCTTTTTCTGTCGGCGCAGTGTTTTTGAAGTGCATTTATCAATAACTTGGTCATGTATGAAATCATCTCTGTTATCCACAGTCTCACATGTGGCTGCTAATAATCTAAAAACATAACTGTCCATGGACTCTCCTTGTGCTTGTTTTGCTTGTCTAAACACATCTCTCGTAAGGGATGTTCTCCTGAGGAGTGAAATATGTATTCAACTTATCTACTGCTAGCTTGTAGTTGTTGTCATCTCCTCTGTTGTGAGCGTGAAAAAGATGTCTTGGACTCCAGTGCCTGCTAAGTGCAGCAATAAGGCTCTTGTCCGTGCGGCATCACAAACTCTCGACGCAGTCAAATAGAGTTTGACACGATTGATCCATTTTTGCCAACGTACCCCGACATTAGCTGAGTCAGATTCCACATTGGAAGGAGCAACTGGAGGAAAACTTTATTGCGCCATTTTTAGCGCCATTATTGCAAGCTAATTTCCCTCACTGCCCTCCTTGCTTCTCCTCCTCCCTCCGTCTCAGATTAAATGTCAGCTATGTAGCCATTCTACATCCTCGTCTCCTTATGGTCTTATTAACCCGTCACATTCCAGAGATGACGTACACTACATCTTTGTCAAGCAATTTGAAAATGCATTTTGGAATCGGCAATACAATTCTCAATTCAGTTCAAAAAGTTTGAATAAACAGTTTGATTAAATTCAGTGAATTGCATGCCAAGGTCTGATGGCCTCTTCATTCAAATGGTAATTCAATATGCCAGTGAAACGGCGCATCCAGTCTATTGCATTTACATTTTCTTGTGACCACGCTCTTTTGGTGTCAAAATTCAAATGGCGATGCAATCTGAAGTCCCGCCCCTACTCTGCCTCTGATTGGCTAACTCTAACCCTAGCATAAACCACCTGCTAACTAGCCTCGCGTCCTTGGGTAGAGAGCCTGGTTTCTATTCGCTTGGTTTCCGGTCCTAGAGCCCGCTGCTATCCTGTCACAAAAATGCTGAATTGAGCAGCCTAGTCCCAGTCAGTTGCTATGAATCAGAATAAAGCATTGACATACCAAACAAAGTAGCAGAAGTTCTTGCTGCATCATAGGTTTATGGGTAGGCCTGTTTTTGGACAATATCCGCATAGACCGGAAACCACAACTGCAAAGCAAATAGACCCCAGGCTACCCACTAACCATCAAAGGCAACGAGTACCAGCCAATCCGAAGCAGAGTAGGGTGGGATAATCTCTCACTGAGATGATCACAGTCCCAAACACTCTTGGGAGAGATGAGGCGTTGTCACTACTCCTTTAGCTGCTACAACTGCCTGAAACATTAAAACGCTCTCTGTCTGTGTCCTGTGCAGCGCCACCACCCCCTCAGCAGCAGCCTCTTCCTACAGCCGCCCCGCATACTCACCAGGCCCCGCCTACTCACCAGGCCCCGCCCACTCACCAGGCCCCGCCCACTCACCAGGATCAACCCACTCTTCACCTCCCTTGCCAGCCGAATCGCCCAGTGTCGTCTGTCCTCATCGCCAGCACTGCAGAGTTCAAGGCGGACATACTTCAGAGGGTTGGAGATGAGGTTGGAACATGACAGTGAATGGCTGGCCGTAGTTGAACGTATTGCCATAATGATAGCAGTCATTGTCATTGGGTTGTCCTCTGCTTTGTCAGATCTACTCGCTGATGGAAAAGTCTGGTCGGATGCGCCTGGCCCTGCTGATCACCAACGTGGAGTTTGGTTCCTTAAGAAACAGGCGAGGGGCTGAGAAGGATGAGGAGAACATGGAGAGGCTGCTCACAGCTCTGGGGTACAAGGTTATCAAACACAGGGACCTCTCTGCAAAGGTAATGGACTTGGCACACCGAGGGAAATACACACTCTGGTTGATAATGACTACGTCCCCTGACAATATACAGTTTTGACAACAACAACAAAAAAGACAGATACTCTCCATAGTGTGTACAGTATAGTGAGTCTGTCCCAATTCAAGGGTTGCATCCTACCTAGGCCGGATTTGAAGGCTGCTACGTCACAGCGGGGCGACAAGTGCTGTCCCAATTCATTCAGCCTACAAAGAGTCCTCCGAATGCAGCCCTCAAATGCGGCCTACTTTTGACCAATTTGAAGGATACAACTGATGGATCCTTCGCGGCCTCCCTCCCAGAATGCATTTCGGTCCGGATGAATTCCTGTACCAGCCGCCATTGCTCGGGTTTTAAAACGTTTTTAAACCGCTTTGATGTTAATATTATTATGTTTTAATACAATTTCATGCCTGATAGTACCACCATAGAATCCCAATATGTGCAAACGTTATCCAAATTACGCCTGTATCTACGAGTTTAGATAGACGATTTAGACAGGCATTTGCTGTGGTGTTTCCATAACAACCTGCCGTCAGCCTCAGGACAGGTCGCGCTACCGGCACGCGACACGCTTGGCACGCGCTTGGGGTTGCCTAGGCAACACAATGACTAGTTGGGAATCCTCCGTAGGCTAGACCGTCCCATTTCACAAAACATTTATATCCGGCCTACTTGGCCTGAAGGACGTGACTTACATAGACCGCGTAGGCTGCGACCTAGGTAGGATGCAACCCTTGAATTGGGACAGACCCATTGTATGAGGTGGCATTAGAATAAATACCTGTTCCTAGGGTTACTGATTCAGTCTATCCCCCTCTTCAGGAGATGGAAAATGCTTTGGAAGCGTTCTCTCAATGCAAGGAGCACTGCAGGGCAGACAGCACCTTTGTGGTCATCATGTCCCACGGGAAACGGGGAAAGATTTTGGGCGTCAACTGGACCAAGGATCACCCTCAACTGGATGTGTTTCCAATCAACAACATCTTCACCTACCTGAACACGAGTAACTGCAAAGCTCTTATGGACAAGCCTAAGGTCATCATTATCCAGGCCTGTCAGGGAGGTGAGATGCGTCACTTCCATCTTGATATTAGTTCCCGTTCATTCCTGGCAAGACAAACATGTTGTCTTTGTAAAACAATGCGTAGGCTACAGCATGAAAAGTGATTGACCTGCATAGCAACTTTAGTGATCATAGTGATCTTACCTTGCTAATTTTGCTCCTACTTCTTGGGGGCTTTACAGTGTGATTCACTCTGCGTTGTGTTAAAATATGACACTGCCACAACTTAAGGTTCATTACCGCAGTCTGTGCACAGAAACACAGCAGTTAGCTATTATAGCTCATCTCACACACACATTCAACTCTCCCTCGATAAGCAGCACCTAATGTCACAAGCACAGGGAATATTCTAGCTAAAACACGGTACAAATAAAGTGCATAACTTAGCTAGACAGCTGAATACAATGTGGAGTTCATACAATACACACTTTATCATGAACATGTTTATACAGAGTGGAGCAGCAGAAGTACAGCATACCTTGCTAGGTGGGCAGGTGGGAACAAGAAAACAAGGGGTGCGCTGGGACACCCCCCACATGGACCAAACCAAATAACATTACATGGACACACGTACCACCACACGTAACATAGAGTACAACCATATTAACACAAAAATTATAACAACAGCTACACGGCTGTAATAAAAATAAAAAGCACAGTTTGGAATATGACTTATTAGTATGACCTTGTAGAGGTCACGTCTTGACCTGACCCATTCGGACTGCTCCACCCACTATCACCAACACAGTGTATAATCTAGTGTAACAACATATCATTGCTACACTTATAGTATGCAGCCCTGATATGGAAATGATCCATTCTGAGATGGTTTCCATGACATTTCAGTCAAAGTTGGGTCGGTGCTTGTGACTGACGGACCTTCTGCTGCGGTGTGGGTGCCCATACATGATCTGGACTTGGAGGAGGACTCCAGGAGACACGGAGAAAAGGACTTCGCCCTCTTAATGTCCTGCACTCCAGGTTTCACTATCCCATAAGCACATAGACATCACCCCTCTGGAAATCATCTGAGCAATCTGTCTTAGTGGAAATTGATTACTAAGGAATGATAAATATACAGTATGTTTTATCTATTGTAGTATATATATATGTACATATCTATATATATATAATATTGTTGTATATAATATATATTGCATATTATATCATAGTATATTACACCCACAGTATATTTCATATCAGTATGTGTATATATATATATATATATATATATATATATATATATATATGAGGTGCGACCGAAAAGTCCCCGGATTGTGTCAGCCACGCTCATGCCTCTATTTGAATAGAAAAAATAATGATATCTCTTTGTTGCCCCTATATCTCACGACTATTCTGGTATAATATTGTTCACCTCACTCAATCGGTGCTTCTGTGACAGGCTGTTCAGTTCAGTGTCGCAGGAGTAGCTTGTCACAGTTGTGGCACTTTTCTCTACCAACTCCCAAAACTCAACAATTTTATTACAATAAAGAAAGTACACTCTCAAAACATTTTTATTACAGAATCTGCAGAGAAATGACACATTGTCCCCCTCAAAGTAGTCCCCCCCCCAGAGTTAATACACTTCTGCATTCTCTTTTGCCACCCATGGACGCACTTGGCAAAGTCCTCCTCTTTGAGCCCCCTTAGTTCCCCACTCCCGGTGGCTTTGATCTCTTCCACAGAGGTGGGTGGCAAAAGCGAATGCACAATATAATACCAGAATAGTCGTGAAATATAGGGCAACAAAGGGATATCATTGTTTTTTCAATTCAAATAGAGGCATGAGCATGGCTAGCACAATCCGGGGACACAATCCGGGGACTTTTCGGTCGCACCTTGTATATACATATTGTAGTATAATAAATTCAAGCGTAAAGCAGAGGAATAGATTCCAGCAGCCCAGTACGTATAGTTGCACACAATGTTTCCTGACCCCTAAATGCGTCTTCTCCAGATACTGTGTCCTATAGGGATACACAGAAGGGCTCCTTAATGATCCAGAACATGGTGGAGATATTCAACACTCATGCCTGTGATAAACACATTGATGAACTGTTCAGGAGGGTGAGTAGTGCATCTGCAGACAGCCTGGTGTTTCTAAGGAAGATCTGTTTTTATAACTAAAGGACACAATCAGCACATCAAACTCTTGTTTTAACCACAAAGGTTAGGAGAAGCTTTGAAGATTTCCCCAGACAGATGCCTACCACAGACAGACACACTCTGGTGAAGAACTTCTACCTCTTCCCAGGCCTCTGAGAGACCAGCCCACCTTCAAGCTGCAATGCATTAAAGGGGCATTCCACTTAATTTGTTTTTACATTTTCAACTACAACTATTTCTACGTGCCATAGCAGATGAGAAACTGTAATAACTACAGTAGCCTGTAGTTTATTGTGTCCAGAGAGTGTTTCTGTGCTAGAACGACATTATATATGTGCATGGTCTCTCTTCTGTCAGGGCTCGGTGCGTGGTCTCTCTTCTGTTAGGGCTCGGTGCGTGGTCTCTCTTCTGTCAGGGCTCGGTGCGTGGTCTCTCTTCTGTCAGGGCTCGGTGCGTGGTCTCTCTTCTGTCAGGGCTCGGTGCGTGGTCTCTCTTCTGTCAGCGCTCGGTGCGTGGTCTCTCTTCTGTCAGCGCTCGGTGCGTGGTCTCTCTTCTGTCAGCGCTCGGTGCGTGGTCTCTCTTCTGTCAGGGCTCGGTGCGTGGTCTCTCTTCTGTCAGGGCTCGGTGCGTGGTCTCTCTTCTGTCAGGGCTCGGTGCGTGGTCTCTCTTCTGTCAGCGCTCGGTGCGTGGTCTCTCTTCTGTCAGCGCTCGGTGCGTGGTCTCTCTTCTGTCAGGGCTCGGTGCGTGGTCTCTCTTCTGTCAGGGCTCGGTGCGTGGTCTCTCTTCTGTCAGGGCTCGGTGCGTGGTCTCTCTTCTGTCAGCGCTCGGTGCGTGGTCTCTCTTCTGTCAGGGCTCGGTGCGTGGTCTCTCTTCTGTCAGGGCTCGGTGCGTGGTCTCTCTTCTGTCAGCGCTCGGTGCGTGGTCTCTCTTCTGTCAGCGCTCGGTGTGTGGTCTCTCTTCTGTCAGGGCTCGGTGCGTGGTCTCTCTTCTGTCAGCGCTCGGTGCGTGTGTAGCAGCAGTAGGAGTCAAACGCAGACTCAGAGGCAGGCGGAGCTGGTTCAGTGAGGTTTAACCCACAAATAATCACAAACAGGTAAATGAGGAAATCCAGGAGCACAAGGAGAAATTAACTAACAGACAACATGACAAAACAATGAACCAACCAAGTGAACAAACGATCAGGGCTGGGATATAAAGGCAGGCTGAGGAAGGAGAGGAGGTGCAGAATAATCATAATGAGGGACAGGTGTAGACAATAAAGACGGCACAAACACAGAGGCTGCATTCTGAATCACATACCTCCATACTATATAGTATGCCAAGAAAGGATGTAGTATATCCCAATACATAGTACGCCAGATGCAGTAAATACCAGGATGTCCTACTACATTCGGTCATATTTTGCAGTATGCAAAATACTGTCCCTGATTGATCTATGCTTTGTCACGCTGATTGGCTGAAGGAGTTCGTCTGTCAAGGCAAGGTACTCCTGCCCACTCAAATCTCTCTGGGCAGCTGGAAGTCCAGACTCTATCATTATTTTTTTGCGATGATTCTGGCTTCCAGGATAGGATTCCTCTGCCTGGGACTTTGGGTCATTAAACTTTCTTTTTATTAATGACCCCAATTTAATTTTTTTACATTATACAATAAAGGGATAAAGGCTTGTATATGTTTATATGCTTATCCTTATATGTTCTTATATTATTGTCTTCTATTGCATATCTCTCTACATTAACTGGGTATATGATGCTCATGTATTTTACTGTGATGTTAAGACAAGTGTAGGGATAAATCATGCCAGCAAAATTGTGATGCTCTCATTGGATTCTTTGGAAGAAAAATGTAAGAAATATGTGTAGCAATTCCCAATGTTGTTCAGAATGGAAGTGGACTGTCGAGTCAGAACAGAGGCCAAAGGGTCAGCAACGATAGGAGAGAGATAGAGGAAGCAAGACCCGGGCCCAGCTGGACGCCATATAGGAGAGGGAGGGGAGGTCGTCATCATAAACCAAGAGACCAACGAAGAATATATGGCCGGGATTGGAATAGAGGACGGCAGTCAACCAGATCAATGGTAGATTTGTTGAGAAACAGCGGATACGAAGTGACTCCCCCACATTCCAGGGGGAGATGACAGTAAAAACTATGAAAGAATCCCTTCATAGAGACTGATAAGGAGACCTCTGGGAAGGTGAGAGGCAGCCCCTGTGACCCCCTTTATAGTCTAGGTGTGGTGTTTATCAGAAGATGACAAAGGCAGCTGTGTTAAGACATTTGCCTGGAGAGAAACAACTGTCCTTAATGTGTAATGATGACAATAACAGTATAATCCATTAGTAAAAATACAGTTGAATATCATTTATTGGAAATGTAGACACTTAAGATAGAAATAACCATTTATAAGGCATGTATCTGTTAGTCAAAAATCAACTATGTAACCTTGTAGACATATATGACAGCATGTAATGGTCAGAAAATGTATTATTGTATTAACTGTCTGGATATATAAGTAATGCTTAAAACTAGATGTTTAATAAGCTGTTAATTAGACTCCATTCTGGGACGTTCTGCTTTGGGTGTGAGAGAGGGAAGCTGTTGAATGCAGAAATTGTTCACCTATCAGAAGGGAGAGTGACGAAAGAAAAGTGATGTCAACATGGGGATTAAAAGAAGGCGCACAAGGAGAGGGAGACACTTTCTTTTCCATCACCAGAGGCGTGGAAGAAGTCAGCGGCTGAGAACCTGGGATTTACTCTCTCATGTACGTTTTCTTGTAACCTGTATTTTTCCATGTAACTGGATTAATTGTATAACCTCACAAAGTTTTATAAAGATTCTTACTTTGACACCAGATATTTTCTTCTTGCCTTTATTGGTTTGGTGAGTATCAAAATGTTTTGGTTGAATAATTGAATTAATGATTGAGATGTAGATAACAGGTTTTACAGCAGGGCAATTGGGCCCCCAGCCACGGCCAGCTAAAGGGAGCCAGGCTTATGGACTAGGTCGTGTCTCTGTGTTGTCTTTGAGGAAATTCACCTCTGAGCTGAGAGAAAAGCTTGAACAGAGGTCTGAGTCAAGTGGTACTGCTCTGATACAGAGAGAGAGAGAGCATTAGAGCACAAACTCATGTGGGAGATGCATTTTAAGAGAGGCTATGACTGTTTGACTCATGTGATGGTAGTTTAAAGCAGTAACACATTAGCTTCATGAGCCACGGATAACAATAAAACCTGCTGGGAGAACGGAGTTGGTAATAAGTAAGTAAGTAAGTAAGTTTTATTTAAATAGCGCCTTTCACAGCACGAATGCATAAAGCGCTTTACAATACAAATAACACATAAAAAGGGAAGAAAGAGCGACATACAAAATGCAATACATAAAAAATACAAGGCAATTACGACATACAAAATACATTACAAGGCAGTTACAAAATACAGTACAAGGTAATAAAGGTTAAATAAGCCGTGGCCGAGAATTTACATAAATAAGCCATCACTTTGAGATCGAAAGGTCGAATAGCCTACTCTTCAACAATATGCATTAAGTAAATTAAAATTAAAATGGAATTGAACGACTCTTGCTCTGATTCATGTATGTTTAGTTCCACTGTTGAAACAGGTTACATAGTAGGCCTATGTCATGTTCCCTACGATCCAGCGCAGACCCCCTGCTGTGCTGTGACAGGATGACCCCTCTCCTGCTGCTCTCCCTGCTCCTGGCCTGGGGCCTCATTTAGAAAGCTTGCGTACGCACAAAAGAATGCGTACGCCACTCCTGAGCAAACTTCGGGATTTATAAAAAACAAACTTGACGGGAGAATGGCGGAGAATGTGCTCACCTCCAAGCACACTCTGACCCAAGCACCCTCTGACCCAAGCACACTCTGACCCAAGCACACTCTGACCCAAGCACACTCTGACCCAAGCACACTCTGACCCAAGCACACACTGACCCATGCGTACGCACATTTCTGGCGAAATGAGAAACTGCGATCCTAATGGCAGAAAGGTGAAACTCGAGAAATGCTTTGAAATTGACCAATCCAAAATTGCAAAATAACCCCTCAAATATGTTGCACAGTCCAACCGGGAATAATAATCAATTGGATCTGTCATCGCTAAACAATTTATTCATTTATTTATTTTCATAAATAATTACTGTATTTATTTATTCTCATAAATAATTCCTTCAGATAATTCCTTTAGGCAGAATTTCAGTCTTAGTATTACTTGATCTCAGCATGCCGGTGACTTCCGGTAATGGTGGCTGAGGAGTAGTTGTGTTTCCCTCCACCTCCCACTCGCTTTTAAAAACTTTTGAATCTTAAACTCCACAATCTTGCTAATTTTTGGTTAACTATCCCACATTACTGAGTAATGCACGGCCTGATGGAGAAATTACATCTAAAAACGCAAAAAATACTAGAAAAGACCCCGGGCATAAAGACGAAGTTGTCGTCAACGAGGTTAGCATAGCTGCACTGACTAGCTTGCTAGAAGACCACAAGGCTCTTTCAACAGAATTCAAGATGGCCATCTCTTCCCTCGAGTCCACACTTGATCAAGTGCAAATGACTGTGTCTGACCACGGGCAGCGTATCACCTTCTTGGAGTCGAATGCAGACTGTCAGTGACCGCCTTGTGACTTTGGAAGCCACATGCTCGGAGCCGACTGCCAGTCATGCCAAGCTGATAGCCAAAACCGCAGACTTAGAATCCCGTAGCTGGCGCAACAACATCCGCATCATAGGGTCTCGAGTTGATTGAGGGCACGCGGCCAACTGCCTTCTTCTCCGACCTATTGCATCGGCTTCTGGGCGATGACATCCTGCCTATCCCCTGAACTGGACAGAGCCCACAGGTCGCTGACCGCGAAACTGAAGCAAGGCGAAAAACCATGGCCTGTTATTATCCGGTTCCACAACTTCCAAATAAAGGAAAAAGTAATTTGCGAGGCCCGGAAGAGCTGCGGTACCAGAACAAACCTATCGCCTTTTACAAGGACTATACCCCTCATGTTCTGGAGCAGCGCGCACCTTACCGTGAGGTGATGGAGCAACTTTACAGGCGTGGACTTAAGCCGAGCCTCCAGTACCCAGCCAGGCTGATGATTATGGCGGAGAACGGAGATAAAGTGTGGCTCTCTTCTGTCGGCGAAGCTAAGAAGTATCTCTTTGACAGGCATGCTTAAAGTCGCACTGAAACGGACATTTGAGATTATCTAACTTCCGTAGTTTGACATATTTCCGACGCAAACAAGCTATGAGGGTGGGACATATGTTTAGAGGAATTTGATTGGAACATTGACAAGTGGACGGGTTTTAAGAACTTTGGACAGATTCGATAGAAGGATAGCATTGATTTACGGGTGGATGTCGTGAGATTATTGGCCTAAAATCTAAGGTACCTGTTGTCGTCATTGCACGTGACCTACCGTTTTCCAGGAAGTAAGAAATTATATACTTTGATATAAGATTACAACAAAAGTAGAATTTTGTAATTTTTTTGGCATACATCGTTGAATAGGTGAACACTATGACAAATTATGTGAACCAAAATGGGACAGAATGCTTTTTTCATTTCAGTGCGACTTTAACCCAGGCTGCTAGGCGCAACACACTAGTTCGTTGCGGACATGGAAACATTAGCCAGGCTGCTAACTAATAATGCTAGCCACATTTAGGCTAGTTCAAGCTAACTTTAGCTGACCGTTAGCATAGCCATGACCACTGTATATATGTGTGTACATGTTCTGTTCTGGTTGCACTGCCAAGGAAAAGTGTGAACGCTTGCTACTAGGATAGGTTTCAGTTAAACCATTGTTAGAGATTCTTGTCTTCTGTGTTTGGCAGCTTTTGTTATTTTGAAATTTTCTTGTCCGTTTTGTAAGGCTTTACTAGTTTTAGGTTGCCTTCAAGGTTGCGACCATGGGACTGAGACCGATAAAGTATACTGCTGGACTCTCACATACCTTCTATGACAGCTGGCACCATCTCAGGCAGTTTTTTTTTCTTTATGCCAAGACTAAACGTTTGGTCAATTGTTGTTATTTTTTACTTTTGAAATTTGAAACGATTGCTTGTTGTGAGCACTCACGTTTGATTTTATGCACTCTATAGTTGACTCGGGTCATATAACCGAGATAATGTAGGATTGAGAAGAGGCCTACCAGAATTGACCACAATAGTTTTGTTTATTTCTTACTCTCTTCATACCTTATTTTCTCTACACTATACAACCTTATATTGTGGATTAAGGTGTAGATTGTTTATTGCAATGGGGAGGGAGGTTGACCGGGAGCAGGATATGATTATCTGCAGTGAGGAAGGACTGTATCCAGGGAGAAACGCATGCTTACTGTTCCCATTGGGACTAGGGTTTTCTTGGGGTGAGTATGTGTGTGCATGTGAATGTTTGTTGGACCCCTTTTGCCTTTTGTTTTTCTCTCAAACGGTAGAAACATCCGCTTCATCTCCTGGAATGTTAAGGGGATGAACAATGCCATCAAAGCCAACAAGGTAATCAAGCACTTGCAACATCAAAGCCAACAAGGTAATCAAGCACTTGCAACATCAAAGCCAACAAGGTAATCAAGCACTTGCAACATCTTAAAGGTGACCTTTGACTTTTACAGCAGACACGTCTCCACACCTCAGATATTTCTCGAATCAAAAAGCCATGGATGGGTCACTTGTTCCATTCTAAATTCTCTGAAAGGGCTAGGGGTGCTGCGATCATAGTGCACAGGGACGTTGCCTGTGACCCAGCCGGCTCTATAACTGACCCTAATGGCCGCTACGTTATAGTGTCAGGCAGACTACAGAATACTCCCATGGTCCTGGCCTCATTAGATGCTCCAAATTGTGATGATGACAAATGCATGTCCAATATTTTTTCTTCTTTACCCAATATCAATGATCACAATATCATGATTGGGGGGGGACTTCAACCAGGTTCAGAATATAGAACTTGATAGATCTTCCTCTAAACGCCCGGCCACTTCTAAGTCAGCCAACGTCTTAAGATGTCATACCGATCAGCTGGACTTGATAGACTCTTGGAGAACTAAATTCACTTCCAGCAGTCTACTCTTTCTTCTCACGGGTCCACCACACTTATTCACGGATATATTTATTTTTACTTGATAATAAACTACTCACAATATTCGCTCCTGTGACTGTCACAGCATAGTTATCTCTGATCACGCCCCCACATCCAGTGAGGTTAATTTTCCCCATGGCAGACCGACCTCCGAATTCTGGACGTTTAACACACACTTGTTATCCGAGCCTGAATTCAAGGATTTTCTTACTACACAAATTCAAGTCTTCTTTGATATAAATGACACACCAGATATTAGTGTTGGCATACTTCTATCTCCGTGGACAGATTATTTCGTTTGTCTCCCATTTTAAGAAATTAGAAAATTCCAAATTGACAGAATTATCAGATTAGATAAAAAAAACTAAAAAAAAACTAGATAGTCAATATTCAGCGAATCCCCAGCTCTACATAAAAAGCGGCTTCAACTTCAGTCTCAATACGATTCATTGTCTACCGGTAAGGTTGAGAGACTTCTTCTGCGCACCAAGCAACGTTGCTTCGAGCAAGGAGATAAGGCCGGCAAACTAATTGCATATTGAAGTGGACCCAAAATATGCAGTTGAGGGAACAATATGTGTTCTAGAGATGGCGCTACCACCACCTTTTATACACCGGTTTGGTCCGGGAATGCATGTCACATGGATGAGAATATACACCACAATGACCAGGTTTTAGAAGTAGAAAATACAACAATCTTTATTGTTACAATAAGTACAAAAATTCATATAGCTGGGACATATGGCATATATCCACGGTGGCCCGAATAAGCCCCTCCCACAGCTAGCCCCGCCCACCTGGAGCCAAGGAGATATACGTTGAGAAGCGCACCCCACACTCGAATAGAACAGCGATCAATGCAAATAAACTCAAACACCGGCCTTGAAACACAGCACAGCAAACTGAAGAGGGACACTGCCACTGCCCATGAACAAAATACACACCGGCCTGCCACACCAGCCAACACAGCAAACCAAAAGAGGACACTGCCACTGCCCAGTAAATTAATAGCACAGCTCACACTGCCCACACAAAACAAGGACCCCCGTTCTACAAGTGAGCTGGTTTGCGACAGGAAAGATGTTCTGGCCCACCCGTATAGTTCGCCAATGTCTACAGCTGCATACAATCATTAACCCCCCCATACAAGTAAGAATATCCAATTATAGGCCTATAACAAACAACATAATACATGAATAATTTGAGGATTAAAATACTCAACTCGCCGAAGAGATGCGACCCCCCTCCCCGGGTTTCAGTGTGCTCTTCGTAGCAGGACGAACCACACAACAACATAAAAACAAGATTATACAACGGTTAGTTCTGGTTCTTGATTCTGATTGGCTGGAAGCCGTGTTAAAATACTTTGTAACACACACCTGGGACCGCATATCATTCCATTTTCAGTATTAACGCGCCTCCCATTTGATCCAATGCATTGTAGTTGTTGTTGTTGCTTGGCAACCCTTTTGTTAGGGGAACTATTTTGCTCGGCGGAATTGAGGGAATGATGCTTCGTTTTGAATAAATGTTAATATTTTACATTGCTGTGTGTTTATTTTACACTAATACCTGTAGTTACCGTTGTATAAAAGCAATAAACCACTAGAGGCCGTGTGTTATAGTGATTTTATAACAGCTAGGGGGGTTTTAGGCACTTCGCTTCGCGTCGTGCCTAACAAAAATAAAATCACTACAACACACGGCCTCTCGTGGTTTATTGCTTAATTAAAAACTACACAGGATCACATTTTACAGAAAATAAAGGGCATACATGTCATACAATACTTAGCTAAAGTGACTGGTGCGAATACTGTGCAAAAGTGCAATAAGAAGATGAAATACAATTAAAAAACATGCAAATCATTCAGGCCCAGTAGAAGAGTCTGTTACTGTCCTCCTGGGGTATTGGTGTAGGGATGTAAGAGTCTGTTACTGTCCTCCTGGGGTATTGGTGTAGGGATGTAAGAGTCTGTTACTGTCCTCCTGGGGTATTGGTGTAGGGATGGAAGAGTCTGTTACTGTCCTCCTGGGGTATTGGTGTAGGGATGGAAGAGTCTGTTACTGTCCTCCTGGGGTATTGGTGTAGGGATGTAAGAGTCTGTTACTGTCCTCCTGGGGTATTGGTGTAGGGATGGAAGAGTCTGTTACTGTCCTCCTGGGGTATTGGTGTAGGGATGGAAGTTTATTCAGGCCCAGTAGAAGAGTCTGCTGGCAAAATGACAACGCATTTTGGGGCATTATTATTACACGCTTTTAATCGAGAATCGATTGATGTCACCATGGGCCACATACAGTAGGCCTACACTGTTAAAGAAAGAAAAAAAAGTAACTTTCAAAAGGGCACTTGCCTTGTCCAGAGGGCAAAGGGCAGGTGCTCTAGCACCACCTCGTGTCTATCTGTGCACGTCCCTCGGTAGAACTGCACCACCCCCTTGCAGGCCACTCCAAATTCCCTCAACTGGCGGAGGAAGAAGAGCCTCTGGTGGGCGTTTTAGTGATACAACATACGTTGTCCTCCCATTTCAGTGATGATGAGATTGTGGTGCCTAAAAACTTGATGTTGTTAAAAACACGCTCCACTTCCACTCCTCTGATGGACAAGGACTGGGATGCTTTCCCCCTCTGAGGAACTCAACCACTAGCTCCTTGGTTTTGGAGACGTTCAACTCCAGGTTGTGGAGGGAAACACCACCCAGTCAGAGTGAGGACCTCGTTTCTGTAGACAGAAAGAAGCATCATCATCCCCAGAAATGAGCCCCACTAATGTTGTGTCATCCACAAATTTGTACATTTTGACAGTCAGTGTGTGATGTACATTTGTATACAGAGAATATAAGAGAGGTGATAAAACACACCTCTAGGGGGCGCCAGTGCTGATGTTTGACCTTGGAGATCCTGTTGTTGATTTTGACCATTTGTGTTCTTTGCAGTAGGAAGTCCAAAACCCAGTGACATAAGGAGTCATGGACTCCCATCTGTTGGAGTTTGTGAAAAAGTTTGCTGGGTAAAATTGTATTGAAGGCAGAGCTGTAATCTATAAAAAGAACCTTTGCGTAGTTGTCTGGGGCCTCCAGATGCTGTAGAGTGGAGTGGACACATATGGATACAGCATCCTCAACGGACCTGTTTGCCCTGTACGCAGACTGGAAGGGGTCCAGACTGACTACTCTGGAGAGATGTTCACATCCCAGTCGTTCAAAGATTTTCATTATTACAGGTGTTAAAGCTACCGGTCTGTAATCATTCAGGCAGCTGATCTTGGGTTTCTTGGGCACAGGAACTATGCATTTCACAATGGCAAAAAGTGAACCTAATCAGACCTCAGCCATTTATGCTAACTTGAGTGTGAAAGCTTGCGGACCACCTGACTGGGAGGCATCTGGCAGACCTGCTGGAGTGGTGGTCTGTAGTAGACTGATGGAGTGGTGGTCTGTAGCAGACTGATGGAGTGGTGGTCTGTAGCAGACTGATGGAGTGGTGGTCTGTAGCAGACTGATGGAGTGGTGGTCTGTAGTAGACTGATGGAGTGGTGGTCTGTAGTAGACTGGTGGAGTGGTGGTCTGTAGTAGACTGATGGAGTGGTGGTCTATAGTAGACTGATGGAGTGGTGGTCTGTAGCGGACTGATGGAGTGGTGGTCTGTAGCGGACTGATGGAGTGTTGGTCTGTAGCGGACTGATGGAGTGGTGGTCTGTAGTAGACTGATGGAGTGGTGGTCTGTAGCAGACTGATGGAGTGGTGGTCTGTAGCAGACTGATGGAGTGGTGGTCTGTAGTAGACTGATGGAGTGGTGGTCTATAGTAGACTGATGGAGTGGTGGTCTGTAGCGGACTGATGGAGTGGTGGTCTGTAGCGGACTGATGGAGTGGTGGTCTGTAGTAGACTGATGGAGTGGTGGTCTGTAGCAGACTGATGGAGTGGTGGTCTGTAGCAGACTGATGGAGTGGTGGTCTGTAGTAGACTGATGGATTGGTGGTCTGTAGTAGACTGATGGAGTGGTGGTCGGTAGTAGACTGATGGAGTGGTGGTCTGTAGCAGACTGATGGAGTGGTGGTCTGTAGTAGACTGATGGAGTGGTGGTCTGTAGCAGACTGATGGAGTGGTTGTCTGTAGTAGACTGATGGAGTGGTGGTCTGTAGTAGACTGATGGAGTGGTGGTCTGTAGCAGACTGATGGAGTGGTGGTCTGTAGTAGACTGATGGAGTGGTGGTCTGTAGCAGACTGATGGAGTGGTGGTCTGTAGTAGACTGATGGAGTGGTGGTCTGTAGCAGACTGATGGAGTGGTGGTCTGTAGCAGACTGATGGAGTGGTGGTCTGTAGTAGACTGATGGAGTGGTGGTCTGTAGCAGACTGATGGAGTGGTGGAATGTTTCTGAGGCATACTTCTTTTCATGTTTCTCGCCCACAGTTCAAGCTTACTCATATCGGCCGGAAAAGCATCTTGGCAAGAAACTCCTTCCATGTCAATCAAACATGCAGTGCACTTACCTCACTTGTACCTTTTCATCGCCCCCTGCAGGTCGGAGGGATAACTCAGGCTTGAGGCTGTACTACACAAGCAAGCTCAGGGAGCAGGACGTGGCAGTGCTCACTACAGGCCTGGAAGTGGACCCCTCCGGGGGCTACGTCATTCCTCCCAAGGCCACAGGCTTCCACACTTACGGCCTGTGCAACACCTCACACTTCCCTGCGGTATGTTTGCCTGCTCACCTTTAAATATAGATCCTTTACACCTTCAGAAACGAGAATGAATGTCCTAAAATGTTGTCTTCAAAACAAAGAGCAATTGGACAGAGATATGTAACCAGAGAAGTGGTGTGCTCATAGATGATTTGCTCTTCCTGGTCTCCGCCTCTCTTTCCGGGACGGCCCGGTCCCTGAGCTCCAGGTGATTTCAGTTGCATTACACACTCACCTGGCGGGGAGAAAGATTCGAGTTGGCCTCTTCATGTAGGAAAGAGAACAGAGATGGCCTCCAAAATGAGATCAGGATAAATCTCTCTTTCTTGTCCAGGTTACATTTGCATTATAGTTTGGTACCAAATATCTAAACAATGGATACTTAAACAAGATATTGCCTAATTTGCATATTTACTTTTTTATTTATTTAAATAAAGTGTAATCCAAATTTTTTTTTCAAACATATTTATCTTAATGTGTAGATTAAACTGGTAGAAATTCATGAGGATATCTTTCAAAGAAAAACTTTGTGCTTCTTCTACCATAGGGGTGGACAGCAGGTGGATTTCCTGGGCTTGGATGAGAACTACAGTACAACTTTGAGTTTCAGCATGCCATTAATATGGGAGACATCAAGACCATTAAACCAGTATGCCTCTATTGCTATTGAATGATGATTAAGTATTGTAACCCCAGTTCTATTTCGTGGAGCTCCGCCCCACAGGGCTCACTCCTATTCGATAACCAAAAATAGCTAGATACGTCCACTGAAAAAAAGACGAACATACACAATCAGAGTCAGGTGCCCTTCAGCATAAAAGGGCTCCGAGGCCGCCTATCTTCTTCTAAAGCTGAAACATTCAGCGAGCAGACTGGTGCTCAGCAAAGGGTCTGGCCCTGTGGGGCGGAGCTCTACGAAATAGAACTGGGGTTGCAAACTCGTAACCATCATTCTATTTTGTGGAGCTCCGCCCCAAGTGGCTCGCTCCTATTGCATAGGCGGAGCGAAACAACCGCATCATACACTCTTGTTGAATCCATTTCAAAACGGGCCAGCCAGGCCAATGGTTACATGATCACACTGAAGGTTGGAGCCCAAGCACTAGCCCAAACTGCCATATTAAGCCAGCTGAGGGTAAGGACTGGACAGGGAGCGGTTACGCACAGTAACATACCCAGCCAGGCCTCAACCTCATTCCCACGAAGGGACAGAGACGGACCAAGGCCAGGGAGGCAGAGCACCTACTCAAAAGGTAGTAGTGGACAAAAGCCGCTACGCAAATGTCCGCCACAGACACTCCACTGAATAGGGCTACCGACGGGGCCACACCCCTCGAGGAGTGCGCCCTAACAGCCGCAGGCAGACGGCGACCCGCAGTCTCATAAGACTTGGTGATGCCCTCACATATCCCCTGGGAGAGACGCTGTTTGGATAGCGGCAAACCCTCCTTCCCTGGGTCATGACAGACCAATGGTTGGTTGGTCTGTCACACCAGGTGCAAACGAGCATCTTCCTCGCTTGCATGAAGCGGAGGATAGAAAGTCCGTAGCTCCAAGTCCTGCATGCTGAACGCGCCGTCACGAAAGAAGGGTCCATGTGTAATACAGCCTTACTGTACTTTCATCACCAGTGATAAGTACTGTCAGCGTGAGCAAGTCACTGACCTGCTCGCCCGACGCCAAAGCAAGGAGGAAAGTGGTCTTGACCGAAATCCACTTGAGGGAAGCCTGCTCCATTGGCTCGAACGAAGCTCCGCAGAACGCGTTCATAACCGAGAGCAGATCCCATGGAGGAGCCGTAGCCTTACACACTGACCGGAGGCACCGTGACTCCAGTCAAAAAACACTTGACCAGGGAATGCCCATAGACCACAGTCCTAGCGAAAACCTCATGACACGTGGAGATGGCAGTGGACGCCGCTAACTCACTCTCATGGTCCACCAGCTGTTATAGAAACTCAAGAACCGTCTCAACCGAGCAAGACGCGGGGACGACGTCCCTCTCCTCACACCAACGAGCAGAAGCGGCCCGCTTGCCAGACTAGACCGTGGCAGTGGAGACGGCCTGGGCACTCTGAACAGTACTGATCACAGCTGGAGAGAGGCCTCTGACAGACAATCCCCGTCGTTCCATACCCAAGCCATCAATGGCCGGCCCAGCGTTGGAGGCGTGCAAATCGAGCCCTCCACCTGGGACACCGCCATCTGTCTCAGACGCACTTACCTCAGAAAGCAGCGTCCTCCATAGGCGAAGGTAAAACGATGAAGTAGTGCGCCTGGCGAATCCTCTCAGAAGGAGGAGGGCGCGTGCCGGGCAGGTAGGGGACAGCGAGGCCATCCCTGGGGTGCTGCGGACCCAGACGGACGAAGCAGTAGACTCTTCGTCCGAGTTGTCGTTGCAGCAGCAGCCTGGAGCGTGTGGCCAGGGTGTTTCCAGGAACTCCGACGACTAAGCGGTGAGCTACAGTAGCTATAATCTTCCTGACTTCTCGTCAACCTAAAGTCTGGACGCGAGCTGAATGTTTTTAGAAGATTGGCGAACTCGTAGCCCTTTAATGCTGAAGGGCACCTGACTCTGACTGTCCGCACCTGTGTGTTTCTCTTTTTTTCAGTGGATGTATAGTATCTACGTTTGGTTATGCAATAGGAGCAAGCCCACGATATAGAAAATCCAGAGTGCTACTGTATTTCCATTTGAAATAGCTGTCATACTGTAAAAGAATAGTCATATGGATGGGCTAACACATCACACACACACACACACACACACACACATATATATATACACACAGCATAGACACCTGAATATGGACAATGATTAATCTACTGCACTATTTGTTTTCAATATGGTAGCCTCTTCAGTCAATATCGATGTGAATATACCAGCCTAAATGTATACAGCCTAAACGTATAATGTACCAGCCTACACTCGTATACTATAATTTACAGTATGTTCTATAGACTCTGAAGCAGCAGTATCTGTTTCTCATTGCAGGGTGATGAGATTCTGGTAGAGTGCACCTACAACACTGTGAATCGCACAAGACTGACTAAGGTTGGCAACATAGAATTATATTAAGTTTGCATACAACTCTGTGGCTGGTACGATGGAGACCAGGCTCCACACTGACAATCCCCAAACACATACAAAATGCTTGCCATTAATTAATTAATTAATTAATCCATTAATCTATCTATCTATTTACTTATCAATTATAAATGACTACATTGTCTTCAGCACTTTTTCTCTAACCTCGATGTTGTGACTGACTGTTCGACACATCTTAACTCTGTTGATACTTTTTTTCTGATACGGAATGACTGTTTGTATTGATCTATTTCAGGGGGGGCTCAGCACCACAGATGAGATGTGTCTAGCCTTCCTCCTCTACTACCCAGCCATCGACATCAACCTCTGCTGGAGCCACCCCTATCTGGGGGAGACCCCCCAGCAGCAAGAACAGTCACATTATCCACAGTTGCACACTCTTTGAAGCACATACCACGGAATGTGTTGGAGGCAGATGTAGACTGTTTGGTCCACATCTTTTTGGTCCAGTTAGGTGGCACTCTGTCATGTTTTTTTGCGCCACAGACTGGCTGCAGAGTTGGCGACCAAGACTTGAACCCAGGAATCTATTGCTGAGCACGGGTTCTGGATGAAGTACACCCCCCAGTATGAATTCCAGAATAACATCTATGTAAGCATCTACTGTAGGCTAGCCTACACCCAAGAACACAACAGCGATGTACAACAACAGAAAACACGAGCAACAGTGACATAACATGACAAACACATTACAGTTGAACCCTATTCTACCTCATACATATTAGTGAGTTGTCCCAAAAGAAAATACATGAGGTGATAAAGACACAATATTGTAGTTATCTCTCTCTGTGTGTCAGTGGGATGCTACATCCATCTCTCACTTGATGGCAGTGAAATCAAACCCACCATCAGAGCTGCTTAATACCACCAAACAACACCTCTCATTCACTTGTCTCGTTTGGTCCCCCATACAGAATAACTACAGTATTTACGACGGCAAGATTCCAGACATGATGCAAAGTCCCACAGTAGGCTGCACTTCGGTCCCAGCGTCCCCCACGGCACCTGAGGTCGATGTCAGCGATCCCGACACCCCAGCGCACCAGTCTAACGCATCCCACAGAGGAGGCAGTTCCCGGGTCGTGACGTCCACTGCTTGTCTGCTGCTGTTGCTTTGTTTACCAGGGCTGTGATCGGGACGGACACCATGGAGTGTAAGGCCAGCTTGTTCACAAACACGGATTTGTGTCCAGCGGTGTCTCTTTCTAAACTAGTGGACACAGTTAGGGCTCAACCAAAGGCCCTGCTCAGATTCTCTCAAATGCAACCTCCATTCCTCGTTTCCTCAGAGAAATCACTGACTCATGAGTCGATTGGTAACAGCTGCGTAGGAAAGCGTTGCGGTTTCACCCATCTAATCATGTTATACTGTAGGAGCGGAGGAAGGGAGGTAAGACCCATCTAATCATGCTATAGGAGCGGAGGAAGGGAGGTAAGACCCATCTAATCATGCTATAGGAGCGGAGGAAGGGAGGTAAGACCCATCTAATCATGCTATAGGAGCGGAGGAAGGAAGGTAAGACCCATCTAATCATGCTATAGGAGCGGAGGAAGGAAGGTAAGACCCATCTAATCATGCTATAGGAGCGGAGGAAGGAAGGTAAGACCCATCTAATCATGTTATACTGTAGGAGCGGAGGAAGGGAGGTAAGACCCATCTAATCATGCTATAGGAGCGGAGGAAGGGAGGTAAGACCCATCTAATCATGTTATACTGTAGGAGCGGAGGAAGGAAGGTAAGACCCATCTAATCATGCTATAGGAGCGGAGGAAGGAAGGTAAGACCCATCTAATCATGCTATAGGAGCGGAGGAAGGAAGGTAAGACCCATCTAATCATGCTATAGGAGCGGAGGAAGGGAGGTAAGACCCATCTAATCATGCTATAGGAGCGGAGGAAGGAAGGTAAGACCCATCTAATCATGCTATAGGAGCGGAGGAAGGAAGGTAAGACCCATCTAATCATGCTATAGGAGCGGAGGAAGGAAGGTAAGACCCATCTAATCATGCTATAGGAGCGGAGGAAGGAAGGTAAGACCCATCTAATCATGCTATAGGAGCGGAGGAAGGAAGGTAAGACCCATCTAATCATGTTATACTGTAGGAGCGGAGGAAGGGAGGTAAGACCCATCTAATCATGCTATAGGAGCGGAGGAAGGGAGGTAAGACCCATCTAATCATGCTATAGGAGCGGAGGAAGGAAGGTAAGACCCATCTAATCATGTTATACTGTAGGAGGGGAGGAAGGAAGGTAAGACCCATCTAATCATGCTATAGGAGCGGAGGAAGGAAGGTAAGACCCATCTTATCATGTTATACTGTAGGAGGGGAGGAAGGAAGGTAAGACCCATCTAATCATGCTATAGGAGCGGAGGAAGGAAGGTAAGACCCATCTAATCATGCTATAGGAGCGGAGGAAGGGAGGTAAGACCCATCTAATCATGTTATACTGTAGGAGGGGAGGAAGGAAGGTAAGACCCATCTAATCATGCTATAGGAGCGGAGGAAGGAAGGTAAGACCCATCTAATCATGCTATAGGAGCGGAGGAAGGAAGGTAAGACCCATCTTATCATGTTATACTGTAGGAGGGGAGGAAGGAAGGTAAGACCCATCTAATCATGCTATAGGAGCGGAGGAAGGAAGGTAAGACCCATCTAATCATGCTATAGGAGCGGAGGAAGGAAGGTAAGAGGTTGCATTTCTGGAGAATTAAATCAAGGCCAAGGTTATCTGAAGTCAATGTCTACCCTATCTATCCACCAGCACATGCCATGATGCCTCCAGCAACATAGAATAGATAGAATGTTATACTCATAGAGACAAAACAGTTTTACCTTTGTGGTTGTGATATGTATGGAATGCAACAGCCAAGTCAATGTCAAGGGAAAAGCCATGTTAGGTTTACTATTTGTTGTACTATGATCAGTGAGGCAGCTGTCTGTTTGGTCAAAATAACTGCCATTTACTTCATTTACAGGGACGTCATTATTATTATTATTATTTATATATATATAATCATTATTATTTTGATAATCATTAGCTTGGTCCTGCCATGATATTTAATAGCATTTGTATAGTTCGTTCTTAAAACATTCATTCTTAAAACATATGCCTTTTGTTTTTGTGTAGTCGTTGATTTTTTTTATTACAAATTATCATTGTGTTGCTTTTGTCTGGTTATGTTCAAACTGAAATACATTGAACTCATTCGAACCATTGTATTCTCACTTCTTCCATATCTTTTTATCTTTAGATTTAAAAAAAAAATAAAAAAAATAAACCCGGGACAAATCATTTGTAAAATCATATAGCCTACTGTAGCTACAATTTTGTCAGTTTTGACAAGTAGCCTATCAGCTTTAGAGGCGGGACTTCGGACGTATGCGCCAGTGGAGTACCTTGAACCCAAAACCAATCAGCGCCAGTAAATGCCAATAGGACTCTGGAACCTTCAAAATAAAGGTCCCCATTTTTTCTCTCTTCATTTATAGGTGGTTTTGTAGCTTTCCCACGGCACTGGAGGAGGCCAGTGGGCATACAGCGCAACATTCCACTCAGTCAGCCATGGACACTTGGTCACATGCCTGTGCAGTTGACTGTGAAATTCAGGACAGTCATGGACATGAGTCACGTGCTGGCGCAGTGGCCGCACATGGAATGCTGTGGGCTGTCATGGTGAAATTTCACCAGCGGTAATTCAGGCCTACTGTAGGGTGGCTGACTTATGAACTTGCAACACCAACACAATTGGTACAAAATCAAAATGAGGAACAGCCCGCAAACTGTCAAAAATGAGGCATCCAAGATACCATCATTTGTTTATAGTGAAAAACCCGGTGGGGATGATTTTATGGGACTATACCCCAAACCTCCACACGTTCATCCTTTCACTCCAATCTTTTTATCTCTTACCTTTGTCCAGAAACAGACGTTGAACCAATTGCAGCAAAATAGCTAACGTTACAGGAATCATCAGTGTAACTGCTTTGGCCACTGACTGCTACCATTAATGTTATGGAAGCTGCTGCTAGTTGTTGTGAGCTCATGAGCTAACTGGCTATCCAGCTCTTATTGTGCTGGATTAGCATTGGAAGCATTGGAACTGATGTGTCCAGGTGACAAGACCTATCTTAATTTATCAGACAATATTTCATGTCATTTCAATTCACAGCTACCTGCATTTCAGTGGCATGACTAGCTTCTGTCCTACCAGTCCTGAACAGAAACAAGCCAGCCACGCACAAAAGCCGGACCTGGCCTGGTTTCACTCTGTCACGTTTTCACTATGCATTAAAACTATTGTGGTATCTTGGATGAAGACAGGAGTCGGATGTGTAGCACACATTTTGATGACTGTGTGCTGTCGGGGCCAGCAGCTTTGTGAGCAGCTGTGTTTCTAAGGTCACATCATCCGCTCACTGTCATTAAACCAAACTTTCATAAAACAATAGTCACTATCGCCTGTGCAGAAATATATTTTGGGATCCCCTTTCTCAGTCAGGTCTCACTTTCACCAGAAAATATACATAGCAACTTTCTCTCTCTCCTCTCCTCCTCCTCTCCTGTCCTCTCCTCCTCTCCTCCTCCTCTCCTGTCCTCTCCTCCTCTCCTCCTCCTCTCCTGTCCTCTACTCCTCTCCTCCTCCTCTCCTGTCCTCTACTCCTCTCCTCCTCCTCTCCTGTCCTCTACTCCTCCTCCTCCTCTCCTCTACTCTCCTCCTCCTCTCACCCTCTGTGCTCCCTCTCTCAGACTCTCTTCCTCTCGGTTCTTCCTCGTATGCCCCCTCTCCCTCTCTCTTCTTCTCCCCTGTCTCTCTCTCTCTCTCTCTCTCTCTCTCTCTCTCTCTCTCTCTCTCTCTCCATTGCGGGACCTTTATTTTGAAGGTATCTGTGGCGCTGGCTTCACGGTACTCACCAGGGCCATGAGAGTGAAGCAGCATCAGCCACTTGGTACTGTACTGTGTATCCTGCCCATAGGGGATGTATGTATGCTAGCTAGCAGGCTAACGTAGCTCATGGCTGTGTTTCAATCACAATGATATCGCAGCGCAAAAAAGGAGAACTTGCTCGGTTTTATACTGTCACGGACCCTAAGAAGCACCAGAAAGGTTACACTGTGTACAAAGTCACTGCAAGGGTAAGCAAGAGTGAGCTAGCTAGCTAGAAACTGGGTAGCTAGCCAAGCAAAGTAGCAGCAGACTAGCTGTGTCATCTTATCAATCCACCATCATGATGAATTCAATGTTGATTCCTATCTTAGACTAACATCAAGGTGTCACGTTAGCACTAGCTTCTGTTCCGCGACTATCCGGTTACAGCATAACTATCCGGTTACAGCATAACTATCCGGTTACAGCATAACTATCCGGTTACAGCATAACTATCCGGTTACAGCATACGTTAACTAGCTAGCCAACGTTTGCCGAAATAGTGGTGGTCAGTTTTCTAGCTAGATAGCTAGCTAGCCAACGTTAGCAGTATAATGTTAGCTAGTGCTACATAGCAGTCAAAATATGTCGTCTGTGATGTATATAAAGTCACAAAATTACAGTCGCACTGACCAACCGATATTTGGTTTGTATGGGTGTCATGACTCACCAGGTAACGTTAGGCTAGCTAGCTAGCATAAATGTTAGCTATCTTGTCTGCTAGCTAGCTAGCTTGATCGATACCTGTTTTGAATTGTCCTTTTTGAATTGTCCTTTTTGAATTGTCCTTTTTGAATTGTCCTGACACGGATCACTTTGACTGTCCCCAGTCTTGACTGGTGGGCTGATCTCATCCACCAGACAATTTCACTCACCCGAAAGCTGTCCTGGCTGTTTAACATTTGCCAGCGTTATGTTAGCTAGCTGTTTGGTAATAACGTGATGCACTCTGCTAGCTAGGTGACTAGCTGTGCGTTAGTTTAGGCTAGTATCGTCACTGTTGCTATTATTTATTATGTCAATGAACCCATGCAATCGTCCCAGCTAACTAACTATAGGCTACTGTCAGAGTGCATGCTTGTGTAACCGATCTAAACGGCGTCATTTTTTTCCCAACCAACTTCTGCCATAACCACGCCCCCGCGAGTTTTCATTGGACAACCCTAACCCTAACCCTATCCCTAACCCAAACCCAAACCCTATCCCTATCCCTAACCCTAACCCTAACCCTAACCCTAACCCTATCCCTATCCCTATCCCTATCCCTAACCCTAACCCAATGAAAACTCGCGGGGGCGTGGTTATGGCAGAAGTTGGTTGGGGAAAAAAATCACGCACTGTTTCTGAACAGCCACGCAATTGACGCTCTGAGCGTCACTGAACTGCTGGAAAATGTTTGAAAGATTTGGCACAACTATGTTGTTACTTACTGGAACAGCTTTGCAAAAGACCTCAATTGGAAATATATGGAATTTACCCCATAAGTATTTACTGACTAATAAAATAAGAGAAGTCTCCTTTAGAATTTTACACAGATATTATCCTGCAAATCACTATCTTGTCAAATTTAAGAAAGATATCAATGTTAATTGTTCATTTTGTAATGTACTCCCAGAAACACTTCTTCATTAGGGCCCGAGCACTGGCGGTGCGAGGCCCTATTGTATTTCGAAGGATTATTATTCTACCTTCTTCTTCTCCCCAAACAAATGCCTTTTTGGCGGGCTAAACATCGATGAAAACGGATGAAACTTTGCAGATACATCAGTCCTGGTGAAAATCGGATATTTCATTGGTGATGGAAATGGGCGTGGCAAAACGGCTCAAGAGCGCCCCCTGGAAAGTTTAAAATGGCGAGCCCCACCTTTCAGTTGGATGTAGGCGAACGAAATTTGGTGGGCATATGTATTTCATCGAGCCACACTTAAATGTCTCTTGGAGCTATACCCAACATGCAACAGGAAGTCCGCCATTTTGCTCTTTATGTGCCATTTTGTCCTTGTTTTTACCATTTCCATGCCTCGTACTTCGACGAACTGCTCCTACAGATTTCATCCGATCAACTTCATATCGGGTCAGCTTCATCTTAAGACCTTTGTGATCAAAAGTTATCAAAAAAATTTAGTTTTCACCAAACACCCTTGCCGTGGCGCCCCGCCAAAGTTTGACACGAAGTCCTCATAACTCCTCCATACATTATCCAATTTGTCCGATATATCTCACGCTTCATGACGCTTCTGTCCTGAACACATCTATGTGTCAGTATTGCGTCATACTTATAGCGCCACCTATTGGTGAAACAGGAAGTCCTCATAACTCCTCCATACATTATCCAATTTGTCCGATATATCTCACGCTTCATGACGGTTCTGTCCTGAACACATCTTTGTGTCAGTATTGCATCATACTTATTGCGCCACCTATTGGTGAAACAGGAAGTCCTCATAACTCCTCCATACATTATCCAATTTGTCCGATATATCTCACGCTTCATGACGGTTCTGTCCTGAACACATCTATGTGTCAGTATTGCGTCATACTTATAGCGCCACCTATTGGTGAAACAGGAAGTCCTCATAACTCCTCCATACATTATCCAATTTGTCCGATATATCTCACGCTTCATGACGGTTCTGTCCTGAACACATCTTTGTGTCAGTATTGCATCATACTTATTGCGCCACCTATTGGTGAAACAGGAAGTCCTCATAACTCCTCCATACATTATCCAATTTGTCCGATATATCTCACGCTTCATGACGGTTCTGTCCTGAACACATCTATGTGTCAGTATTGCGTCATACTTATAGCGCCACCTATTGGTGAAACAGGAAGTCCTCATAACTCCTCCATACATTATCCAATTTGTCCGATATATCTCACGCTTCATGACGGTTCTGTCCTGAACACATCTTTGTGTCAGTATTGCATCATACTTATTGCGCCACCTATTGGTGAAACAGGAAGTCCTCATAACTCCTCCATACATTATCCAATTTGTCCGATATATCTCACGCTTCATGACGGTTCTGTCCTGAACACATCTATGTGTCAGTATTGCGTCATACTTATAGCGCCACCTATTGGTGAAACAGGAAGTCCTCATAACTCCTCCATACATTATCCAATTTGTCCGATATATCTCACGCTTCATGACGGTTCTGTCCTGAACACATCTTTGTGTCAGTATTGCATCATACTTATTGCGCCACCTATTGGTGAAACAGGAAGTCCTCATAACTCCTACATACATTATCCAATTTGTCCGATATATCTCACGCTTCATGACGGTTCTGTCCTGAACACATCTATGTGTCAGTATTGCGTCATACTTATAGCGCCACCTATTGGTGAAACAGGAAGTCCTCATAACTCCTCCATACATTATCCAATTTGTCCCATATATCTCACGCTTCATGACGGTTCTGTCCTGAACACATCTATGTGTCAGTATTGAGTCATACTTATAGCGCCACCTATTGGTGAAACAGGAAGTCCTCATAACTCCTCCATACATTATCCAATTTGTCCGATATATCTCACGCTTCATGACGGTTCTGTCCTGAACACATCTATGTGTCAGTATTGCGTCATACTTATAGCGCCACCTATTGGTGAAACAGGAAGTCCTCATAACTCCTACATACATTATCCAATTCGTCCGATATATCTCACGCTTCATGACGGTTCTGTCCTGAACACATCTATGTGTCAGTATTGCATCATACTTATAGCGCCACCTATTGGTGAAACAGGAAGTCCTCATAACTACTACATACATTATCCAATTTGTCTGATATATCTCACGCTTCATGACGGTTCTGTCCTGAACACATCTATGTGTCAGTATTGCGTCATACTTATAGCGCCACCTATTGGTGAAACAGGAAGTCCTCATAACTCCTACATACATTATCCAATTCGTCCGATATATCTCACGCTTCATGATGGTTCTGTCCTGAACACATCTATGTGTCAGTATTGCATCATACTTATAGCGCCACCTATTGGTGAAACAGGAAGTCCTCATAACTACTACATACATTATCCAATTTGTCTGATATATCTCACGCTTCATGACGGTTCTGTCCTGAACACATCTATGTGTCAGTATTGCGTCATACTTATAGCGCCACCTATTGGTGAAACAGGAAGTCCTCATAACTCCTCCATACATTATCCGATTTGTCCGATATATCTCACGCTTCATGAGGGTTCTGTCCTGAACACATCTATGTGTCAGTATTGCGTCATACTTATAGTGCCACCTATTGGTGAAACAGGAAGTCCCCATAACTCCTCCATACATTATCGGATTTGTCCGATATATCTCACGCTTCATGAGGGTTCTGTCCTGAACACATCTATATGTCAGTATTGCGTCATACTCATAGCGCCACCTATTGGTGAAACAGGAAGTCCTCATAACTCCTACATACATTATCCAATTCGTCCGATATATCTCACGCTTCATGACGGTTCTGTCCTGAACACATCTATGTGTCAGTATTGCATCATACTTATAGCGCCACCTATTGGTGAAACAGGAAGTCCTCATAACTACTACATACATTATCCAATTTGTCTGATATATCTCACGCTTCATGACGGTTCTGTCCTGAACACATCTATGTGTCAGTATTGCGTCATACTTATAGCGCCACCTATTGGTGAAACAGGAAGTCCTCATAACTCCTGCATACATCATCCGATTTGCACCAAATTGCTGACGCTTCATGAAGGTCACCTTCTGAACACATCTATGCGTCGGTATTGAGTCACACTTACAGCGCCACCTACTGGTGAAACAGGAAGTACTCATAACTCCTACATACGTCATCCGATTTACTCCAAATTGCTCATGCTTGATGAAGGTCGCATCTTGAACACATCTGTAAGTCAGTATTGCGTCATACCTACAGCGCCACCTACTGGTGAAACAGGAAGTCCTCATAACTCCTACAAACATTATCCGATTTACACCACATTGCACACGCTTGATGAAGGTCGCGTCCTGAACTCATCTGTAGGTCAGTATTGAGTCATGCTTATAGCGCCGCCTACAGGTCAAGCAGGAAGTCATCATAAGTCCTACATACATTGTCCGATTTACACAACATTTCTCACGCTTCATCAAGGTACTGTCCTGAACACATCTATGTGTTGGTATTGAATCACGCTTAGAGCGCCACCTACTGGTGACAGGAAGTTTCTCTCAGTACTGGACACCGAAATAGCACACCCTTTAACGGCGCCACACCCCGACCCGCATGGGGTGCGAGGGCCCGCTCACTGCTGCTCGCAGCCCTAGTTTATTTTGGCATTGCACTCATACAAAAAAACTATGGAAGGATCTAAGTAGATTTATTATTGATAATATTGACCCTGATTTCACTCTATGTCTAGAGAATGTTTTGTTTGGTTTCATTAAAGATATTGGCAGTAAAACCAAAGAATATTATATTATTAACCTAATAGTTCTTTTAGCAAAATTTCACATTCACAAATCCAAATTTACTAACTCTAAACCCCTGTTCAAAATTCTAGAAAATGAAACCAAACAATACATAAAGACTATTTTTTCCTCCAATAATAAGAAGGCTACGAAGACAGTGAGTTTGTGCTCCTTCTTTGATTTGTTTGTGTGAAAGGCTTGATATATGTACCCTGGCTCTTGTATTATTTTTAAATTTGTTTTATTTCATTCTTTGTATTGATTGATTGTTGCTAATTTGTATTGTTTTGTACTGTACATTTTGTACTGTTTTGTACCTTGATTAATAAAGATTTATAAAAAAATAAAAAATAAAAAAAATAAAAGATTTGGCACAACTACCGCAGCTCGTCTTCCTGGAGGCACTTAAGTGAGTGATATTGGCAGAAGGACAGATACGTGTTACGTGGAAAGAGGTCCCCCCGCTGCACAAGCACATTCCCAACACGGATGCACTGACTGTTCTTCTCTTTGACCTTGCCTCATGGCACAATCACATTCCACACTCTGATGAAATACTTATCACATGAATGTAAATCACCTATCCTACAAATGCATACGCCTACGGATAAATGCACTGTAAACTATATATAACATAGTGAAATGAACACAAAACTGGCCATACATTGTGTGTGCGTCACATGCATATGATTCCCAATGACTGATAATTCAGTTGCAACTTCCACTGTCAAACATAATATTAAATAGTAATAATATAAAATAGTAACCTAGGTTACTGGTATATTTATATATTTGAGTACGATCAGATGAAGAGCATTATGTTGTTGCTAGGATCATGGAGGTATTTTATATGAGTTTACCACCAACATTTACCAGTGGAGGGCTGTAGTGCTCCACATTTACAGCAAGCATGTGTCTGGCCCTGTTATTGCCCGAGCAAACAGGTTGAATGCTGTTGTTATAACATATTAGCTAATGGCTTGGCTACCCTGCTCTTAACCCCACTTAACCTACTGAGTCTATTATCACCGTGTATTTCTGTCCCCTCATGCTGTCAACTCTCGCTGTGCAGCTCCAAGGTTAGAATAGCTCACAGACCGCTGTACCAACCAATGGGTTTACACGGGTTGGCTTGAGCTAGTGAGGGAAATCACTACGGATATTGAGAGAGACAACCCGAATTTATGAGAGAGAGAGAGAGAGAGAGAGAGAGAGAAAATGTCTATGTCATTTTATATCGCTATTCATACATATCAATGTAGCACATAGTGCTTTACATAAAAGGAGATGGATAAAAAAAAAAATCATGTAAACACAGTGAGAACAGATTTAAAAGAAACAATAAAATTAAAAGAATTAAAAATGTAATATGATTTTAAAAGAATATATATATATATATATATATAAACAGA
Organism: Borostomias antarcticus; assembly: GCF_949987555.1. Classification (NCBI taxonomy): domain Eukaryota; kingdom Metazoa; phylum Chordata; class Actinopteri; order Stomiiformes; family Stomiidae; genus Borostomias; species Borostomias antarcticus. Next base: position 1,719,242 of record NC_140252.1, read on the forward strand.
ATACAAATTAAAGGTGCTCGATCTGTTCGATGTACTGCACTTTTTGTAAAATAAAACAAAAAACAACAACAACAAAAATCCAATATATGTATTAAATAGGTCCAGGGGAGTCATAACTATCTGTACAGACAATATAGCCAACTGTGTAGTGCCTGTGGAGCAAATGCAGAATTTATTTATTATTTTTTATTATGAGCAAAGCCTGCCAGGCGCTAAGCCCCACCCCCTGAACAGCACGGTATATAGCAAGAGTGTCTGTCTGCAGGCCTACCTTCTCAGACAGTGTGTTGCTCCACCACTCTCAGAACACACCACCGCCACGCCCACACCACTCTCAGGACACGCCCACACCACTCTCAGAACACACCACCGCCACGCCCACACCACTCTCAGAACACACCACCGCCACGCCCACACCACTCTCAGGACACGCCCACACCACTCTCAGGACACGCCCACACCACTCTCAGAACACACCACCGCCACGCCCACCGCCACGCCCACACCACTCTCAGGACACGCCCACACCACTCTCAGAACACACCACCGCCACGCCCACACCACTCTCAGAACACACCACCGCCACGCCCACACCACTCTCAGAACACACCACCGCCACGCCCACCGCTACACCCACACCACTCTCAGGACAATGAGGCCACGCCCACACCACTCTCAGGACACACCATCGCCACGCCCACACCACTCTCAGAACACACCACCACCACGCCCACACCACTCTCAGAACACACCACCGCCACGCCCACACCACTCTCAGAACACACCACCGCCACGCCCACCGCTACACCCACACCACTCTCAGGACAATGAGGCCACGCCCACACCACTCTCAGGACACACCATCGCCACGCCCACACCACTCTCAGAACACACCACCGCCACGCCCACACCACTCTCAGGAGACACCACCGCCACGCCCACACCACTCTCAGAACACACCACCGCCACGCCCACACCACTCTCAGGAGACACCACCGCCACGCCCACACCACTCTCAGGACAACGTTTCGTTACTCACCAAAGTAAACACATCGTTGGAAAGATGAAAGCCTTTTCTCCGAGGTCGCTACAGTTTGTAGTCCCCCACCTTTCAAATAAAAGGCAAATTTGTACACTTAAATGTCTAATATCCACAGCGCATCGACTTCTTCTACCGGCGATTCGGCGCTCTCCGCTTTGTTTAGCCTACTCACTGCTGCCGCCCATGTTGGGGATGATGCATTACATCTTAAATGGTGTTGAGAGACTCGCGTTGAGGTATCTGATTAGCGGGAGAACATTAACGCTGAGTTATTAACTATGGCAAATTTTAAACTTTAAAACATGTAAATAAAACATGTAAATAATGTAATGTAATGCGTCATCCTAGGCGCTTCCCCTCTAGACCGGCGAAACAACTGCGAAAGAGACAGGTCCCAGACTAGCCAGCCCTAGTCCCCCTAAAATTGAAAACGCCCACTTGTTTATCTGATACGCTGCACCACTGCCCCATCTAGTGGCCGCAAAAAAAGAGAAATCGAACTGAGCACCTTTAAGAACACTAAGATATGAACACAAGTAAAACTAAGTGGTAAAAGCAAGAAGTAATGATAGAATTGTCAGTTTCTATGTTTTCACTTGTGTTAACTGTCTTACATTGTGTTGATCTGCACAGCAGAAGGTAGGCTACTGTATATGCAGGGCAGGAGTTAGAGTCTTAGCCCTTTTCCAAAGAGTTTCCAGTGGAGAGTTTCCAGATGCAAAGTTGGTTATGTGAAGCAAACCACCTGGCACTTCAGGTTATGAAAATGGGGCTGTAGTGTAGTGTTGGCTTCTCCCCAATCAAATCTGCCTGAAGCCAGCTTTCAAGTTTTCTTTCAAATTCAGTCATGATTAATAGTCCCGCCATATACACATTAGCAGCAACAGCGAGTTGGCAACTATGTAAAACTGGGTGTATATCTGATTTTTTTTTAATTTTTTTAATTTTTTAATTTTATAAAAATCAGTTTCACAAAATTTCCTTTAGAGCAGCAGCTCAAAATAAACGACAAGGGAGACCTGCACCCTCACAAGGGAGGACATGGGTCCACAACTGGAGGTTTCAGAAGCTTTTTGCCTAAAACTATTGAAGTGCTAGCTAGCTAATTTCAAAAGCTAGCTATTTTGTTGGCCACGCCTACTCTTTGACCAGGCAGCCTCCTTACTTGGGCCCCAGGTTTAGTGGACCTTAACAACACCCCGCCTCTGGTTACCGCAGTGACATCACGGATGCATGATTGCTTCCTGTTTCCTAAAATGTGGTATGTCACTGGGCGAACGTGCTTAAAGGACAATGCTCGTTTTTGACAACCTGGACCTTATTTACGACATATTATAAGACGTTTGACTCACCGAGATTACTTTAGTGTAGTTCGGAGGCATGTAGAAGATTGATACAACGAAATAGCTTCCTCACTTGCTCCAGCACTAATGCGCACAGCGCGCAATCGTTGCTCCAGCACGCTGTGCGCATGCGTGCTGGAGCAAGTGAGGAAGCTATTTTGTGTCTAAAGATGTTTCTAATGATCATATTACAGAGGCATGTGAAATACCACAAAAGGCCTATGCTCTCTATGTAAGCACAACTAGCGATTCATCAAGACAGATTGATGAAAACAACCGTTTAGCGGCAGAAAATTGATTTTTAGAAACTGCATTCTAAGTGCCCCGACCACCGCCATTACATGGATATACTGGCTCGCGCTGGATTTTAAATTTCTTCTACAGGCCTCCGAACTACACCAAAGTGATCTCGGTGAGTCAAACGTCTTATAATATGTCGTAAATAAGGTCCAGGTTGTCAAAAACGAGCATTGTCCTTTAACCATGAGCAGCTCTAACGGTCTTAGCTCTGTGAACCCTCTTTGGATCCAGGTTAGCTCGAAGACGGTTGTGGTCACAGAGCTGTGCTGCTGCGGACAGATCGGTCGTCTCGTTAGGTCATGACCCGTCCGCGTTTGTTGCCCGTTCACAATTAGCAAACTGATTCTCTCAGGCTTTTAACCAGCTTACGCACCCGACAAGCCAGGGCTCTGCTGATGCTCTCAGCTCCACAAATCCCCCTCCCCCTCCTCCTCTGTCTATCCACAGTACCTACCTCACACACAGATCTGGCCCACACACTGGTATTTTGGCACCAAAAGGTGGACTGTTAGCTAGTGGTTAGGAGTAAAGCCCCAGACGCACTGGAAGAGTCAGTTGACGCGCTTCATTTGACTCGCCTCATTTGACGCTCCTATGGCGCACTGCAGGCGTTTGAAAGCTTTGAAAGGGAGCTGTCCAGGGGGAGGGGGGGGATACCTCTGCATGGGTCCTCATTTGATGCTCCAAAATGTAAACAAGTTCGGAGTAGAAGCGTCAAGGCAGTTTGACTCGCCTCAAAACGCTTTTGGTGCGTGATCGGCCATTAAAAACAATTGGTGTACTTCAAAACGCTAGCGTCACACTCTTCCAGTGCGTCTGGGGCTTAAGGATGCATGATATTATCGGCGCCGATAATTATCGGCCAGATAATGGGAAATGTATATTATTTATATATGTATTTATCGGCTATATGACATTTTAGCTGATAAATAAAGCCGATAATACGAAGCCAGTGTTGCTTTAACAACTCTGTCTTTAACAACTGTCTTTAACAACTTTTTGATCCAACTACTCTTATATGTACTGTAGCCTTAATGTGTTCTCATAATGATTCACTCCTGGCTATTGATATGATGGTTTATCGATCTGTCTGGTATTGAAGAATCAAAGGCCGGAGAAGAAAGCAGATTGCCAGAAGTTGCATTGTAGATCAGATTCAACATTTAGTTAGTAAAACAGCATCCAGTCGTCTGGGTCAGTCACAATGAAACGCTTTGGCAGTCAGCGTTCCCTGCTCAGACAACATGGCCTTCACTGGGAACCTCTATATAGACGGTAGCCTGTATCTATACACATAGTTTCAGTCCAATGGCTAGAGTCCTCCAACTATGATCTTATACATCAGTGGCCAGTGGACTCCTTACATAGATAGACACTTGATCGTCACCGGACACTGACCAGTCACATGACCAACTGAGGCTTGTCCACTTTCTCTGTCCTGAGCACTTGTGACAGAAAAAACCTCTTATCAGCTATAGAGAGCATTGTGCACCATAACAGATTTTGTTTTCACTTTGGTTGCTCTGGTAGTAGGCCTACTTTAATATAGAAAATAAATGAACATTTGAAGAGTCAGAAATGTAGTCTTTGTCTTTGTTGTGTTAAAGGTACCCAACGAAACGTGAATCAAAACAATCAGTTCTTTGTTTATTTTCGAAATTCCTCGATTATATGGTTCCTTGTAGTTTAATAAACATGTTGAATCACTTGAATGTCTTTCCTACCTTGTAATTTCTTCGCAAAATGATATTTCGCTAATGTTTTGAAAACAACAAAGATGTGTGAAACATCGCTATTATGTGCTCCGTGTATTGACGCAATGACGTAGTACACGATTTTCGGGGGCCACCTTCTCAAATTTGCTCTAGAGCGCATACTAGTGGTCAAAAACTACATTGGGTACCTTTAACAACAGTGATGTCAGTTAGATTTGGCTGGATCAGAACTAAGGACTATTAAATCATCCATCTTTGAATCATCCATCTTTGCTCACTACATTGTAGTCTTTCTTATCCCCAGGTGTGCATAACCTACAGGTTATCATCTTTTTAAAATACAAAAACGTGTAAAATTATATTTCTTATCATATTGCTTATCGGCCATGATAAGCAGGTAAATATCGTTATCGGTTGGACAAACGCATTGTGCATCCCAGCTAGGAGCATTATAACGACGGGTAACTAAGTGTTTTTCTCAGTTTCACATTGGCAAACTGAGGTATACATGTAGATACTATAGTCTCTAAAAGGACTACAGTATGCAGTTGATGACAGATTGATTGGATGATCTTTTCTGCAGATTATCTTTGGGGACTGTAAATAAGCACACAGTTGCTGACAGAAACAGACTCTGTGAATATGATGACCTGATAGAAACAGACTGTGAATATGATGACCTGACGGACATTATGATGGCGCTCTGCTCTGATATTATTTTTCATGAGTTCTTCAAAACCAAAAGGATGATGGCATCTTATATCAGGTAAACTCAGATCTGTACTTAATTAGAATCAACCTCAACCCTGTCATCAAATCTCTGGATGGTGTTCCTTGACTATACTGTGGACCAGCTCTAGGGGAGGGGACATCTAAAACAGGACGTGAAATATGGAAATGGAAGTTAAATATTTTCAAAACAGCCACAAAGATACAGTATCTGACGGCCAGAACTGAAGCATCATCGTAAAACTGGCCCTGCCACAAAAGAGACCAGGGCACTGTAGTGATGGCGTTGTTTTGGTGGCCTGTGCTGTGACACCGGTGACATGTTGGCTTTGTGAGGCGGTGACAGTGGCTGCTGTGCTGACTAAGTAATCCTCTTTGGGGCCGTCCATCCCCTCTCAGGGCTTTGCTCTGTGGAAATCCCATGACCCTCTACCCACACCCCAACAGATGGTCCCCCAGCCCTGCAGGTACAGCCCTGGCCCCAAACTTCTCTCCCTCGTTGACATCTTGTCATCCTACCCTCAAGAAAGAGTGCTTGGAGTCCTATTCTGTATGGATCGTTTTTGACTGCTTTAACATGGTGGAATCAAGAGCAAAGGAATAAGCAGAAGTGGATTATGAGGGAGTCAACAGTCTCACAGTTGGGGATCTGCTATGGAAACGTACCTTGGAATAAATAAAGAGGGGGTACAAACAAATGGATTATACAACAACGAAGGCAAGTGCTTATTCTACTGGGAGTTTGGTAGTCAGAAATGTGTCATTGATATAGATATGAATGGTAGCTCTCCTGGAGGACAAAGAAAATACACGGCAATGAATATTTGATGCAAAGAAACCAGAAATATGAACGTAATACAGTACATTCAAATGTAGACAGTGTTGTGTGTGTGTGTCACTGATTTGATAACAACTAAATTATTAACAAATGAGTAAAAAAAACCTAGACAAACATACTGTAGCACACACCCAAATGTCTGATTAATAGGCGTT
>NC_140252.1:1730363-1815363 GCF_949987555.1 Borostomias antarcticus
TTCTTCTCAATCAATCAATCAATCAATCAATCAATCAATCAATCAATCAATCAATCAATCAATCAATCAATCAATCAATCAACCAATCAATCAACCAATCAATCAATCAATCAATCAATCAATCAATCATCAAACTTCATGTGTATCGCACATACACGGAGACAAACCAAGGGTGGGGATATTTAGGCTATAAACCCTGACACTTTTTGAGATCTGAATCAGGATACATTTTCAAAAGCCTTTCATTTAAAAAGCGATGGCGATGCCTATGAGCCCGTGTCCAGAACAAACATAGAGGCTACTCAGTCTAGATTCCCATTCAATCAATCAATCAATCAAAGCTTTATTTGTATAGCACATTTCATACCCAGAGGCAACACAATGCGCTTTACAGAGAACAAGGGAGGTGGGCATACGACCCACTCTCTACATATTCCATTCATCCTCAATTCGACTTCAGTCGTTTTCCCAATGAGAAGCGATAACAGCACAATAGGCAATTCATGTCTGAGAGTAGGCTATGTGACAGATTCAAGAAATAACTCCTTTATTCTAATCTAGAATGGATTTGTGCGAATTGCATTCAAAAACATCAAGTTCGTCCTTGGAATTGACAGATGGCTTACATCGTATCAAGATGGTATAATTAGACCCGCACTCAAGGAAACTTTGCTGTTTGTCTTTTATTCAAAAAATATACTTACATGCAGTTAGACGTTTCAGCTGCCTGCCTTCTTCAGTTACTGCATGTCTTACTGCATGTCTGGACACGGGAGAGGACGGAGTCTTGAGTCTGGTCCTGGCGGAGCTGTTGGGGGTCGAGGGTCTCCAGGCCGTCGTCGCCTGGTAGAACTTGGGGACCGTGGCCACTGTCAGTGGGGGTGGTGCAGCCCCCCTCTGCCGAGGTGGTCCGCAGGGCCGCCACGAGCAGAGTCACTGTCACTCGGTCATTGAGGAGCCCTTTCCCATGCATTGTACCCTCCTCACCGGTGACTGTGGTGATGCAAACCTTCGTGGGTTGCCAACCCTGTAGACTACGGCCCGTGGTGCCAGGTAAAGTTCCGGGGCGAACTAGGGAGATGGTGGACCCCATGTCTACCAGGGCTCTACAGGGGGTGCCATTCAAGTTACAGTCAATGTACAGTCCGTGTGCCTGACCCAGCCGACCAAGGCGCATTTGAGGGTTAGTGGAAAAGTCAGTGGGCAGCGGTTCCCTCACAGCACTGCCCGGTTCTAGTTTAATGATGGTTGGGGGCCTGGGCTTCATGGGGCTGGAGCTGGGCAATAGCGTGTGATGTGGCCTGGCTCTTCGCATCAGTAGCAGCCCTCATTGGTTGGCCGGTTTGACCTTGCCCCCCGTCACCTCGGCCGTGGGGAGATGGTGGCGTTTGCCTGTCGGGTTACTTCCTCTTCCCCTCTGTCATGCTGGTCCACGCGCCGAACCCGGTGTCCCTCTCCTGCAGAACGCTCCCTGGCACACAGCACATGCTCAACCCGCTCTGCTTCAGTTAGGGCTGCTGTCAAGGTTCTCAGCGCGTGGAAACTAATGTGTTCTCGAAGTCGTTCTGGTTATAGAACACGGACGAAGGCTTGGAGTTCCTCTTGTGTAGTTACATCGAAGGTCGCATACCCACGCCATGCATAGAGGCGAAGGTCTGCTGCGTAGGAGCCCAGGCTCTCTTCTAACCCCCTTTGGCGTCGGACAAGTTGGTCTCTGACATCATCAGAATAATAGTGCTGGCCAAAGCGGTACTGTAGCGCCCTCTCAATAACTGGCCAATTTAACTGCTCTTCTGGCTGCAGGTCTGTGAGGATTTGTAGTGCTCTCCCCTCCAGGGAAAGGGCAACATGAACTGCAGTCTCTTCAGCCGTCCAGGCATTAAGTTGAGCAGCTAGCTGGACCTGGATGAGATAGTTCTCTATGGGTTCCTCCCACCAAACCGCAGCAGTTTATTGGCACTTCTCTGGGCTCCGTCGGCCGGCGCTGGGAGGGGAACTGGGGAGGTGACATTAGCATCCTCCATCACTCTCGCTGACGGCAGTACAGCAGCAGCATCTTCTCTCTGCAACGTTGCAGAAGAGACAGTATCTCGCCGTCTCACCGTGGAGCGCTGGCCCCCTCAGGTATCTCGCTGTTTCCTTCTCTGTGGCTCCTCTGTGGAGGGGGTGCTGCTAGCTCACTGCTAGGTAGCCCCGATGTGACCCCAGAGATACGCTGAATGCATGGTGAGCGTCAGATTTTAAATTCGCCGCCCGGAATAGTCCGGTCACCCTTTTCTATATCCTTATATACGTGACCTCAGATTAGCGGAGCGACATCATATCTCTGGGGTCACATCGTGGCTAACTAGCCTCTAGCTAGCCTCACATTAGCTAACGTTGAGGTAAACAGTTGCTCTCGCGGCCGCATCTTGCGGTCGCAGACTTGTAGGCTCTCAAGAAATGTCTTCCACCTCTCTTTGAAACTTCAACATTTTCTTATCCCTCTTCTGACACCAATGTGGCGAGAATGGAAGAACCGGTAGTCACTTTTAGCCACAAACACGGGCGTATTTATTCTCAACCGTAAGTCACGTTGGCAGCTCATTCTTCAACTACCAGCCCACGCATAGTCACGCGCATAGCAACAAAACGTAGCAGCGTCCATACAGTAGCAACAACTGAACTGGCTGAACGCCCATACCCCCCCTCTCTACCCAGGGAACGCTGGGAATGTAGTTAACTTCCCCCTTGATGCTACAGTATTTACAATAAGTTTTTCAAATCGCGGTAGTCAAATGCAGTTTTAATAATCATTTTATCACAATAAATTTAATAGAATTTTATCACGGTTCATCATTGTACCTGTTATCGTTACATCCCTACTCGACTCGTTAGCAGTTTTTAGTGATTTCATTTTACAAGATGTAAGTCCCATTATATTTCAGGTGTTTGCTGTACTTGAAATGTAACTAACCCTACTTCCCTTCCTCCCCGCTTGGCCCCGCCTACAGGTGATGCTGCCCCACCCGGTCCCGCCCGCCGCCCCCTCATGAGCTGACGGGACTCCCAGGGACCTCTGGAGAACATAAGAGTGTGTGGCGGCCATCATGGTGACCTTTGCCGATCCGTCAGGGGCCCGGCCGATGGAGCTGCAGGAGCCCCCGAGCTGCCTGGCCACGCCCCTGTCTCCTGGGCTGCGCAGGAAACGGCTGTTGTGGCAGAACGCCGTCAAACACATCATAAGCCAGCGGGGGATGAACGAGCAGGTGAGGCGGCCCACAGCGTACACTCTCCTGCAGGGGCGCAGGGCTAGACATCATCCCCACCCCTGTGGTTCCATGTCTCCCAGGGGCGCAGGGCTAGACATCATCCCCACCCCTGTGGTTCCATGTCTCCCAGGGGCGCAGGGCTAGACATCATCCCCACCCCTGTGGTTCCATGTCTCCCAGGGGCGCAGGGCTAGACATCATCCCCACCCCTGTGGTTCCATGTCTCCCAGGGGCGCAGGGCTAGACATCATCCCCACCCCTGTGGTTCCATGTCTCCCAGGGGCGCAGGGCTAGACATCATCCCCACCCCTGTGGTTCCATGTCTCCCAGGGGCGCAGGGCTAGACATCATCCCCACCCCTGTGGTTCCATGTCTCCCAGGGGCGCAGGGCTAGACATCATCCCCACCCCTGTGGTTCCATGTCTCCCAGGGGCGCAGGGCTAGACATCATCCCCACCCCTGTGGTTCCATGTCTCCCAGGGGCGCAGGGCTAGACATCATCCCCACCCCTGTGGTTCCATGTCTCCCAGCCAGTCATGTGAAACCCTAGCCCAGGGGTCGGCAGCCCTTTAGCCCCTCCACAGTGGCTCACTGGCTTTGACAAACATTATATGGAAATGAATAATTAAATAAATGTATTACTATTAAATACATGTATTTATTACTAAAATAAATAGTCCTGTTGGCATTCAAGTTAGCTAACTAGCTAGATAGCAGTTAGCCTCGTGAGACCATCCTGATTTTGTGAGCTCACATTCTGTTTCTTTTGCAAATCAGTCTGGATACTCTCCATGAAAATCAGTTTGTGTCAGATCAGAAAACGATCTCGCCAATCAGCGTTGGTTGTGAGGAATTTGAAATACAAACAGGCAAGGTGGGTTTAAGTGTGACGACAGTGAGGAGCGGTTGAAGTTGTAGCGCGTGATAGATGGTGATACACGGATGGTTCATCCAATCACCTGCCAAGTAATTTTGAAAGTGTCTGCCCTTTTCCAAGCAATACCAAAGGAGATTTCTCAGATGATTATGCAAAGCAAACTATCTGGCGCGTCAGGTTAGATAGCAGCAGACTGCATAGAAATTCACCAGAATGCAGGAAATGTAGTGTTTAGTGCTCAAAATTTCCCCCTTGGACCCCCAGACACCCCTACCCCCCTTTATGTGTCCCCCCTGGGTGCATATACCACCACGCCTGAAAATACATCTAAGGGGAAGCATTACCTTCATTTTAAGCTCAAATATGTTTTGTGGCTCCAGTCAGATTTTGTATTCATTTTTTGGCCAAAAATGGCTCTTTTGTTAGTAAAGGTTGCCGACCCCTGCCCTAGCCTATGTCAGAGCACAAGGCCAAAATCCCAAACCACTTCCCTTTCTTCCTGAACAAAAGGTAATGTAGCTCGCTGGCACTCAAAAAGTATCTAGAAAAAGGATTGAGTATAACCAGGCCAGGTCCAGCCTGGCTTATGTGCGTGGCAGGCTTGTTTCTGTTCAGGACTGGTAGGACGGAAGCTAGTCATGCCACTGAAATAGCTGTGAATTGAAATGACATGAAATAAGGTCTGATAAATTAAGATGGGTATTGTCACCTGGCCACATCAGTTCCAATGCTTCCAATGCTAATCCACAATGAGAGCGGGATAGCCAGTTAACTCATGAGCTCACAACAACTAGCAGCAGCTTCCATAACATTAATGGTAGCAGTCAGTGGCTAAAGGAGTTACACTGATGATTACAGTAATGTTAGCTATTTTGCTGCAATTGTTTCAACTTCTGTTTCTGGACAAAGGTAAGGGATAAACCCAGATAACACAAGGCTAGAGGACCTACAGCGGGTCCCCGATGGACGAGCTGGCGGACCTCAGGCGGAATACAACACAAGGCTAGCGGACCTACAGCGGGTCCCCGATGGACAAGTTGCCGGACCTCCGGCCGAATCCGCTGGCGGGTTCCTGGCCATTTGCACATCAAATACCAAGCGGACCTCTGGTGGATTATTAGCGTCAGGGACAGCGGTCCACTAGTAATCCGAAAGGCTCCCGCTGTTGCTCCACCACCATTCCCCATTTTTTGGGTAACCCTTCCTTTCATAGTCCCCCAATAACTAAACATGTACCTGGTAAATACATGCATTAGTATAGCCTAATATATAATGGGTAATTACTGAGACATCTATACTGTAGGTATAATTTCAAAACAGGAGTATTTCAAATGTTCAATTACTGCACATAAATTCAATAACTGACATAGCACCACCAGGTAACCACATTTTTACATAGCTTCTATAACATCCAGTGACAAAAAATCTCCCACAGTGGGGTTTGAGCCCCTGACCTTTGGCATGGAAGTCAGGCACTTTATCCACTACACCACCAAGGATCTGGAAAGTTTGCAGCTTCATAGAGTTTTTGTTTTGGTGTTCTGGGACCACTGCCTCTTGTGGTGGCAACATAGAACTGCAGGTTACATGACAGAGGAAGGGAGGGAAGGAGGAAGGGAGGGAGTGACAACCGGACATTTGCTATCTATGGTGCGTGTCGCCACGCACAAAAATACTTTATTGTGGCTACATATTTTGCCCTGCAAATGCTAACATGCAACTGGTCTTCATTTGGGAGGTTAACTTTTATTCAAGTGCGATTTTTCCCAAGTTCCAAGAGCACCTAAATACTTGCTAGCTTGAGCGCCTAGTTGAACCCTCTGCTGCCATCTTTTCCGTCCTGCTGACCTGTCATTCCTCTTCCCTCGGCAGGTGGGGGTGGAACCGGCGCGGAAAATCTTTGTCACCGACGCTTACATCGACGAGATCAACCGCCAGATCCGCAGCAAGGCCTCGCGGGGTGCCACCAAGCGCCGCTCCTCTTTGGCCCGCGTCCACTCCGTCCACGAGCGAAGCTCCGTCCACGAGCGAAGCTCCACCAGCACCTACGTCAGCACATCCACGGGAGACTACGCCAGCGACGCCGACTTCTTCCACCGGTGGGGTCACACGGTATGCGGCGTGCATCTACCCACCCTGCGCCACACCTTCAAGTCCCGCGACCTGGAGAAGCTCTACCAGCGGCACTCCTCGCACCAGCGCCGCTACTCGCTGGCCGTCACCAACGCCATTGACGCCGCCGCCAAGCTCCACGTCCTCGTCCTCTATCTGGCGCTCGCCCCCGAGGCGCCGGCTGACACGCCGCGCGGCTGGCTGACGGGCTTCTTCATGGCGTTGGCGTTGGCGCTGTGCCTCCTGGCGCTGACCCGCAGGGACTCCATGTCGCCGCGGCGGCTGCGCTACGCCGGGCTGGCGAGCTGGCTGTTGCAGACAGCGCAGGTGCTGGGCGGCCTGGCGTACGGGCTGGAGATGGACCCGTCCTGGTATGTGCTGTTCACGCTGTTCGCCACCTACACCCTGCTGCCGCTGCCACTGCTCTGGGCCATGTGCGCCGGCTGCCTCACCTCGGCGCTGCACCTCCTTGTGGAGACGACGCGCCACTACAACGAGGCGGCGCTGCTGAGAAAGGTGAGTCAACCAAGCCACGTCAGACGTCCTGATCTAGCGCGCTCGCTTTGAGTTTCTCTCCGCAGATCTGTCCGGCCTTCACCCTGTCTAGAACGATTTCAGCGGGCGGGAGAAGGCTACTTGCCGCGACAGACTAACTCATTCAGCCGAGTTGTTATTGTATTGAGTCGATTTTTGCAATAACTGCTCTCATGGCTGTTTGTTCTACTGTTAACTTTACCGCTTGTTGCTACGGGAGACTATTTTGCCAGTGGCCTGTATTTCATTTTCACACATCAATTACGGGAACAAATCAGGGGCTACGTTCTATTTGGGGGGAAGGGGCAGAACAGCAGTCAGAACACAGTCCCTGACTGTCACCCTTTGGCCCAGTCAAAATGTAGTCTCTCTCCACACTCAGATATTACGAATTGCTGTGCTCTACAATACTACATACTACTACTACAGTCTTTGCCACTTCTGAGGGCGTATCGACAGGTCAAACTTGAAAGAGTGATGGGTCATAACAGCAAATGAGAGACGTTAGTCCAGGTTAAATGGGAGGGGCCAGGTTGGGTGGGAGCGCCTGATCGCGAAAATCGTTGCTGATTTATGGAAGTTTTTTGGCCTCTTTATTCAAATGGCAATGCATTTTGCAATTGGCAATTCAATGTGCAATTTGGTCGTGCAATTTAAAAATGCATTTTAGATTTGGCAATTCAATATGCAAAGTGGTCATGCAATTTGAAAATGCATTTTCCAATGGGCAATTCAGTATGCAAAGTGGCAATGCAATCCTCAATTCGGTTTGAATTATTTTGATGAAAAAATAGAATGAAATCTAAATCAATTGCATTTCATATTGCCGTGGTTTTCGGGTGTCTTTATTCAAATGACTATTCAGTGTGCAGACCCGCTCCTACTCAGCCCCCTAAGATAACCAACGAAGGCAACGAGTACCAGCCACTTAGAATGCTAGCATGATGGCGGCGGAAGAACTTGTTAATGCTTTATAATACAACCCGTGTTTTACCCATGTCTTACCAGTCTTACCCATGTCTTACCAGTGTCTTACCAGTGTCTTACCAGTGTCTTACCAGTGTCTTACTCGTGTCTTACCAGCGTCTTAGACTGTCTCACCAGTGTCTTACCAGTGTCTTACACTGTCTTACCAGTGTCTTACCAGTGTCTTACCAGTGTCTTACCAGTGTCTCACCAGTCTTACACTGTCTTACCAGTGTCTTACCCGTGTCTTACCCGTGTCTTACCAGTGTCTTACCCGTGTCTTACACTGTGTCACTAGTGTCTTACCAGTGTCTTACCAGTGTCTTACCCGTGTCTTACACTGTGTCACTAGTGTCTTACCAGTGTCTTATCAGTGTCTTACCAGTGTCTTACCAGTGTCTTACTCGTGTCTTACCAGCGTCTTAGACTGTCTCACCAGTGTCTTACCAGTGTCTTACCAGTGTCTTACACTGTCTTACCAGTGTCTTACCAGTGTCTTACCAGTGTCTTACCAGTGTCTTACACTGTCTTACCAGTGTCTTACCAGTGTCTTACCAGTGTCTTACCAGTGTCTTACCCGTGTCTTACACTGTGTCACTAGTGTCTTACCAGTGTCTTACCAGTGTTTTACCAGTGTTTTACCAGTGTCTTACCAGTGTCTTACCAGTGTCTTACCAGTGTCTTACCAGTGTCTCACCAGTGTCTTACCAGTGTCTTACACTGTCTTACCAGTGTCTCACCAGTGTCTTACCAGTGTCTTACACTGTCTTACCAGTGTCTTACCAGTGTCTTACCAGTGTCTTACCAGTGTCTTACCCGTGTCTTACACTGTGTCACTAGTGTCTTACCAGTGTCTTACCAGTGTTTTACCAGTGTTTTACCAGTGTCTTACCAGTGTCTTACCAGTGTTTTACCAGTGTCTTACCAGTGTCTTACCAGTGTCTTACCAGTGTCTTACCCGTGTCTTACACTGTGTCACTAGTGTCTTACCAGTGTCTTACCAGTGTTTTACCAGTGTCTTACCAGTGTCTTACCAGTGTCTTACCCGTGTCTTACACTGTGTCACTAGTGTCTTACCAGTGTCTTACCAGTGTTTTACCAGTGTTTTACTAGTGTCTTACCAGTGTCTTACCCGTGTCTAGACACTGGTAAGACAGTGTAAGACACTGGTAAGACACGGGTGAAACAGTCTAAGACACTGGTAAGACACTGGTGAGACACTGGTGAGACACTGGTGAGACACTGGTAAGACACAAATAAGACACTGGTAAGACACTGGTAAGACACGGGTAAGACATGGGTAAAACACGGGCTGTTGTCGTTGCCTTGTTGGTTATCTTAGGGTTAGAGAGGTTGAGTAGGAGCGCACACTGCACAGTGCACACTGAATAGTCATTTGAATAAAGATACCCGAAAACCACGGCAATATGAAATGCAATTGATTTAGCTTTCATTCTATTTTTTCATCAAAAATAATTCAAACTGAATTGAGGATTGCATTGCCACTTTGCATACTGAATTGCCAATTGTAAAAGGCATTTTCAAATTGCATGACCACTTTGCATATTGAATTGCCAAATCTAAAATGCATTTTCAAATTGCACGACCAAATTGCACATTGAATTGTCAATTGCAAAATGCATTGCCATTTGAATAAAGAGGCTTCCATAAACGTCCATACTGATTGGTGTCGCCGGGATTCCTGTGCTACCAATCAATTGCCAGGATTTGAACACCAGATTTTTGCATGAAGTGTCCCAAACCCATAGAGAGATCTGCAGCATGAAGTAATGTAACAAAGCTTATGTAGTGTATCAGTCAAAGAACTCTCATGGGTCTGGCATTGAGACTAGTCAAAACTCATCATTGGACATAGCTGGAAATCACTGATCTGTGGAGAGAAACTGAAAGTGAGCTCGTGAGATCAGGATGGTCTCACAAGGCTAAGAGAAACCACTTTGACCTGTTTTAGAATATGTCCTTCAATCAACATTACTGTCGGTGGGATATCAACTGTAATGTACATTTTAACATTGACATCCTTATTGCCGTCGCCTGTGGTAACATTTCTCCCTTGCTACAACTGCATGTCCCACGTCAATGTCCTCATCTCCTCAATGTCCTCATCTCCCCCTCAATGTCCTCATCTCCCCCTCAATGTCCTCATCTCCTCCTCAATGTTCTCATCTCCTCAATGTCCTCATCTCCCCCTCAATGTCCTCATCTCCGCCTCAATGTTCTCATCTCCTCAATGTCCTCATCTCCTCCTCAATGTCCTCATCTCCCCCTCAATGTCCTCATCTGCCCCTCAATGTCCTCATCTCCTCCTCAATGTCCTCATCTCCCCGTCAATGTCCTCATCTCCGCCTCAATGTCCTCATCTTCTCCTCAATGTCCTCATCTCCTCCTCAATGTTCTCATCTCCTCAATGTCCTCATCTCCCCCTCAATGTCCTCATCTCCTCCTCAATGTCCTCATCTCCGCCTCAATGTCCTCATCTCCTCCTCAATGTCCTCATCTCCCCCTCAATGTCCTCATCTCCGCCTCAATGTTCTCATCTCCTCAATGTCCTCATCTCCTCCTCAATGTCCTCATCTCCTCAATGTCCTCATCTGCCCCTCAATGTCCTCATCTGCCCCTCAATGTCCTCATCTCCCCCTCAATGTCCTCATCTCCGCCTCAATGTTCTCATCTCCTCAATGTCCTCATCTCCTCCTCAATGTCCTCATCTCCTCAATGTCCTCATCTGCCCCTCAATGTCCTCATCTGCCCCTCAATGTCCTCATCTCCCCATCAATGTCCTCATCTGCCCCTCAATGTCCTCATCTCCTCCTCAATGTCCTCATCTCCCCCTCAATGTCCTCATCTCCTCCTCAATGTCCTCATCTCCGCCTCAATGTTCTCATCTTCTCCTCAATGTCCTCATCTCCGCCTCAATGTTCTCATCTCCTCAATGTCCTCATCTCCTCCTCAATGTCATCATCTCCTCCTCAATGTCCTCATCTCCCCCTCAATGTCCTCATCTCCTCCTCAATGTCCTCATCTCCTCCTCAATGTCCTCATCTCCCCCTCAATGTCCTCATCTCCCCCTCAATGTCCTCATCTCCTCAATGTCCTCATCTCCCCCTCAATGTCCTCATCTCCTCCTCAATGTCCTCATCTCCTCCTCAATGTCCTCATCTCCTCCTCAATGTCCTCATCTCCCCCTCAATGTCCTCATCTCCCCCTCAATGTCCTCATCTCCTCAATGTCCTCATCTCCCCCTCAATGTCCTCATCTCCTCCTCAATGTCCTCATCTTCTCCTCAATGTCCTCATCTCCGCCTCAATGTTCTCATCTCCTCAATGTCCTCATCTCCCCCTCAATGTCCTCATCTCCTCCTCAATGTCCTCATCTCCTCCTCAATGTCCTCATCTCCGCCTCAATGTCCTCATCTCCGCCTCAATGTCCTCATCTCCTCAATGTCCTCATCTCCCCCTCAATGTCCTCCTCTCCTCCTCAATGTCTTCATCTCCCCCTCAATGTCCTCATCTCCTCTTCACTGTAGGTGTTGGCCAAGGGGCTGCTGTACCTGGGCATGAACACAGCTGGCCTGTTCATCCACTACCTGACGGACCGCGCCCAGAGACAGGCCTTCCTGGAGACGCGGCGCTGCATCGAGGGCCGCCTCAAACTGGAGCAGGAGAACCAGAGACAGGTGACAGGACGTTCTCAGACCGCCTAGAGTAAACAGCACCGCTCCTCGGACTAAAAATACTTGTTAGACAGAATGTCGGCAGCTCTCATTTCTTCGAGGCAGTTTCATGTGAGGCTGTTTTGCGTGTTACCGTTTGGTAGACATGCGACTTGACTATTTTTTGTAGTCTATGGAAGATGCCTCTTGACCTGAGGGCTTTGGTGGGAGGCAGTTTGGTGCGATGCCGTTTCATCTCATGCCATTTGGTAGGAGACCAGAGATTTGATGCCCTTAACCTGAGGGCTAATACCCAACAACGTTATTTCTAACGGTGATTTTAGTCTGAGGAATGATGCCGTTTACTATAATGTCATATTATGAACACAGTAACCTACTGAAGGACTGCACTAGGCTACAGGCTACACAACAGGGTGGGGTCAATCCCCTCTCAATTTAGTTAGGCAAAGAGTTTAGATCATTAAATGTGAAAACTGAAAAACGGTATCCATAGTCAAATGTTCACGGTATCCTATTTAGGTGAGCACACAACTTGTGAGAATTATATCATTATGAGCTGGTCAGTATGTCAGTATGAGTGAGCTCTAAGCAAAGACACTTTTACAAAACCTTGGTCGTTCAATTCTTCTGTCAGTTGTTCAAGATTCAAATTCAAGATCAGTTTATTCGCCATGTATATGGTTTACACATACGTGTGAATTCAATTATATAATTGTGTTATAGTATCTTAACAGGACTCATGCAAATCTTACATAACCATATCCTGAAGATGTTATTCTGTTTTGTCAACTGTACCTACAATACAAATGACGGTTGTTATAACAGGAAGACGTTTTAATCCTCTTTACTGAATGGTATGGATCAAGTCTGTAGGCCTACATGTCGGTTGAAAGACGGTTTGTGTCCAAACAGGAGCGCCTTGTTCTGTCCATACTGCCTCGCTTCGTTGCCTTGGAGATGATCGCGGACATGAATGCTCTGGATGACGAGCTCTGTCCCCAGGAGTTTCACAAGATCTACATCCACCACTACAAAGACGTGAGGTACACACACACACACACACACACACACACACAACATCTACATCCACCACTACAAACACGTCAGGTACACACACACACACACACACACACACACACACACACACACACACACACACACACACACACACAACATCTACATCCACCACTACAAACACGTCAGGTACACACACACACACACACACACACACACACACACACACACACTTATACACAAGATCTACATCCACCACTACAAAGACGTCAGGTACACACACACACACACACACACACACACACACACACACACAAGATCTACATCCACCACTACAAAGACGTCAGGTACACACACACACACACACACGCACACACACACACACACACACACACACACAAGATCTACATCCACCACTACAAAGATGTCAGGTACACACACACACACACACACACACACACACACACACTTATACACAAGAAAATGTGCGAGTCTATACGTTTCAAATCATCTCAGATTTATTTAATGATGCGTCAAAGCAAATTTGTGAGGGTTGGGGCCCGCGATTTCAGAATAAAAGTGAAAGAAAGGTATAGAAAAAATACATATTAATATCAATACAATTGATTATACAACGGCTTGTGTGAATACTCGATTGTGATTGGCCAAGACGCATTCGAGAGGCATACATTATTTCTCCACAACGCTATATATATATACGCCCGGCATCAAACGTGTTCTAAATCAATGCGCAGTTCAAGATACAACTGACCCAAACAAGAGCCGTAGCATCCCAAACATGATGTAGTGGTTGCTATAGAAACCACTGCGTTTCCAAGCTTGCCCAAGATAAAACAGCGGTGAACAAATAGCAACAGAATAGCAAAACAATGATGAATGAAGATATTTTCGATGTGAATTTTAATATATTTGGCAAAGGCAATACACTAGGCCTATTACTACTACTGCTGCTGTTGCTGCTAATAACAACAACAATTAGCCTACTAATAAAATGAGACTGCTTCCTGGGTCTAGACGAGTGATAACGTCATAACGTTAGATTTGGGTGGAGAGGGACTATACTGGTTACTGGTTGCTATGGAAATTGTATAACTCAAACCATGAAATATCAACTTGTCAAAGCTAATATGAGCAATAGATGTACTTTGTTCTCAGAATTATGTTTTCTGTTGAAAGGATAATGAACTCGGGGCCGGGTCTTTGTGCTGTTTAAGTGACCTTCGACCTATGCCTTCACTACCTCTGCGTGGGTCATTATAAACAGCACAAAGACCCGCCCCTCGTTCATTAAACAGCACAAAGACCCGCCCCTCGTTCATTATCCCTTACATGATTCACTATGACTCATCAATACTGTTTCTGTATTCCTCAACAACTCTCTGTACTTTGGAGAACTTAAGTGCTCCACAAAGAATGCTATACAGCATAAAACTAATGTAAACTAATGTTGTAAAGCTTCAACATTGTGATGCTACTGTACCCACAGCTGTTCCTGACTGTTGTACTGTAGCAAGTTCAGCATAGATGGTAATCCTCCCCTGGGAAACACACAGAGCAGTATGGCCCCTGATGTTCTTCTGAATGAGGACAGTTACAAAACATGAGAAAGAAAGAGAGACAGGTGTGCATGAAACCAGAAGGTCAGGACTGCACTGACATGCACATGCACATGACTTCAACTGGATGGAGCAGCGTTGTACAGTCTCTGGTACCAGACAAGTAAGGCAGGACTGTTATCTCACAATCATACATTTTGTTGTGAACGCTCTGTACAGTGCCTTATACCAGGAGTCATCAACTACATTTGGGGGTCATAATTTTTCCCAGCAGACACGGTGGGGGCCAGACTCAAATCATATATATATTTTTTTTTTTATTACTTTCGACAAACACTCTGATCGTCATAGAGGCAGGGGGCTAGATGCCGTTCCCCCTTCTGGCTCTCTGGGCCAAGCGGCCCAGAGGGGGGGAACACCTAGATTGCCTCCCCCTGCTAACGCGCTTTCCACATCGGTGGAAGGCAGGGGGCCCCCCGAACAGAGCACACCGCCAAAATTCATATGCTATGTATTTATAGATGCATGCTAATAATGGGTCAATTTTGACAAAAGTGATCTCGACTGAAACTGAAATAAGGACAATCTTGGCTCCTCAGATACAGTAGCGTACAGTGAAACACAAAATGAAGTTCATCTTCCACCACACCCAAATCACATACAGTACAGTACAAAGTCCCTCCTCCTCAGCAATGGAGGTGAACCTGCCCACTTCAATTGCCAGAGGGAAAGGACTTATTCCGGTTTCTCTACAAATTCACACGTATTGACCGGTCCTTCCATGTCTCTCAGTCAAACTTTAAATGTGTCCCCCCCGTCCCCGCTCTCTCCTCAGTATCCTGTTTGCTGACATAAAGGGCTTCACTCTGCTCTCCATGAACCTGTCGGCTCAGGAGCTGGTCCGAATACTCAACGAGCTCTTCGGGCGCTTTGACCACTTGGCGGAGGTAAGACCGCCTACGTATCGCAAATGCGAACCCTCCGACCCCTGACCTCTTACTTCCTGTGACGTGTTGTGACCGTTTACCCTAACCACAGACCTAACCTTGGCCTTTGTCAGAAGGTTGTTTTAACTTTCTCCACCCCCCAACAATAACATATATCAAGGCTCTGAGACTGTAGACAGTGTCTGCTGCGGCCTACGACTGACTCTGTTCACAAGCAATTTAGCCATCTGGTCTTTTCAAATGAAGAACACGTCTTTATTTGTCACACGACACACAACACACGCATGCAATGGGCTGATACTGTATGGGTGACATGACACACACACACACACACACACACACATGCAGTAGGCCGTCGCCGATGAAATGTGCTCCTGTCCTGTCTTTGCCAGGGACGGACAGCGTTAGCGATCTGTTCTTCTGCATGTGTTTTGGGTTCTTTATGGGAGGAAACCCTTGTGAACACTGGGAGAACATGCAAGACCTTCTTGCTGTGAGGCGAAAGTACTACTGTAATACTACCACATAAGAGATACTGGAGAACGTTTGTCCTCTCCTACAGTATCTTCTGTTTTCCCTATATTCAGTCTTACTGGCCATGACGTGAACAGTGGCAAGGCAAATCTTATTATATATATATTCTCTGCAATGTAATTTTTTCTTTATTCTCTGCAATGTAATTTTTTTGTCCGTCTTCTCTCCCTCTCTATATCTGTATAATGTAATTCATACCATAGCCAGGGTGAATACTCTTTCCTGATTGGCCAGCAGGTGTGAGTTCAGTAAGGGGTAATAAACGAGTAGGTGTGCGTTAAGTAAGGGATAATAAACGAGTAGGTGTGTGTTAAGTAAGGGGTAATAAACGAGTAGGTGTGTGTTAAGTAAGGGGTAATAAACGAGTAGGTGTGTGTTAAGTAAGGGATAATAAACTAGTAGGTGTGTGTTAAGTAAGGGATAATAAACGAGTAGGTATGCGTTAAGTAAGGGGTAATAAACGAGTAGGTGTGTGTTAAGTAAGGGGTAATAAACGAATAGGTGTGTGTTAAGTAAGGGGTAATAAACTAGTAGGTGTGTGTTAAGTAAGGGGTAATAAACAAATAGGTGTGTGTTAAGTAAGGGGTAATAAACGAGTAGGTGTGTGTTAAGTAAGGGGTAATAAACGAGTAGGTGTGTTAAGTAAGGGGTAATAAACTAGTAGGTGTGTGTTAAGTAAGGGGTAATAAACGAGTAGGTGTGTGTTAAGTAAGGGGTAATAAACGAGTAGGTGTGTGTTAAGTAAGGGGTAATAAACGAGTAGGTGTGTGTTAAGTAAGGGGTAATAAACGAGTAGGTGTGTGATAAGTAAGGGGTAATAAACGAGTAGGTGTGTGTTAAGTAAGGGGTAATAAACTAGTAGGTGTGTGTTAAGTAAGGGGTAATAAACGAGTAGGTGTGTGTTAAGTAAGGGGTAATAAACTAGTAGGTGTGTGATAAGTAAGGGGTAATAAACGAGTAGGTGTGTGTTAAGTAAGGGGTAATAAACTAGTAGGTGTGTGATAAGTAAGGGGTAATAAACGAGTAGGTGTGTGTTAAGTAAGGGGTAATAAACGAGTAGGTGTGTGTTAAGTAAGGGGTAATAAACGAGTAGGTGTGTGATAAGTAAGGGGTAATAAACGAGTAGGTGTGTGTTAAGTAAGGGGTAATAAACTAGTAGGTGTGTGATAAGTAAGGGGTAATAAACGAGTAGGTGTGTGTTAAGTAAGGGGTAATAAACGAGTAGGTGTGTGTTAAGTAAGGGGTAATAAACGAGTAGGTGTGTGTTAAGTAAGGGGTAATAAACGAGTAGGTGTGTGATAAGTAAGGGGTAATAAACGAGTAGGTGTGTGTTAAGTAAGGGGTAATAAACTAGTAGGTGTGTGATAAGTAAGGGGTAATAAACTAGTAGGTGTGTGATAAGTAAGGGGTAATAAACGAGTAGGTGTGTGTTAAGTAAGGGGTAATAAACGAGTAGGTGTGCGTTAAGTAAGGGGTAATAAACGAGTAGGTGTGTGTTAAGTAAGGGGTAATAAACGAGTAGGTGTGTGTTAAGTAAGGGGTAATAAACTAGTAGGTGTGTGATAAGTAAGGGGTAATAAACGAGTAGGTGTGTGTTAAGTAAGGGGTAATAAACGAGTAGGTGTGTGTTAAGTAAGGGGTAATAAACGAGTAGGTGTGTGTTAAGTAAGGGGTAATAAACTAGTAGGTGTGTGTTAAGTAAGGGGTAATAAACGAGTAGGCCTAGGTGTGTGTTAAGTAAGGGGTAATAAACGAGTAGGTGTGTGTTAAGTAAGGGGTAATAAACTAATAGGTGTGCGTTAAGTAAGGGGTAATAAACAGGGTGCGCCGGGATCAGTTCAAGCGGAAGTTGACACATGTATGTGCTGTGACTAAATAGTTCTATGCTAAATATTTTAAAAAGCCTTTCCCAGATGAACTAGAATCTTACTTTATGGCGAATTATATGTCAGAACGCCAACTAACACCTCTGTGAGTTTCTTGTCTTTGAAATTGAGAGTTTTTTAATGATTTTTCACGGTGCCCACCCACATCCTTGTATGACCAAAACGGTGGTAGAGCAATTATCAGACTTTCTCAAAAAGGCTAGTTTTGTCAACGTTTTGATCTGAACCATTGTATATGATCATAAGTAACCTTAAAACAGGGCTAAACATGCATTTTCCCTTTACTACTCCTTTAAGATGAAATCAACAACATAGTGGGGCTTTAAAACCATAACACACATACTCGTTAAAGTAAACAATGATGCCAAAGCTGTTCACAGTAAAGAGACAAAATATATGAACACAGATAGGACTAAGGGAAAATGCAATCAGAAACCAATAGTAATACAATTCATTCATTCATATAATCGACAGAATGTAATTGTGTGTGTATGTGTGTGTGTCTGCGTGTGTGTGTGTGTGTGTGTGCGCGCACGTGCATGCAGACAACAAACAGAAATATTATGATGTTCTAAGACATTTCTCTCTCTCTCTCAACAGGAGCACCATTGTTTGCGGATTAAGATATTGGGGGACTGTTATTACTGTGTGTCGGGGGTTCCCGAGCCACAGCGGGCACACGCTCGCTACTGCGTAGAGATGGGCCTGGCCATGATCAGCACCATCAGGTCAGCCCATCCTCCGGCTTTATAGATCAGCACGGTCCAAATCACATGTAGCACATTACAACTCAGAGCAGAATTCCCTCATAGATTACATTTGACTGCTGCCTCCAGCTATACTGAAGCCGCTTATGTGAAGTACATCACGTGCAGCAGTGTCCAGATGTGCCGGACTATCTGTCCTCTTGTCTCCCTCCACCCTCCACCCCCCCCCCGCCCCCAGGTCTGTGAGGAAGCAGCTAAACAACGACATGGACATGCGGATCGGGATCCACTCTGGCTCGGTGCAGTGCGGCGTGCTGGGCCTGCAGAAGTGGCAGTTTGACGTCTGGTCCTGGGACGTGGGCATCGCCAACATGCTGGAGGCAGGGGGGATCCCAGGGTGAGAGCCGGAGCAAAAATAGCTCCACTCTAACACTTTAGAAAATAGCTCCACTCTTACACTTTAGAATAGCTACCGCTTATAAATAGTTAATAGATCATTCACAATGAGTGGTTGGTTAACGAGTTATTAATGATGTGTTAAATGTTTGTTAATAATTGGCTAATGATTTAAAACTACACCTTATAAATAGTTAATAGATCATGAACAAGCGATTAGTAAACTACTTACTAATGACTTCAGTATTTCTTAATAGTTGATCCACCTACAGCTGGCCCCATCTGGCCTTCTATCAGGGAACCCACCTCAAATATTTAGAAGTGAGTAACAAATCATTATGTAAAGGTTAGTAAATATATTTGGTAAGACCATGTCAATAGTTTATAGACCTTATCAGGGGCCTCATTCATCATCATGGTTTACACACAAAATCCATTTATCAAAGGAAAAGTGTGTAAAGTACACACAACAAAAAGTGTGTAAATTACACATCCTTCAGACATGGTGTACCGTGTTTTACACGTTTTTTGAGGACAGGGGGAGTTGCAATGTGTGAGGGAGAGAGGGAAACAGAATAAGGTCTCACCCTGCTCGCCCGGGCCAAACTGTGCGACGCACCATGCTGTCATCCTGTTAAGTTACAACTCTCCTTTAAATATTACCGGTTCAAATAAAACATATAGCCTAAATATTGTCTTGGAATGGACGGAATTTGTCATGATTAGGCTCCTTAGGCTACAGTAGAACCACACAGTGATTTCATGACAGTAGGCCACTCAAGCGACTTTGAGAAGCCATGAAAAGCAGCCAATAAACGTGATGGACCATTATTATCATCCATATCATCAACATCATTATCACACACAGGCCCACGCACACACGCCTCCATGTGATCTAATTACATCTGTTGAGATTTAATAGTACCCACGGTGACAACGTTGTGGCCTGTGTGATGCCATTCATGAAATTGTGACAGGCCCAAAACAGTAACCGACCCCCCGACAAAGTGGGTCATACTACTCTACTGGCGTTCACAGCGGCGGTGACGGCCTTCCGCATGTTTGGCTTTGTTTGTGAGCTTCAAACCATGCCTAGATGTGATGTAGACAGGATCATATTCGGTGGGTATAATGTTCGGTGCAACATTTTCATGTACATATGATCATTACTGTGTTTGGTTTATTGTTCTCTACTTAAGCAATAAACCACGAGAGGCCGTGTGTTATAGTGATTTTATAACAGCTAGGAGGCATTGTTAGGCACGACGCGAAGTGTCGTGTGTTATCACTATAACACACGGCCTCGAGTGGTTTATTGCTTTTATACAACGGTTACTACAGCTATTAGTGTAAAATAAACACACAGCAATGTAAAATATTAACATTTATTCCAAACGAAGCATCATTCCCTCAATTCCGCCGAGCAAAATAGTTCCCCTAACAAAAGGGTTGCCAAGCAACAACAACAACTACAATGCATTGGATCAAAGGCGCATTAATACTGAAAATGGAATGATATGCGGTCCCAGGTGTGTGTTACAAAGTATTTTAACACGGCTTCTAGCCAATCAGAATCAAGAACCAGAACTAACCGTTGTATAAAGGTTCTTCTATTGTTCCTAAATAAATCATCCAAAAACAGCTTGCTCTTTGCACTACAAGTTCATACACTTCATGAGCATCATGTAGACTGGACGACAGAGCACAGTCAGCTGACCCTTTTCACAGTAGCCATTTTGACTTGTCATAGTAGGGTGACACTAAAGTGAATGGGCCCATTAATAACTTGATGTCACAACTATTCCATTGTTTATCCCACAAAGTCAAAATTGCTGCTGTGGAAAGGGTATCCAGGGGCGATGAAAAGTATACAGGTTTCAAATGAAAAGTGCGATACAAATAACATGTATTATTATTATTATTATTATTATTATTTGACTCATGCAAATACCTTGCAAAGAGGGAAGATTTCCTCGCTCGCACTTGACTAACAAGTGTGTGGATCTCAGCTTCCGAGAAGTTTTTCTTCTTTCTCCTCTTGGGTGCCATCGCTCTCTGTTTTTTCTCTCCACACATTCCATTGTACAGGTGGTTCTTATGTGTCAATCATTGCATGTGCTCATTTGCATAGTTAAATTTGGCTTAATGTGGGCGGGCTACAACCATATATGGGTGTGTTTGGGCTTGTTGGAGGCGGACTGTGAGATGCACTCTGTTGTGGGTAAGGGAAGGTTTATCAAGGGGAGATTTGTCTCAGCTGTGCTGACACACGTTTGGCTGTGGTACAACAAGTTTGGTAAATCTGAAAACGGTGTACATTTTTCATGTGTATGGATTCCTTTTGTGTGTATCCATTTTGTGTGTATCCACTTTTTTTGTAACAGTTTCACACGCTTTTTGATAAATGATAAATTTGATAAAAGGCCCCGGGATGTTATTATAAAGTTGCAACTATTCCTCATTTCCTAATGTTTACAAATGTTATTTTACATTATGTAATTGGTAAGAAATGATTTGTTACTCACTTATAAACATGTATTAATTTTTTAACAAGGCATTAATAAGTAGTTTACGAATCGCTTGTTCATGATCTATTACCTATTTATAAGTCATATAAATAGAGACAGGAAGTACAGGGTGTAATCTCACCAGTCTCACTATGCTATCCTGTGAAATATCACAATCCGAATGTTTTTACATGTTTGGCATGACTTGGACATAAGCATTCCCCTGGCGCTTGTTTTTACTGCTCCCATGGAGGACTATGTCCAAGTCATGCCAAACACCTAAACATATTCAGATTGTGATACATTTCACAGGAGAGCATACTGAGACTGGTCAGATTACACCCTGTGCTTCCCGTCTTAGAAAAGCACATTTATCATAGTTTTTCAAAGCATTTGCATTATGCCCCATTGACTTCCATTGTAGCCCAGTGAATGTCCACATAAAAACTGCAGCTAGCTCAATACTGGAACGATCAGTGAAATTATGATCTCTATGTTTCAGGTTCATGTTAGACAGACCACAAGTAGGGTTAAATGTACAAAACAGCACACTGCCTATTTAACAAACATTTAAAAAGTAATTAATAAGTCATTAACTAACAGTTTGTGGATGATGTACTATTTATAAGGGATAGTTGTAAATCATTAACTGTATATTAACAAATATTTAACACATTAATAACTCATCAACTAACAGTTTGTGGATGATCTATTAACTATTTATAATGGGTAGCTATTCTAAAGTGTTACCGTTTTTTTTATAAGGTTCTTGTTTTTCAATGTTGTTTCGGTCACAATGTGAATTGTGGCTTTAGAATAGCCGAACTAACGGCCTCTGGTCTATAGAGCAGGTCTATGTCTGGTCTGTAAAAGCAGGTCTATAGAGCAGGTCTATATCTGGTCTGTTAGAGCAGGTCTATGTCTGGTCTGTTAGAGCAGGTCTATGTCTGGTCTGTTAGAGCAGGTCTACAGAGCAGGTCTATATCTGGTCTGTTAGAGCAGGTCTATGTCTGGTCTGTTAGAGCAGGTCTATGTCTGGTCTGTTAGAGCAGGTCTAGGTCTGGTCTGTTAGAGCAGGTCTATGTCTGGTCTGTTAGAGCAGGTCTATGTCTGGTCTGTTAGAGCAGGTCTATGTCTGGTCTGTTAGAGCAAGTCTATGTCTGGTCTGTTAGAGCAGGTCTATGTCTGGTCTGTTAGAGCAGGTCTAGGTCTGGTCTGTTAGAGCAGGTCTATGTCTGGTCTGTTAGAGCAGGTCTATGTCTGGTCTGTTAGAGCAGGTCTATGTCTGGTCTGTTAGAGCAGGTCTATGTCTGGTCTGTTAGAGCAGGTCTATGTCTGGTCTGTTAGAGCAGGTCTAGGTCTGGTCTGTTAGAGCAGGTCTATGTCTGGTCTGTTAGAGCAGGTCTATGTCTGGTCTGTTAGAGCAGGTCTAGGTCTGGTCTGTTAGAGCAGGTCTATGTCTGGTCTGTTAGAGCAGGTCTAGGTCTGGTCTGTTAGAGCAGGTCTATGTCTGGTCTGTTAGAGCAGGTCTATAGAGCAGGTCTATGTCTGGTCTGTTAGAGCAGGTCTATGTCTGGTCTGTTAGAGCAGGTCTAGGTCTGGTCTGTTAGAGCAGGTCTATGTCTGGTCTGTTAGAGCAGGTATATGTCTGGTCTGTTAGAGCAGGTCTAGGTCTGGTCTGTTAGAGCAGGTCTATAGAGCAGGTCTATGTCTGGTCTGTTAGAGCAGGTCTATGTCTGCTCTGTTAGAGCAGGTCTAGGTCTGGTCTGTTAGAGCAGGTCTAGATCTGGTCTGTTAGAGCAGGTCTATGTCTGGTCTGTTAGAGCAGGTCTATGTCTGGTCTGTTAGAGCAGGTCTATGTCTGGTCTGTTAGAGCAGGTCTATGTCTGGTCTGTTAGAGCAGGTCTATGTCTGGTCTGTTAGAGCAGGTCTAGGTCTGGTCTGTTAGAGCAGGTCTAGGTCTGGTCTGTTAGAGCAGGTCTAGGTCTGGTCTGTTAGAGCAGGTCTAGGTCTGGTCTGTTAGAGCAGGTCTATGTCTGGTCTGTTAGAGCAGGTCTATGTCTGGTCTGTTAGAGCAGGTCTATGTCTGGTCTGTTAGAGCAGGTCTAGGTCTGGTCTGTTAGAGCAGGTCTATGTCTGGTCTGTTAGAGCAGGTCTAGGTCTGGTCTGTTAGAGCAGGTCTATGTCTGGTCTGTTAGAGCAGGTCTAGGTCTGGTCTGTTAGAGCAGGTCTATAGAGCAGGTCTATGTCTGGTCTGTTAGAGCAGGTCTAGGTCTGGTCTGTTAGAGCAGGTCTATGTCTGGTCTGTTAGAGCAGGTCTATGTCTGGTCTGTTAGAGCAGGTCTATGTCTGGTCTGTTAGAGCAGGTCTATAGAGCAGGTCTATGTCTGGTCTGTTAGAGCAGGTCTATGTCTGGTCTGTTAGAGCAGGTCTAGGTCTGGTCTGTTAGAGCAGGTCTATAGAGCAGGTCTATGTCTGGTCTGTTAGAGCAGGTCTATGTTTGGTCTGTTAGAGCAGGTCTATGTCTGGTCTATAGAGCAGGTCTATGTCTGGTCTGTTAGAGCAGGTCTATGTCTGGTCTATAGAGCAGGTCTATGTCTGGTCTGTTAGAGCAGGTCTATGTCTGGTCTGTTAGAGCAGGTCTATGTCTGGTCTGTTAGAGCAGGTCTATGTCTGGTCTGTTAGAGCAGGTCTAGGTCTGGTCTGTTAGAGCAGGTCTAGGTCTGGTCTGTTAGAGCAGGTCTAGGTCTGGTCTGTTAGAGCAGGTATATGTCTGGTCTGTTAGAGCAGGTCTATGTCTGGTCTGTTAGAGCAGGTCTATGTCTGGCCTATTAGAGCAGGTCTATGTCTGGTCTGTTAGAGCAGGTCTATGTCTGGTCTGTTAGAGCAGGTCTAGGTCTGGTCTGTTAGAGCAGGTCTATGTCTGGCCTGTTAGAGCAGGTCTATGTCTGGTCTGTTAGAGCAGGTCTATGTCTGGTCTGTTAGAGCAGGTCTATGTCTGGTCTGTTAGAGCAGGTCTATGTCTGGTCTGTTAGAGCAGGTCTATGTCTGGTCTGTTAGAGCAGGTCTATGTCTGGTCTGTTAGAGCAGGTCTATGTCTGGTCTGTTAGAGCAGGTCTATGTCTGGTCTGTTAGAGCAGGTCTATGTCTGGTCTGTTAGAGCAGGTCTATGTCTGGTCTCTTAGAGCAGGTCTATGTCTGGTGTGTTAGAGCAGGTCTAGGTCTGGTCTGTTAGAGCAGGTCTATGTCTGGTCTGTTAGAGCAGGTCTATGTCTGGTCTGTTAGAGCAGGTCTATGTCTGGTCTGTTAGAGCAGGTCTATGTCTGGTCTGTTAGAGCAGGTCTATGTCTGGTCTGTTAGAGCAGGTCTATGTCAGTCTGTTAGAGCAGGTCTAGGTCTGGTCTGTTAGAGCAGGTCTAGGTCTGGTCTGTTAGAGCAGGTCTAGGTCTGGTCTGTTAGAGCAGGTCTATGTCTGGTCAGTAGAAATGATTTGTATGGAGGGGTGAAAATTAAACTGGAGTTTAAAAAGGACCAAACAATTGTTTTCAATGTTATTTGAGCCAAGGCTAATCTCTCTCTTTTCTCTCTCTTCTCCCTCATCTCTGCTCTCTCTCTCTCTTCTCTCTCTCTCAGGAGGATCCACATCTCCCGGGCCACGCTGGACAGCCTGGGGGGCTCCTACCAGACGGAGGAGGGCCACGGCCGAGAGAGGAACGAGTTCCTGAGGAAGCACAACATCGACACCTTCCTCATCTGCCCCGAGGAGGAGGAGCTTCCGGCCGCCGAGAAACCCCAAGCGCGCAGAACCCGCCAGAGCCGCACCTGGAACGCAGAGCCGCCGTTGGGGAACATCATCGTCGATATGAACTGTGTAGGTGGAACAGTATCGGCTCTATGGTTTTAACCTCTGACGGCAGTCATGGTTGGTGTTTCTCCGAAGAGTTCAAATGTTCCCATTACTTTGAAAGTACTCTGGCTCGACGGAGATAAGCCTTGTCATTAGTTTATTAGTGGTGCCGATTCATGTGATCGGCCAGTCAGTGAGACAATCCCAGACTACATGAAACAACAACAACCAAGCAACTGCTCTGCCGAAGACTATTGCGATTGGTTTAAAGAAATACAGCCTCCCCCCCTCGAATGGTAATGAGTCCAGCCAGACCTTTCTCCAGCGCTGGCACAGCGTAAACGAAGTGTGGAGACAGGTCTGGCTCTGTAGAAGTGTGGAGATAGGTCTGGCTATGTAGAAGTGTGGAGATAGGTCTGGCTATGTAGAAGTGTGGAGATAGGTCTGGCTATGTAGAAGTGTGGAGATAGGTCTGGCTATGTAGAAGTGTGGAGATAGGTCTGGCTCTGTAGAAGTGTGGAGATAGGTCTGGCTCTGTAGAAGTGTGGAGATAGGTCTGGCTATGTAGAAGTGTGGAGATAGGTCTGGCTATGTAGAAGTGTGGAGATAGGTCTGGCTCTGTAGAAGTGTGGAGATAGGTCTGGCTATGTAGAAGTGTGGAGATAGGTCTGGCTATGTAGAAGTGTGGAGATAGGTCTGGCTCTGTAGAAGTGTGGAGATAGGTCTGGCTATGTAGAAGTGTGGAGATAGGTCTGGCTATGTAGAAGTGTGGAGATAGGTCTGGCTATGTAGAAGTGTGGAGATAGGTCTGGCTATGTAGAAGTGTGGAGATCGGTCTGGCTATGTAGAAGTGTGGAGATAGGTCTGGCTATGTAGAAGTGTGGAGATAGGTCTGGCTATGCGAGACTAGTTTGTAAGCAACTAGAATCTAGTTCAATCATCAATCAATCAAGCTTTATTTATACAGCGCATTTCATACCCAGAGGCAACACAATGCGCTTTACAGAGAACAAGGGAGGTGGGCAGACATCCCACCCCTACATATTCCAGAGGGAAGCAAAAAAACTGTAATCACCCGGGGGCCAGATAAGTGAGCTGTAAAAATTCTTCCCTGACCCCTCTCAACGAGGCGATCGAGCAAGCTCCAGGAGTATGTTTGTCTACCGGCTAAGAACATTTATAGAGCAATAAATAACATTAAATTACATTTTCAGAGTAAGAGAGGCTAATAACATCATAGGAGAGACATGGCAAACATTGGTGTAAGTCTGTGTGTGCATAAATGTGCCTGGGCCCAGATAGAGGCAGGGTCAGGGGTAGGATCGGGGTAGGAAAAGGATACGGACCCGGGTTAGGGTGAGGGGAAGGGGATCTGAGCCCAGGACTGGTGTCTGTCAGTGTGTGTGTGAGTGTGCCTGGGTCCAGGTAGAGGCAGGGGTCAGGGGTAGGGTGGGGGTAGGAAGAGGATACGGACCCGGGGTAGGGTGAGGGGGAGGGGGTACTGGACCCAGGCCTAAGGCCGGAAGTGGACTGTTGTATGTCTGTGTGTGCGTGTGTGTGTGTTAACTAATTTGCTACGACATCTGCAGCAGACACAGGGGTATCTATCGGACTCAGGGTGGTCTGCTGGTGACAGTGGGGCATCCACTGGACCTGGTTAGAAGATAGGAGGGAGAGAGAGAGGCACTAAGGAGAGGGGAGGCAGAACAGGGTTAGTAGCACACGGAGCCATATATAGAGCAATACATTACGTCAAACTACATTTTCAGAGCAAGAAAGGCTAAGAGCATCATGGGAGAGGTGTGGCAAACACTAATGTGTGTCTGTGTGTGTGTGCGTGCCTGAGCCCCGATGGAGGCAGGGGTTGGGGTAGGGTGGGGGGTAGGAAGAGGATACGGACCCGGGTTAGGGTGAGGGGTAGGGGGTACTGGGCCCAGGTAGTTGCTTACAAATTAATGGGAGAGTGATGCACATGCGCTAAGCTCATGACATGGTGAACTCTGACCCTCTGACCCCCTCTTCCCCCCACAGATCCTAGCCTCCATCACCAACGGCTCGCAGGCCCAGCTGCCCACCTCGTCGTCGAGGCGTCCGGCGTCCAAAGAAATCAACAAGCGCATCGAGCACGCCATCGAGGTGCGCAGTAGCGAGCGCATGCGCAAGGAGCACGTCACCCCGGCGACGCTGGTGTTCAAGGACACGCACATCGAGGACAAGGTAAAGGGGGCGTTGACTAACTCAAACCCAGACGCAGTCCAACACCAGGGTTTTGGTTCTGGAGTTTCTGCGATGAGATAGCGGGTTGAGACTTAAAGGAGTAGTAAAGGGAAAATGCATGTTTAGCCCTGTTTTAAGGTTACTTATGATCATATACAATGGTTCAGATCAAAACGTTGACAAAACTAGCACTTTTGAGAAAGTCTGATAATTGCTCTACCACTGTTTTGGTCATGCAATTGATGTGGATAGGCACCTTGAAAAATCTATTAAAAACATGTTAAACTCTCGATTTCAAAGACAAGAAGCTCACCGAGGGGATAATTGGTGTCCATTGTTGTTCTAACATCAAATTCACCGCAAAGTATGAATCCTCTAGGGTTTTATTGATCATTTTATGAAATCCATTGACTTGTATTGACCCTACCGTTGTAGATGTGTAGATCAATCCGCAGAGGGGATTCAGGAAGCGTAACTACTTACGGTAGCTATTGTTATTGTTTATGTTGCTAGGTTACCTAGTTTACGGAGGTTTACACACGTATGTGCTGCGACTAATGGCGCGTTCCAGGCAACCCGTAACTTGTGTTTTTCCGACCTCCTACACGTGAAAATGCTCTGGAATGGCAGTCAAACCCGTAACTTCCCACCCGTGAACTCGTACAGATCGATGTACTCCCAGTTGCGCTCTCTGACGTCACACAGCCCTCTAAGCAAGATGGCAGCCCCCATGGGTATGGTGACAAAGATAACTTTAGGGCAACGTAAATTAAATTTGTACGTTGTAATCAAAATAATACAAATGATTATGCACTACAACCTGCTATGTGTATGTAATGATGCCCAAATATGTTGACAAGAGATATAGTGCTAGCTAGCTAACATTAAGGTAAACCTGAACGTGACCATGCAAACGGCGAAAAGTCGATGATGTCAATAAATAAAATGTAACGTACAATTTCTTAGCATAGCGAAATTAGGCATACAATGTTTAGCTTGCCAGCTCTGGCAATGTGCCAAATCTCAAGCTTTTACCATATCGGCTTGTTTACATTTATCTAGAATGCCACGCATTCAGACAGTTTGCCTGGAACGCTATGAAGTTAACTTACGGGCTCAAAATCCTATCTGGAACGTGGCATAAATAGTTCTATGCTAAATATTTTAAAAAGCCTTTCCAGATGAACTAGAATTTTACTTTATGGAGAATTATAATGTCAGAACGCCAACTAACACCTCGGTGAGTTTCTTGTCTTTGAAATTGAGAGTTTAACATGTTTTTGAATGATTTTTCACGGTGCCCACCCACATCCATTGTATGACCAAAACGGTGGTAGAGCAATTATCAGACTTTCTCAAAAGTGCTAGTTTTGTCAACGTTTTGATCTGAACCATTGTATATGATCATAAGTAACCTTAAAACAGGACTAAACATGCATTTTCCCATTACTACTCCTTTAATGGTTTTTGGAGGGGGGGGGGGGGGGTGCGGTAAGGGGACCAGGGAGGAAGGAAGCAGAGGATGACGGTGTACACAGTACACACGACCCTACTACACTATTTCACATGGAAAACTGGGGACGATACCATCCGAATTCCAGTCAGTGTTGGCGTGGGGATCCTTGCAAAAGTTGAAACCAGAGTTGGTGGAACATGTTTTGGATCCGATTGTGATCGTCCACTCGTGCCCCCCTCCCCCCCCCCCCCCCCCCACCCTCCCCCACCCTCTGCGCCACAGTTTTCCCAGATGAGAGACGAGATGTTCAACTCCAACCTGGTCTGCTCCTTCATCATTCTCCTCTTCCTCATGGCTGTCCAGGCCCTCGTTCCCGCCCCCAGGTATCCCAGCCTCTACCTCCGCGTGTGGGCGCTTACTCTGTGCCCTCAGGGGTTTGGCTCTTAACTCAAATCTATAAACTACAACAAACACATGTCCTCTGTTCCTCCATTTCTTTCATCAATATCGATCTCTCCCTCCTTCTTATATGGAGCGCTTCGTCCCTGTTTCAAGCCGTTCCTCTGTGAGCTCTCTCTTGACCGGAACATTCTTTTCATTCTCCGTCCTCCTCTCTGTCCTCCCTGTGCAGGCAGTACCCCGCCGTGCTCCAGTTCTCCGTCTTCCTGCTGGCCTACCTGCTGCTGCTGTCTCTGGCCCTGGCTGAGGAGTTCAGGCGGGCTCCCTGGGCCCTGCAGCGGCTGTGCTGCTGGATCCACGAGAACAACGTGGCCCGCAGTCTCCTCACGCTCGCCGCCATCGCCCTCAACTTCGCCGTGGTCTCCGCCGACATGGTGAGCGGCGGCGACGCCCCTCCCCGGCCGGACACCGGGCAATCGCCAGATCGCTGCGGCTTCTTTTGTCCACCATCCATTTGAGGGGTGGGAGTTCTTATCAGTGACACAGGGGTGGAGAGACAGGAAGGTTTGGCGCTCGCGAGCTGGGCTAGGGGCTTTATCTGTTTGTCGCCGCCCCACGTCCCAGGCTTGGGTCATATTTAGCTCATTAAAAGGAAGAAAAAAAAAAGCGTTCCATGATTCTTTATTTTTCTCGTGATGCTGACTGGCTGAGGTTGCCCAGGGGGATGTGACTGTGTTGCTCTTCGGCTGCTGTGGTGTTGTTGTTGTTGTTGTTGTGCCTGACTCCTGCTGTGCTCCCTAGGTGTGGTGCTCTCTGAGAGACACAGACACGAGAGGGGAGGAGGTGATTGACGGGAACAGCTCGCCTCACCAATGGGCTCTTAGCGCCTGCACCTACCCAGAGGTAACGAGGGACAGCTATTGGACAAGCGTATTGTTTGTATCAGTGTCAGGGACAGCTATTGGACAAGCGTATTGTTTGCATCAGTGTCAGGGACAGCTATTGGACAAGCGTATTGTTTGTATCAGTGTCAGGGACAGCTATTGGACAAGCGTATTGTTTGTATCAGTGTCAGGGACAGCTATTGGACAAGCGTATTGTTTGCATCAGTGTCAGGGACAGCTATTGGACAAGCGTATTGTTTGCATCAGTGTCAGGGACAGCTATTGGACAAGCGTATTGTTTGCATCAGTGTCAGGGACAGCTATTGGACAAGCGTATTGTTTGTATCAGTGTCAGGGACAGCTATTGGACAAGCGTATTGTTTGTATCAGTGTCAGGGACAGCTATTGGACAAGCGTATTGTTTGTATCAGTGTCAGGGACTATACTTGGAAGGAGTACTGGACCCCAGTTAGAACTCTTCCTTTTTTTTTCATGTCTATAATATGATTTATACATAATATCTTTATAATATTAAGACTTCTCTGAGGAACAGACTTGAGTGCGATGTGGACTCAACCACAACTCTCTCCTGTCACTCATATCCTTTAAATTGTTGAATTTGAATGTACTCACGTCCATTTATGGCACATTATCCCTCACTTCCTATCTCTCTCTCTCTCTCTCTTTCTCTCTGTCTCTCCATCTCCCTCTCTTTCTCTCTCTTTATCTCTGTCTCTACATCTCTCACTCTCTCCCTCTCCATCTCGCTCTCCCTCTCTCCATCTCGCTCTCTCTCTCCATTTCTCTGTCTGTCCACCGGGGGGAGTAGTTCTTCGTGCTGAGCGGGGTGGTCTCCATGGTGACGTGTGCGGTGTTCCTGCGTCTGAGCTCCCTGCTGAAGCTGACCGTTCTTCTGCTGGTGGTCGCTGTGTACTCCTATTTCATCCAAGTGGCCTTCCATGTGCTCTATGTCAGCCAGCAAGAACAAGATCTTGTGCACAGGTACGCTCTCTCTCTCTCTCTCACACACACACACACACACACGCACACACACACACACACACACACACACACACACACACACACGCAAAGATATATAACACCTACAGTATGCAAACCGTGCTGATAACTCCTCTGTAATTTGATTGTCTAGTCTCTGTCAGTTGAACACCTGAATTATTGCTGATGCTCTAATAGCTCTCTGCTGTCAGTCAACCAGTTCACTCACCCTGAAACCCCCACACACACACACATACAGTATACACAACCGGACACAACCACACACACTCAAAGATAACACCTATACAAATACTGATGATACTGTAACTCGTCTGTTTATGACTTATCATGTAGGCTCTGTCACTTGAACACCTGAATTAAGGCCGATGTCCTAATTCTCATCTCTCTGCCCTCGACTTTCTCTCACACACACACGCCCACACACACACCTACAAACACTTTCACCCTCTCTGTCACGCGCACACACGCACTGTCTCCCTCTCTTACATGCACACACACACGCACACACACACACACAGGTCTCACTACGTAAGGAGAAAGGGCATCTGCATCCTGCTCATGGCCATGTTTGTCGTAGCCGTGTTCTACAATGGACGCCAGGTACTGTAAGAAACGCCGGTTTCTGCCTGCTTCCTTCCATCTCCACGTTCAGACCCTCTCCTAATATGATCTGCAGTAGTGTTGAGTAGAAGTAGTGTTAGTAGTTCAGACCCTCTCCTAATATGATCTGCAGTAGTGTTGAGTAGAAGTAGTATTAGTAGTTCAGACCCTCTCCTAATATGATCTGCAGTAGTGTTGAGTAGAAGTAGTGTTAGTAGTTCAGACCCTCTCCTAATATGATCTGCAGTAGTGTTGAGTAGAAGTAGTATTAGTAGTTCAGACCCTCTCAAATATGATCTGCAGTAGTGTTGAGTAGAAGTAGTATTAGTAGTTCAGACCCTCTCCTAATATGATCTGCAGTAGTGTTGAGTAGAAGTAGTGTTAGTAGTTCAGACCCTCTCCTAATATGATCTGCAGTAGTGTTGAGTAGAAGTAGTGTTAGTAGTTCAGACCCTCTCCTAATATGATCTGCAGTAGTGTTGAGTAGAAGTAGTGTTAGTAGTTCAGACCCTCTCCTAATATGATCTGCAGTAGTGTTGAGTAGAAGTAGTGTTAGTAGTTCAGACCCTCTCAAATATGATCTGCAGTAGTGTTGAGTAGAAGTAGTGTTAGTAGTTCAGACCCTCTCCTAATATGATCTGCAGTAGTGTTGAGTAGAAGTAGTGTTAGTAGTTCAGACCCTCTCAAATATGATCTGCAGTAGTGTTGAGTAGAAGTAGTGTTAGTAGTTCAGACCCTCTCCTAATATGATCTGCAGTAGTGTTGAGTAGAAGTAGTGTTAGTAGTTCAGACCCTCTCCTAATATGATCTGCAGTAGTGTTGAGTAGAAGTAGTGTTAGTAGTTCAGACCCTCTCCTAATATGATCTGCAGTAGTGTTGAGTAGAAGTAGTGTTAGTAGTTCAGACCCTCTCCTAATATGATCTGCAGTAGTGTTGAGTAGAAGTAGTATTAGTAGTTCAGACCCTCTCCTAATATGATCTGCAGTAGTGTTGAGTAGAAGTGGCATAATAAAAAACCATAAGCCAATGGTTCCCAAATGGTGTGCCGTGGGATTTTGACATTGCAATAAGCTGTACAACTGTACAAAAATGAATGAATGATTTTTTATTTACTCTATCAGTAGGCTTTTCATTTCCAGAGCCCCTTGAGATTTCCACTTGCTCTTTGGTGTGCCTTGGGCACAAAACGCTTGAAAACCTCTGTGCCTTGGGTACAAAACGCTTGAAAACCTCTGCCATAAGCTACCCTGACCTCCTACTGCCACTGTAATTGAATCCAACACTCTGAATAATCAACTCTAAATGATGAGTCCAGTTCTGGTAGAGACTGGTAAAGCTCGGTCCTGATTGGCCTGCACCTTGTCGTCCAGTGGGAGGCCACGGCGAGGCTGGACTTCCTGTGGCGTCTGCAGGCGCAGCAGGAAGTGGAGGACATGAGGGAGCTGCGGGAGCACAATGAGTGTCTGCTGCACAACATCCTGCCAGCGCACGTCGCGCGACACTTCCTGGAGCGGAACAGGAATGATGAGGTACACAGACAAACACAAACAAACAAACATGGTGTTCAGTCGGAGTTTTTCAATTCCTAACCCAACATCCAGTTTGAACCACTGTCTTGCTCCAAATAGCGACGACTCTTGTCTGTTGAGGGTGGAGAGTCTGGGAAGACAAGGGCCTCGTTGACTCCACGTTGGATGGGAACAGACCTGGGCTGAGTTTCCCAGAGGCATCGTAGCGCTATGATGAACGCCATAGCTTACGATGAACGTAGCGCTACGATGCCTCTGGGAAACTCCGCCCTGGATGGCGTTAAGCAACAGCTGAGTACTTTAGTGAGCTGAACGTCTGTGTGCTGCCCCCCTCTGTCCTTAGGAGCTGTACTCCCACTCGTACGAGGAGGTGGGGGTGCTGTTCGCCTCCGTGGCGGGGTTCAATGAGTACTATGAGCAGAAGGAGATCAAACACGAGGGGGTCGACTGCCTGCGACTGCTCAACGAGATCATCGCAGGGTTCGACGAGGTCAGCCGGGGGTCACGGGGATCTATTCATTACTGAGAGACGGCTCCAATGTTACTAAAGAAAAATCATTTACAAATCTCTCTCTCCCTCTCTCTCTTTTCCTCTCTCTCTATATACATCCCTCCCACTAGCTGCTGGAAGAGTCCTATTTCCACTACATAGAGAAAATCAAGACAATTGGCAGCTGCTACATGGCTGCATCCGGGCTCGCACCAGACAGACAGGTGGTTACCGTAGGTTACCGTACCGACTCACTCCGCTGCTAAGCCTGGAGATTCCCTCAGCATCCATGTCCGCTAAGCCTGGAGATTCCCTCAGCATCCATGTCCTCTAACCCTGGAGGTTCCCTCAGCATCCATGTCCGCTAAGATGCCCTGCAGGTGTAGTCTGCTCTACTGACCACTTTTCATTTCCCTTATTGCTCATTTCCCATGTTCTCTCTCTCTCTCTCTCTCCCTCTCTCTCACACACACACACACACACACACACACACACACACACACACACACACACACACACACACACGCAGGGGAAGGTGAGTGACTGGAACCACCTGAGTGAGCTGATCCTCTTTGCCTTGGCCATGCAGGAGACTCTGAGAGAGATGAACAGATTCTCCTCCAAAAACTTCCAGCTGCGAGTAGG
This sequence comes from Borostomias antarcticus, assembly GCF_949987555.1. NCBI lineage: Eukaryota > Metazoa > Chordata > Actinopteri > Stomiiformes > Stomiidae > Borostomias > Borostomias antarcticus. The sequence goes on from NC_140252.1 coordinate 1,764,453, forward strand.
TAAGAAGAGAGACAAGCTGGGGTCCAGCACACAGAGAGACCTGCTGGGGTCCAGCACACAGAGAGACCTGCTGGGGTCCAGCACACAGAGAGACCTGCTGGGGTCCAGCACACAGAGAGACCTGCTGGGGTCCAGCACACAGAGAGACAAGCTGGGGTCCAGCACACAGAGAGACCTGCTGGGGTCCAGCACACAGAGAGACCTGCTGGGGTCCAGCACACAGAGAGACCTGCTGGGGTCCAGCACACAGAGAGACCTGCTGAGGCCCAGCACACAGAGAGACCTGCTGGGGTCCAGCACACAGAGAGACCTGCTGAGGTCCAGCACACAGAGAGACAAGCTGGGGTCCAGCACACAGAGAGACAAGCTGAGGCCCAGCACACAGAGAGACAAGCTGAGGCCCAGCACACACAGACCAGCAGAGAGACCAGCACACAGAGAGACAAGCTGAGGCCCAGCACACAGAGAGACAAGCTGGGGTCCAGCACACAGAGAGACAAGCTGAGGCCCAGCACACAGAGAGACCTGCTGGGGTCCAGCACACAGAGAGACCTGCTGGGGTCCAGCACACAGAGAGACAAGCTGAGGCCCAGCACACAGAGAGACAAGCTGGGGTCCAGCACACAGAGAGACCTGCTGGGGTCCAGCACACAGAGAGACAAGCTGAGGCCCAGCACACAGAGAGACAAGCTGAGGCCCAGCACACACAGACCAGCAGAGAGACCAGCTAGTGACCAGCAGAGACCAGCTAGAGTGACCAACAGAGAGACCAGCTAGAGTGACCAGCAGAGACCAGCTAGAGTGACCAGCAGAGACCAGCTAGAGTGACCAGCAGAGACCAGCTAGAGAGACCAGCTAGAGTGACCAGCTAGAGAGACCAGCAGAGACCAGCTAGAGTGACCAGCAGAGACCAGCTAGAGTGCACCTGCTTGGCTGTCAGAGGACTGTGGCCCCAGTGTCATTATGAAACATTTGAAAATCTCTGATTCTGTTGGTCTAGAGCCCAATTTCCCCTCTGTTCTGTATGATCTGAGAGAAGCTCCCGTATTGGGCCAGCTGTTTGATGTGTGGGGCAGATTGTAACAAGATTGCATTTATCCTATAATAAAAACACAGGACCAATGACCTGATTTTTTCTTCTTCTTTCTAAATCAGATTGGGTTAGCTTGCTTGAGCGTCTGTGATTGGTTATCTCCCACAGGTATCGCCCACGGGCCGGTGGTCGCCGGGGTGATCGGCACCACGAAGCCGCAGTACGACATCTGGGGGACGACGGTGAACCTGGCGAGCCGCATGGACAGCACGGGCGTGGCCGGCCGCATCCAGGTGCCCGAGGCCACGCGCCGCATCCTGCTGGACTGGGGCTTCGTCCTGGAGCTGCGCGGACACATCTTCATCAAAGGGGTGAGCGGCGCACGCAGCAGCGAGACGTGACGCAGGGGATTACTTCCTGGTGTGTTCTCTGATGTCATCAGAAACCAGGAAGGGTAAATGTCGGGGCGAGGAAGCGCACGTCGTCGATCCCTCTCTCATTTTAGTGCGCGTTAGGATTCTAGCAGCAGCATTTTGAACTCGCTGCAGGTTTTTAATGGATTTCTTGGGTAGACCAGGTAAAGGTGCATTTCAGTAATCAAGTCTGCTAGATACAAAAGCGTGTTTGAGTTTTTCACAGTCGGCAATGGAGATAATAACACAGACCTTTGAGATATTTCTGAGGTGATAATATGCTGTTTTACAGACATTGCTGATGTGATTATTAAAACTATCAAAGATAACTCCTAGATTTCTGATGTGGTCTTTGGGCTTCAGACACATGGAGTCTAGATAGGGTAACACATCTATTCTTTGTTTTTCATTTCCGACAACAAGGACCTCTGTCTTGTCTTTGTTTAGTTGGAGAAAGTTCTGGGACATCCACAAGTTTATGTGATTAATACAATCAAGAAGGGAACTGACAGACTTGTGAGCATCAGGTGCTAACGACAGATACAACTGAGTGTCATCTGCATACTGGTGAAAGCTAATGTTATGGTTATTGATAATACTAGCTAGTGGGAGCATGTATAGATTAAATAATAAAGGGCCAATAATTGAGCCTTGGACTCCGTAAGATATGGTATGGCGTTCAGAGGCATGAGTGCCAAGGGCAACATAGTATTCACAACGAACTAAGTATGATCTAATCCAGTTTAAAACAGTGCCAGAGAGTCCAATCCAATTCTGCAGCCGATCCAATAGTGTATATTTTGTGATGTGTATGTATCGTGAGGTTTTTAAATAGATTATTGTTGTTTATGTCCTTATGTGTTATTTGTACAGTCTTGGATTATGTTGTGCCTCTTGGCCAGGTCGTCATTGTAAATGAGAATTGGTTCTCAGCGGACTTACAGTAAAAATAAATGTTAAATAAAGGTTAAATAAAGGTGAAATAAAATAAATAAATAATCAACCACCGCTGTGTCCTCTGTCCCTCTCTCCCCCCAGGTGAGCGAGCGTCAGGGGAAGGTCCGAACCTACTTCATCAGCAGCAGCCGCGGCCAGAGGACCAGCAGCAGCAGCGGGGGCGCGGGTCGCTGTGGGGGCCGCTCGGGAGGCCGGACCACGCTGGCGGCGGTGGTGTTCGGTCTGGTGCGGGCCAGGAACAAGGAGAAGCAGAGGGAAGCCAACGGGGGGTTCAGCCTGCCCTCTGGCGCCGGACAGTGCTGAAAGACCCCCGGGTCAAAGTTCATGGACTGACCACTTCCTGCGCAGCCGTCTGAGACGTTTATTTATCTCCCCTGCTTTGGATGGGTTCAAACTACGTGATCTCCACAGACGCTTCCGTTGTTGTAGATCTCGTGAGTCGTGCTCGGTGGTACCTACGGTACGATGGTGTTGATGATAGAGAGAGGGACAAACAGCGCCGTTCCTCTGTGGACGCACGACGAGGACCTCACAGACAACCCCCAACACCTCTGAGGGAGTCTGGGGAGATAGTTGATGTTTTGTCCATCATCCACATGTCTTGATAACGCGCCTCTCGAACACTACCTTGGAGCGTGTCACAAGGGAACTCTCCTTTGGTTTTAACAAACTTTGAGCTTTCATCTTTAATCATTTCTATTTTTCTACTGCCATGTTCTTTCTGTTTTCAGGTGTATTTGGTTCCTCTGTGTATCGGACTGAAGCCACCTTTTATGGACTTTGTGTAAAAACAACCCTGCTGTTTACATCTCCAAGCCTCAAAGCCATGATGACATCATACCTCACTATTCTAACACTAGAACCATGCGCAATAATAGTGTGATTAAGAGTGAAATAGAGTACTATTTTTTATTTTTATCTAATTTGTGGACAGATTGTGCTGTTTAAACAATCATGGTAGCGGTTAATAGGTCTTCATTGCTTTCCTAGATCCACAAGTGACAGGAAAACCTCACAACATTTAATGGAAGTTACACCACAGTATGGCTTTTAGTCCACTAGCTAAATTGGTTAGGGATTTGAACAGTAGGTGTCGAGGAAACCTACTCAAATTCTTACACACGCACTAACAGTGTTTAGAGCTCCAGGCTTGACCAGCTGGGATCTTCACCAGTGTCTGGGGGCTTTATGGCTGAGTTCACATCAGTCGTTGCCTACCATTGTGCCCTTGAGCAAGGCACTTAACCCCAGCGCTAGCATCCAGGTGCTAACGTAAGGGCGCCGGCCGTGCTGGCTGACCGTTCGCTCGACTCCACTGATGGTTGAGATAGACAAGCAGAAGATACATTTCCCCTTGGGAGAAGAATACAGTTTAACAAAAAATAAATAATAATACATGTGGCATGAGGATCTATTGAGTCTACTGTACATTCTGTTCATAATAGGCTAATGCTGAACTAATGCCATCCCTTTGATCAGTATTTAAATAGTCCACTTCTAAGTTATTAAATGTTCATTCATCAGTTAAAAAATCATTAATGTCTTTATATCAGTGTCAAACATTTCGTGACCAATTACAAGTTGTCATCTGCAGCCTGTCTTTGCCTTGGTATATAGTTCAACCTGGCCACATTATCACTCAACACCAGTGTGCGAAATACCCCTCAATATTCGGGGGGGTCCCCATCTCCCGTTTGTTGCGCAGCACCGGTCGAAGATTTCTCAATATGCAGTAGGCCTATATATCATGGATGCAAGCCAAGACAATCAGTCTATAGCCTACATGACAGCACACACGCCCACGTCACCAGGGCTCAGTGCTAGAGTGGACCAGCTGCAACGGGGGGCACAATTATTACTAACAATTTTTGATAATCCGATATGCTAGTATTCGAAATGCAACACTGACATGCATAGGAGGTTGCACTGGCTAAAGTTGTTTGAATGCAACTTATTTTATAACAAGGAGAGGCAAAGTTGTGCATTACAATGCAGACACAACAATTGCCACCAATCTGGCGCACAAGAGCAACAACTGAATAAATGCCAGGGATAGCCTACATACCGGTCACTTAGGAGACTGGCACGCAATCAGTGCACTTGCAAATGGGATAGCCTACAGTATGACCGATCATGTGACATTAAACCATCCATCTAGCCTACAGCAAATACGATCAGACAGATACATCATCGTTGAACATGTTATACACAAAGCACATTAGCCTAGCCGTGCTAACAGGCCATCTCTCCAATTGAAAAAAGCACCACGGCGGATGCTGACACAGATAGGCCTACAACAAGCAAAACATCACCACGGCAGGTGCTCTCTCTCTCTCTCTCTCTCTCTCTCACACACACACACACACACACACACACACACACACGATTCTGTCAAATATATCGTTTCGAAAAATGATTTATTTATCCAGGCATCTTAGTTTTATCAGTTTCATTATAGCGGAGCAGGTTATATTTGCTCCAGGAACCCCTATGCCAAGCCGAGCTGCATTCTGGGCCGGCCACAATGTGATCAGCTCGGCTTGGCATAGGAGTTCCTGGAGCAAATATAACCTGCTCCGCTATAATGAAACTGATAAAACTAAGATGCCTTGATAAAGAAATAATTTTTCGAAACGATATATTTGACAGAATCAGTATTCTATGCAAGATTATATCGCTCGTTAGCTTGAAGCCCGAACACGCCCACCCAAGCAGATGACAACGCGGAGGGCACGCGGACACGCGGTCATTCCCCAGTTGACCACTGCGGTCAAGCCAGCCTTCAATTCGGAAATACAAGTCATGTGGGCCACAACCAATTCCCCTTAGCGCAAACATTAGGTAAATTGTTTTTTCTCTTGTAAGGACTTGCCACTGTGGCGTTCACCGACAAGTAGTGAAGTCAAATAACTGTAGTTTGATTAAAGAAGTGAAAGGAGGTTGTGGTGTGGCATTTCAAAATAAAGGACCTCTAAATTGTCACAACTATATTTCCTTAATATTCAGATTAGAAATAAAAGGAAATCGCCCATAATGCCACACCTACTCCAATCCAGAGAGCTAGCAGACCACGGGTCTGTCCCAATTCAAGGGTTGCATCCTACCTAGGTCGCGTCCTTCAGGCCAAGTAGGCCAGATATAAATGTTTTGTGAAATGGGACGGTCTAGCCTACGGAGGATTCCCAACTAGTCATTGTGTTGCCTAGGCAGCCCCAAGCGCGTGCCAAGCGTGTCGCGTGCCGGTAGCGCGACCTGTCCTAAGGCTGACGGCAGGTTGTTATGGAAACACCACAGCAAATGCCTGTCTAAATCGTCTATCTAAACTCGTAGATACAGGTGTAATTTGGATAAAGTTTGCACATATTGGGATTATATGGTGGTACTATCAGGCATGAAATTGTATTAAAACGTAATAATATTAACATCAAAGCGGTTTAAAAACGTTTTAAATTCGGGCAATGGCGGCTGGTACAGGAATTCATCCGGACCGAAACGCATTCTGGGAGGGAGGCCGCGAAGGTCGATGGCTGCGTTCCCAATCGCATACTACCCTACTATATAGTATGCCAAAACAGGATGTAGTATGTCCCAATACATAGTATGCCACATGCAGTATGGCAAAAATACCAGGATGTCCTACTACATCCGGTCGTATTTTGCAGTATGCAAGCCAGCAGGCTTTTCTGGCTATTCTGACCCACAATCCTGTGCGCAGCGGAAATGTGCGTCACATGTGCGAGTGAGTCAGCTGTAGATGAATGTCGCGTTATGGACAGCGACGGATGTGGGCAAATTTCAAGGCGCAATGTTATGACAAGGTAGGATGTCCCAATTGGATGCCTACTGCTTGCAAAGTATGTACTTTCTAAGGGCAGTTGTAGTAGGTACTGGTAGTAAGAAGTAGAAGTATGCGATTCGGAACGCAGCCCATCAGTTGTATTAAATTCGTCAAAAGTAGGCCGCATTTGTGTCATGGATGGTATTAAAGGACAATGCTCGTTTTTGACAACCTGGACCTATTTTACGACATATTATAAGACGTTTGACTCACCGAGATCACTTTGGTGTAGTTCGGAGGCATGTAGAAGAAATTTAAAATCCAGCGCGAGCCAGTATATCCATGTAATGGCGGTGATCGGGGCACTGAGAATGCAGTTTCTAAAAATCTGTGTTTCATCAATCTGTCTTGATGAATCGCTAGTTGTGCTTACATAGAGCATAATCATGTTGTGGTATTTCACATGCCTCTGTAATATGATCTTTAGAAACGTCTTTAGACACGAAATAGCTTCCTCACTTGCTCCAGCACGCATGCGCACAACAGGCCTATGCTCTATGTAAGCACAACTAGCGATTCATCCAGACAGATTGATGAAAACAACCATTTCGCGGCAAGGTTGTCAAAAACGAGCATTGTCCTTTAATAGAACTGGATACAGCCACTCCATTCACTGACCGCTATCACAAATGAAGCCCTATTGAACCGCGCCATCTCGGCAAATTTGTAGTCATTTGACTATTTCCGGTGACTTTTGTACTTGCGCAGTTGTGCTTTTCTGGCTTTCCGGTGACTTTTGTACTTGCGCAGTTGTGCTTTTCTGGCCTACGAGCGTCCACGAACAAGTTCACGAAATGTAGACGCACGTTCCCGGCTCTCGCCGCTTTGATTTAGCAATGAAAACCGGCTTGCATATTAACCTGTTTTTGTCAAATATATCCATTGGAGACATTGTTTTTTTTATCCAGGCATCTTAGTTTTAACAGGTTAATTATAGCTGAACATGTTTTGTTTGCTAGTAGATGGTATTCATTCCGTTCGCGATAACGTTATTGCAGCCAGGCTGACTTCCTCCAGGGAGCCAGTGACAGGCGAGTTGAAAAGCTTCACTCCCCGCCAGCAGGAGCTTTGGCCGCTGCTACCGCATCTAGCTACCGCATCTAGCACGTAGGACAGAAAAGCACAACTGCGCAAGTACAAAAGTCACCGGAAATAGCCAAATGACTACAAATTTAGCCAAGATGGCGCGGTTCAATAGGGCTTCACTTTAGATTTCGAATCCTGGGGGCTTGATTTGTGTGCTGCATTCGGAGGACTCTTCGTAGGCTGAATGAATTGGGACAGCACTTGTCGCCCCGCTGTGACGTAGCAGCCTTCAAATCCGGCCTAGGTAGGATGCAACCCTTGAATTGGGACAGACCCAAGCCCCCAGGATTCGAAATCTAAAGTGAAGCCCTATTGAACCGCGCCATCTTGGCTACATTTGTAGTCATTTGGCTATTTCCGGTGACTTTTGTACTTGCGCAGCTGTGCTTTTCTGTCTTACGCGTCCACGAACAAGTTCACGTTTATGTGAAATGCAATGAAATGAAAACCGGCTTGCATATGAACCTGTTTTTGTCAAATATATCCATTGGAGACATTATTTTTATCCAGGCATCTTAGTTTTAACAGGTTAATTATAACATGCTGAACATGTTTTGTTTACTAGTAGATGGTATTCATTCCGTTCGCGATAACGTTATTGCAGCCAGGCTAAATTCCTCCAGGGAGCCAGTGACAGGCGAGTTGAAAAGCTTCACTCCCCGCCAGCAGGAGCTTTTGCCGCTGCTACCGCATCTCGATAAGTGTTGATGCATTATGGGCGGTCTCCTTTTAATCCTAATCGTAAATTGCAGGAAACAGTAGGTCGTATAGCACAGTTTAGATGGCCTTTATTTTGAAATGCCACATCAGAATGTCCTGAAAATCACTGGGTGACACCCTGAGGTGGCCTACTAGTACTCTGAAGTGGAAGTGTTGATGCATTATGGGCGGTCTCCTTTTATTTCTAATCTGAATATTAAGGAAATATAGTTATGACAATTTAGAGGTCCTTTATTTTGAAATGCCACACCACAACCGCCTTTCACTTATTTAATCAAACCACAGTTATTTGACTTCACTACTTGTCGGTGAACGCGACTGTGTCAAGTCCTTCCAAGAGAAAAAACGATTTACTGTAATGACGCTAATGTTTGCGCAAAGGGGAATGGGCTGTGGCCCACATGGCTTGTATTTCCAAATTGAAGGCTGGCTTGCCTCAGTCAGTTGACCAGTGGGGACAGGGGCCTACACCAAGCCTTTTCACGCGCGTCTCGTGCGTGGAACTCGCGCGCGCGTTTGGAAAGATTCCATTGATGTCAACGATACCGGCTACACCGAGAACGCCGACAGCACGGACCCCGCGTATGCGTGCTCTAAAATAGGAATTGGTTCTATTTTTTCCCGCGCGTATATTGTGTCCAGAAATGCAAAGTTGGTGTCTCTTTCAATTGTCATAGTATAAATGTAGTCTACTAAATATGTCTCCCATGACCATCTTTCTTCAGGCACTGTTTGTCCACCTGTAGCCTACTGGTGCTACCAGATTGTGGTAGTGCCTTGCTCTCTCCTCCTCTGGTTCAGAGGGTGAACCCACCATCTACGGCCGGGTCCCCCTGCGTGTCTGCAGCTGCAGTCTCCGCAAGAGCAACAGCAAGAGCCCTTCTGCAATTCACAGCAGCTGACAAAAGAGACACACTTATAGGTCTATCCCTTCACAAAGTGGGGTCCAGGGTCCTTGAGGGGGTTCCAAATAGACCATTACAGGTCTATAATTAACTCAGAGTACAAATGGAACCTAATAAGAACCACACTGGTCTAAAAATGTTGCAGTAAATCCAAGTTTAATCAAGACACCGCAATAACAATCACTTTGTAATCAAAACGTTGTGTAGGTTAGGGTGAATACAATATCCATTGCTCCCCAGGCATAGCCTACTGAAGAATAATAGGTATATTATTGATTCATTATGATTATAATAAATTCAAATAACATTTCAGTATTTTAAGAAAGTGTAGAACATGTCAACAACATATGCCTATGCGACTTGTACAATTATTACATTATTACAACTAGTTCAAGTTAGGCCTATATGATCAAGGGTGTACACTGATGCTGCCTACAATATGCAATACAATATTCAATATACCCACCCATATTGATGAATTGAAAAGTTAAGTGAAAATCGATTAGCTGATGTCAGCAGTAGCATGGACAGTAGGCTACGCACGCAACCCTACACTTCCTGGTGTAGCTCAGACAGTTCCCGGGCGGGATTCTTTTCACGGACTGCGCGTGCGTATCTTGGTGTAGCTCGGCTGTTGTGCACAGCAATCAGTTCACAATTCACGGCCTTCCACACCCTCTCATGAGTTTCTGCTTCAATAGGCCTAATGCACAATGCCAAGTGCAATAATTATTTTTCGATTACAGCACACCTCTGGGTGTATTATCTCGCTTACCATGGCCACTTGCCAAAGACAAAAAATATGTGCCATTTACTCACATTTTCTACATTAAATTATAAAGAAATATGTTATTTATGCTTTGCTCACTGCTGAGTTTCATTATCCCTCTGCGCTAAATCACGTTGCTATGGAATTACAAATATAATATTCCCTGGAGGAATTACATTAGAAGAGAACGGTTTGTCACAGTAACATCATATTTTCACTCGACATGCATCACATCTCAGAAAGTAATTTAAATACAGAAATACAGAATAGCAGAATCTGGCAAATGGGTTAGGGTTAGGGTTAGGCTGACTCCTAAGGGTTAAAAAGGCCTTGCTTGACTTTGCTGGAGGTTCCATGAGTAGTCATTGGCAAAGTTGACAATCTGAGTCATGGCGGTCATCAGCAGAACATCCATGTCATTGTTCAGCGCACCCTCCTCATGGTAGTTCTTCACAGGCAGGATGCAGGTCATGGGGACACCCAGCCTATTACTGCACGTTTCCATCTGAGAGAAATGGAGGTCAAACTTGAAGTTACCTGTGATTATTGAATTATTTTTGTTTTGATTGTTTGATGAAATTTGACAGTAAACCAGTGCTTACTTTATCTTTTATGATCTTGCTTGTGTAGATTTTCCTCACATCCCTCCCCACCAGCTCACAAGCCTTGTCTGGCATTGTCATGACAACAACTTGAGGGATTTCTAGGATGGAAATAGTTGAAAGGAGAGACTTTAGTGTGATGCCATGATTCAACCAAAGACTAACTGACAGACATCATTTGACAATATGAAAACCCCTAATTTGCAGGTATGGTTTATGAAGAAATAATTGATCATTATAATAATAAAGCCTAGCACAGCCTACAGCATTATCTCTGTACTCATGGGAGTATAGATGAGGGGTTTACTTACCAAGGTCACTGGCAACTTTTCTGACTCTCCTCATTTGGTCTATGACATCATTTTCCATAAGACTGATTGCATCCGCTGACACAACACTCACCAGACAGTGAGCTTTGTCACTGAGGGCGGGGTTTGCTTTAAACTCTGGCATTGTATCATTTAATGGTGCTAGAGGATTGAACTGGCCAAAAGAAACAAGTGAAGAAATGTCAGCTGATACCACTTTTTTCATATTCTTCATGTTTTCTTAAATGAATGGGGCTGGTTTACTGTCAATGGGGCGTACATACAGCTGTTCTTTTGATAGTTCTGGACAAAAGTCATTGCCTGCCCTATGCCCAATGCGTTAAGCAATTAGACCTAACTTCCTTTTTATGCGCGCTGTATTGACTTTGAGGGCGGCCATGATCATTTGTGCCCGATGACTCTTGGAGAGCATGCATATTAGGGCTGGGGCGACGTCATTGACTACGTAAATACATCGACTTGCCAAACGTGCGTCGACGCGTTTCAAAGAAGTAAGCTGGATATGCCAGAAATATTGAAATATTAATGAGACATTTTTATATATTTGGGGTAAATTAAGTGCTCTATTAATTGAGAAGTAAACATATAATCATAAAAATAATTGTCAAATTAGTCATTAGATTAATCGACTAATCAAAAAAAATAATCGCTACATTAATCGTTAGAAAATTAGCCATTAACTGCAGCCCTAATGCATATTAAGTAGACTGTCAAAGGGATGATGCGTTAAGCATTGAGACCTCACTTCTGTTTACACGGCGTTGCATTGATGTCGAGTGCCAGCCATGTTGAATTTTAGCCAGTCACCCTTATAGAGTGATATAGCGGTCTAGCAACACTGATGGCGAGTTGCTTTCCCGTGTCTGGTCATCAGGCAGCGCATGTGTCAGGGACGTCCGACAGGGCGGCTATGGACCAACAAAGCCTCAGAGCGAGGGGCGGAGCATGTGATAAAAGAATCTCTGCTAATACTGGGCTGCAGGCTCCGCCCATCAGCCAAAAGGGTAATATGGTCAGTGTTGCACTATAAAACAGTTAAAGGAGTAGTAAAGGGGAAAATCATGTTTAGCCCTGTTTTAAGGTTACTTATGATCATATACAATGGTTCAGATCAAAAAGTTGACAAAACTAGCACTTTTGAGAAAGTCTGATAATTGCTCTACCACCGTTTTGGTCATACAATGGATGTGGGTGGGCACCTTGAAAAATCATTCAAAAACATGTTAAACTCTTTACGGTGGTAGAGCAATTATCAGACTTTCTCAAAAGTGCTAGTTTTGTCAACTTTTTGATCTGAACCATTGTATATGATCATAAGTAACCTTAAATCAAGGCTAAATGTGATTTTTCCCTTTACTACTCCTTTAAGTCAGATTTTACATAGATTGTAACATTGTGTTTTTTTATGAGAGTTGATTTGTGTGGTTTACCGTGTAGTTCTCTGGGATGCGACCTTTCAGAGCATTGATGATGTCATCAGCGTGCATCCCTCTCCCTGTCTGCTCTAGACCCATCACATCATTGAATACAAATGGCAAACGCCTCGCTGCGTTTTTTATGTAGTGGCTTTTGTACTGAAAATGAAATAAAATTAAAAACATAATCTTTGTGTATCCTTTAGGTGAACACATACTAATCACACATTATTTCTGTACTGGTGTACTAGTGAACTCAAGTGAAATGAGACATTAGTGTTTGCGCTCAATTAAGTTAATTTGTTTTAGTAGTGATTGGCAGCTCACCTTCAGTGTGAAGTTCGTCCCTGCACCGCTAGCTGCCAGCGCTCCCGCTGCTGAGCGCCCCCTGAAGATGCTGTTGAGAGAGCTGATGACGCTGGACTTCCCAGATCCCACCGGCCCAAGCAGCAAGATCCTTAGTTCAAAATCAGGATCATTCAGCTCAAAGTTCCTCAGTTCATCCACCATCCTGTCTCGTGTCTCATGGCTATAAATGTTGGAGGAAGGCACACATTTGACCCACAGTTATCTACTGTATGTATTATAATGCTGTTATACTGTATTTAGTCATATGTACCTACTTAAAAATCAACAACATATAGAGCTATTTTTACAACCACACAGCTGTATATATATACATACAGCTGTGTATATATAATATCTGTGTATGTGCATTTATTTATTTATTTTTTACTGTGTATACAGTGTATATATATATTTGTGTGTGTGTGTCTGTATATACAGTATATATACACATACTCACACACAGCTGTGTGGTTGTAAAAATAGATCAATTATTTACCTCCAGTCTACTGGTCTCCATGGTCTGGACAAAGCTCTATCCTATGACACAAACAATTAGTGTTAATAAGTAACAATACTAAGTAATAAGCAGTGTACTGTACAGTACTGTATGTGCTCTGGCTGCCTCTTTTCACCACCTCTCATTTCTGGAAACATACTGGACATAATTTGATCCCAAATTTCATGCAGCAGATTTGGTAGCATGTAATTATGATCCCAGAGTGAGTGAGTCGTGCTGTATCCTGGTAGTCAACACCTAGTATGCTCTGCCTGCCTTGTGTGTGTGTGTGTGTGTGTGTGTGTGTGTGTGTGTGTGTGTGTGTGTGTGTGTGTGTGTGTGTGTGTGTGTGTGTGTGAAACATCATATTTCCTCATATTTTCACTCAACATGCATCACATCTCAGAAAGTAATTTAAATACAGAATAACAGAATAGCAGAATCTGGCAAATAGCTGACTCCTAAGGGTTAAAAAGGCCTTGCCTGACTTTGCTGGAGGTTCCATGAGTAGTCATTGGCAAAGTTGACAATCTGAGTCATGGCGGTCATCAGCAGAACATCCATGTCATTGTTCAGCGCACCCTCCTCATGGTAGTTCTTCACAGGCAGGATGCAGGTCATGGGGACACCCAGCCTACAACTGCACGTTTCCATCTGAGAGAAATGGAGGTCAAACTTGAAGTTACCTGTGATTATTGAATTATTTTTGTTTTGATTGATGAAATTTGACAGTAAACCAGTGCTTACTTTATCTTTTATGATCTTGCTTGTGTAGATTTTCCTCACATCCCTCCCCACCAGCTCACAAGCCTTGTCTGGCATTGTCATGACAACAACTTGAGGGATTTCTAGGATGGAAATAATTGAAAGGAGAGACTTTAGTGTGATGCCATGATTCAACCAAAGACTAACTGACACACACAATTTGAAAATATGAAAACCCCTAATTTGCAGGTATGGTTTAAAGTCAACCGTTCAAAAATTTTTCAACCCTTTAGTGTGGTTTTCATATTTGTGTGTCATTCGTGGTCTCCGTGGATCACCTGGACCCACAACATTTATTGGGTTTTGTTGAATATGGTTGATTTTCAAAGAAATACCTTTTAATATGACCCTGTTAGCTATTTCCTAATTATGATGATTGACCTCTGAGTATGGCTGTCGGCTTGAGTTTTCGGTAAGAAACGGTGTCCCTCTCCCATAGACTTATGAGATAAAGACATTCCATGGTTGGTACACTCTGTGCCAAACACCATTGTTGTGGTTAGAGATAAAGGCCTGGGCGCCGAGGCGGCGTAGGTTAACTTGACAAAACAAGGCCACAGAAGAGACCAGAGAGACAGTCTTATCGGAGAAGAGACGAGGGAGGGTGGACACTCAAACCACATAAGAACGTTGCAACGAGATCAATGCTTTAATTTGGGTCCAGACAGCATACAGAGAGGTCAACTGTACATTAGGCCATGCCATCGTCTTTTGTATGTTAAACCTTCTGGAATAAACCGCTCGCTTGAGGCTCAAATCCCGTGTTGGAGAGATTCATTTGGAATACACCTGGAAAAGGGACACTGGACTGTGTGGTATTGTGTGAGATTGGGGGCTGTCTTTTATTGAAATCAAGCACTTTCCACGCCACGAAAAAAACAACTCATTACAGTAAGACAACATTATCGTAGAAAATACGGAAAGAACATTTAAGGAATTACGGTATAATATTTTGGTTAGCCTACATTTTTGTCACTGTTAAATGTACAAACCATTGTGTTGGTAATGGAATAATAACAATATATATAGCAGCCGTTACTGTAATTTTTGCAGTTTTTTTTTGTAAAAAACACATTTTGTCACTGTTAAATGTAAACAAACCACTGCATTGATGACGGAATAATGCCGTAATATATTGAGCAGCCATATTGTCATTTTTGGAGTATGTTTTTGTAAAAAAAAAAAATACAAAAAATGTTTAGTGAGAAACAGTTAAATGGCCACAGCAAACACAGTAAAATGAAAAACATTATATTAGATACAGTGAGAGAATTACTGTAAATGTAGATACAATATCTTTATTTTATTTTACAGCAAAACTTTGTAAAAAGTATAATATTTTTCTGATAAAAATATCAATCTCTAATAAATAAGTAAAAAAATATTATTGGGCAAACAACCATTTACCGTAGAAAGGGCATTACCATGATGTTTAAGATTACGTAGAATTAATGGTGAAAGACAGTTGAATGGTAAACCATTCAACTAGTATTTCTCAATTAACGCTACTAAAATGTAAGACAGAAAAATCTCAAAAATATGTACAAATTATCCTGAATATACAGGGAAAATACAGGATATCCCTGTAATATAACAGTCAATGCTGTTCTTTGGCAGTGAAATATTCCTCAATTAACTGTACTTAAAATATAAGACTACAGAAATTTCACGTAAAAATATGCACAAATTATCCTCAATATACAGGGAATACACAGGATATCCCTGTAATATTAAATTCAATACTGTTCTTTGTCTTCAATTTTGACCGAAATAGTCAAAATAACAGGCTGAATACACTATCGGGGTTACAAACTCATCATTACCAGACTCTGATTGTTTTTCACTGCCGTTGTTTTCGCGTTTAGAAACACATGGAGGTGAATGAGCCATAGTTAGCCGTCAGCTGCATTCACTCCCATGTATTTCCAAACGCGAAAACAATGGCAGTGAAAAACAATCGGAGTCTGGTAATGATGAGTTTGTAACCCCGATATTCGGTATTCGGTGTATTCAGGCTGTTATTTTGACTATTTTGGTTCTTGAATTGGTGTTTTTACAGCGAACTTTTAACCTTGAAGTCAACGGGCACTTCCGCATCCGCACCCCTCATTACGTAAGACTGACCAATATGGCAGCTGAGGTGAATAAGGCGAATAGGAAGGCTGGTAGGCTCTGTTCCTCCGTATCCTCCTCCCCTTGGTATCTGTTGAGAAATGGATGCCTCTCAATTATTGTGCAATTTTAATTCAATAAAGATTACAAAAGAATGTGAATGCACAACTGAAGGTTTTGTGCAAGTTTGTCTCTGCTAGATAGCTAGCACTCTATGTAGCTAGTTAGCACCAGCTAGCTAGCCTAGCTAGCACCCGCTAGCCAGTTTTTGATTAACAGCCAGCTAAATATAGCTAGGTAGGCTGAAGGTGCAAACAGCTAACTGAATTAGTTATGAGGAAATGAAAGTTGTCTTTAATAGGTAACTCTGGTAACTAACCTGCTCGCTATCTAGACCAAACCGAAGCCCAAACATTGTTAAAATCATGAGCAGGTGATTCGTCTTCCATGACAGAATTGGCGCGCGACATGTGAAAATAGGCTAGCTACACAATATGAGCTGGTGCTAACTAGCTACATAGTACGCTAGCTATCTAGCATAAGCAAACTGGCGCACAGCCTTAAGTTGGCTAACGTCAGCACCTTCAGCCTATCTATATTTAGCTGGCTAAATATTATACTTTGGCAAAAGCACAGAACCTGAACACAATTCTAGCTAGCATGCATATACTTGCCTCAGTGTGTTCCCCGCGTGGTCTCAGACGGTGGAGAGAGCAACTAGTCGGGAGCTTGCACGATGACACACAAAAAAGCTCTGTTCCAACTGTGTGCTGGGAACCAATTCAAATGTAGCCTACTGTAGCTACTGATGGAGAAGGCAGTTGAATACACGTTGGCAACTTACACAAACCAAATCTACTTCTCGCCAGGCTCACAACGTTAAGAGAAAGAAACACGCAACGAACAGCTCTTTTATGAACTAATGGGGCAAGCCCCCCTCCACCCGCTACTCTACGGGTGTAGGCTACCAACAAACTTGATTGCATACCGATGTGCGGCAGAAAGTGAGATGATTGACAGGCTCACCCCTCAAACCAGAACTCCCTTTGCAACTCGCAGTTATCGTTTTCAAATTCAAACTAATATGTCATGGCATTGTGAAAGGTATTTTTGATAAAGTACTATTATAGTTGTTTAATACAAGGCCTGTCTATTTAGGCCTAGTTACGCTTCAATACTGCTGTACACTTTGTACTTTTCCAGAACACATAGTACGCATGAAAAGTTGTTATTATCTGTGTTCCAGTAGCAGATAAGTTGACTGCTAAGGACACCTCACAATGAAAAGCATGTTAAAGTTGTAACTAACAGGGAACACCCTAATCACATCGGCTGAATGGAAAACGAAAGTAGTAAGCTCATAGGACAAGCATTAGATAAAAGTTTCAACCAATCAGGTACTCACACATGTAGTCACGCGCCAATGTATTGTGTGGAATAGTATATACAGAACGTTCCGACTTGAGTCGGCGCGCTTGCCCAGATACCCCTTGTGTCTCTGTGTAACCGTCCCTTTGCTGCAATTGTAAGGTAATAAAGTATGTTTCTTTTACTCTTCTCTGTTATATTTCTCGTCCTCATTTGACAAGGTTGTGTGATTGTGTTGGTCCTTGGGAGGAGAACCCTGTGGTAGGCTACTGGTGAATTCAATCTGAAGTGTTATAATAGTACTTTGTGAGTGTCCAAATGTCATAGGTCAACCGAGTCCAGCCACCACATTTCACTGGTGTCCAGAAGTGGGATTCCAGCTGATCTGCCCGTCTGAGTGAGCCTCCGTTGGACTGATCACCCTTCACGCATCCACTTCATAGCCAAGCCGTCGACGGACGAGGTTGAGGGCGGACGCAGGGTCGCTCAGATCGGGCAGGGAGGCCTGGAATCCATCGATAGGAGGACAGCCAACACACAACTGGAGGATTTTGCTTTTCTGACATTTTAAGTAAGTTCCAAACGTACACCAATTGTTCACAGAGTTAAAAATTCCTTTTTAATGAGAGTATATACCTAGGGCTACGCTTGACGTACGGCATAGGATATAAAGAGATTATTAAGGTCCACACATACACATTGGTTGCCACGGTGAGGTTTTAATGCTAGCTACATTATAACTACATAGTCCGTCCATAGACCAAGAATTCCCACACCTAAACACCGGTTAGGCTCACAGAGAAGTGCTGCGCCCGTGTTTAACATTTTAGTTGTTGAAGAATTATTCTTTTGGTTGGGTTTTCAAATTCATTGACTGTGTGAAGTGTTTTATCTGAGCGGTGCGAAATAGAACCATAACGACTCCGATATTAAACAGTGTTGCTGTTCCACATAAAGTACGTTCCCCATTCTGATTAAAGGTACCATTCTACTACTACTGTTCTACTACTATTACTATTACTATTACTACTACTATTCAAGAAGTTGTGATTGAAGTGACTGTTGTTTTGTGTGCGTTAGAGACATTGCCTTACAATTGCAGCAAAGGCAATTACACATATTTGTAACATTCACATATTACTGTCATGTTGCTCACGGACGTGGTCACGTGAGCAAAGGGGGGATTAGTCAGATCCTTACCCCATCCTGGTACTGCCCAGGCATCACAAAAAAAATAAAAAATCTAAGTGTTCTCTCAATTGACCAAATGATCAGGAACAATGGAACCAGCCCACCTCCAGTAACCTGTCAGCACCAGAACGAGCCAACATCCATGTCGACGCCCACAACCCCAACTATAGGTAACCTATCGGAATGTCACACACAATGTAACCTGTCCTTGGGGAGCTATAACCACTCCTAAGAGCCTGCTGGCGTATGGGTGGGTCTGTGGAGAAAGACACAGATACACCCTAGGACCAGCAGGAACCTGGAGGGGAAGACATCCCAGAGGAAACCACCAGAGACTTCCCATCGTGTGAGCCAGAGTCACCAACAAAGGGGGGACCCGACACCCCACAAACTGACATTCCTTCTGTTCCCAGTTTTTTCCCCTGTCAAGGAAGAACAACCAGTCCCCGAGCCCGCGGACCCAGAGGTCCCAGAAGAGGAGGAGCCGACCCCACCACCTAGGAGACCCCAGAGAGAGCGAAAGCCACCCGCCCACCTAGCCCAATATGAATGGAAGTAATCACCGCCAGGGAAGGTGGAGTATGCAAAATGTTAGGCATAAGTTGTTGTTTCTTTATCCCAGACGCCAAAGACAATGTCACTAACTATCTCAAACATAGCGCCACCATGATTGAACAAGTATTGAGCAAGACCGCCACCATGATTGAACAAGTATTGAGCCAGACCGCCCCCACCGGAGGAGACCTACATTGGCTGACCGAGTTCTTCTCTGGCTGGGCGGGGAAAGCAGTCTCCATGATCGTGAGTGTCCTGGTTCTAATTGGAATACTAGTGTTCTGTGGCATCCCTATCTGCAAGTGTCTCATCACCAAAGCAACCAGAGCCACCCTGGGAGCAGACGCCACCGAGATGGTCCTGCTGCAGGATGAAGAAGCCTCCCTGTCCCCAGCCCAGCAGAAGGCTTGGGACCTCCAGAAATACCATGAGGCTAACCCTGGAGTGATCCACCAGTAACAGGCAAGATCTGAACATACACATACACTTCCAGACACTGATAACTGACATACACCCCACACGGGGACCTCCTAACTCGGGTAGACACGAGAGCCGTGGCCCCTGCTAGTCAAGCTACAAACACCTCCCTACAGTGACAGACCAGCTGGCAGTCACCTAAAGGTTGAGCACCGGAGAGGACTTTTGGAGTCCTGAAGACCAATCCACCAAGAAGCTGAGCAACTGACCAATAGGGTCAACCCAAAAGCAATGATACTGTTGTAAATTTCACTATTAAAGGCTCATGCCATTCCTGACATTTTAAACTGTTGTTTTATGATTGTACTAGTTACAGTACAGTAACTATGTTCCATTATGTTTTATACTCTGTTTTAAAGTCACTGGGCTATTTAGATGTGTTTTCAAGTACTCTGTTATTCCCCATTCTGATAGCTTAGCTTAGCATCATTCACCAGTAATGTTAACAGTAGAGTGATCCATAGTATGGATCAAAGGGGGGAAATGTGAAAGGTATTTTTGATAAAGTACTATTATAGTTGTTTAATACAAGGCCTGTCTATTTAGGCCTAGTTACGCTTCAATACTGCTGTACACTTTGTACTTTTCCAGAACACATAGTACGCATGAAAAGTTGTTATTATCTGTGTTCCAGTAGCAGATAAGTTGACTGCCAAGGACACCTCACAATGAAAAGCCTGTTAAAGTTGTAACTAACAGGGAACACCCTAATCACATCGGCTGAATGGAAAACGAAAGTAGTAAGCTCATAGGACAAGCATTAGATAAAAGTTTCAACCAATCAGGTACTCACACATGTAGTCACGCGCCAATGTATTGTGTGGAATAGTATATACAGAACGTTCCGACTTGAGTTGGCGCGCTTGCCCAGATACCCCTTGTGTCTCTGTGTAACCGTCCCTTTGCTGCAATTGTAAGGTAATAAAGTATGTTTCTTTTACTCTTCTCTGTTATATTTCTCGTCCTCATTTGACAAGGTTGTGTGATTGTGTTGGTCCTTGGGAGGAGAACCCTGTGGTAGGCTACTGGTGAATTAAATCTGAAGTGTTATAATAGTACTTTGTGAGTGTCCAAATGTCATAGGTCAACCGAGTCCAGCCACCACAGCATCTTGACCGTTACTAGGGAGGATTTGTGCATATAGTCTTCCTAGGGGTAATTGTGAATCCCAGCTCCTGCTCCCGCCTGCGAGCTGCCTGCCTTTTTACTGTTTATCAATCTAAATAAATGGTACAAATGTAATGTAAAGAGATCCTGTAGGTTTGGAGAGACTAGCTGAATCCCAAATTGCACACTTAGGCGAAAGTGCAGAGCACTCGCGGCCTTGTGGACTTACATGCGCGTTCCCGCTTAGTCCACAAGGGCTCAGGGTAGTCCCAAAACGGAATTGCTAGGTCCACACGTGCGCCACTGCCGCCATTTTGCGCACTTTAGCCGTTGGCCTACCTAGCCCCTGTCCCCACTGGTCAACTGTCACTCGTGGGGAATGAACGCTTGTACGTGTACACGGTCACTCGCAGGCTTCAAGCTAACAAGCGTTATAATCTTGCATAGAATACTGATTCTGTCAAATATATCGTTTCGCAAAATTATTTCTTTATCCAGGCATCTTAGTTTTATCAGTTTCAGTATAAGTTGCATAGGGGGCAGCTCGGCTTGGCATAGGGGGTTCTGGAGCTCTGTAGCCTGGCTGTACGATCGCGAACTTGTGAACAAAATAAATACCACATACGAGCAAATATAACCTGCTCCACTATAATGAAACTGATAAAACTAAGATGCCTGGATAAAGAAATAATTTTTCAAAACGATATATTTGACAGAATCGTGATTTGATGACAGGTACTTCACAATGCTAATGCAGGGACATGCAATTCGCCTTATTCACCTCAGCTGCCATATTGGTCAGTCTGACGTAATTAGGGGTGTGGATGCAGAAGTGCCTGTTGCCTTCAATGTTAAAAGTTCGCTGTAAAAACACCACTTCAAGAACCAAAATAGTCAAAATAACAGGCTGAATACACTATCGGGGTTACAAACTCATCATTACCAGACTCTGATTGTTTTTCACTGCCATTGTTTTCGCGTTTGGAAATACATGGGAGTGAATGCAGCTGACGGCTAACTATGGCTTATTCAACTCCATGTGTTTCTAAACGCGAAAACAACGGCAGTGAAAAACAATCAGAGTCTGGTAATGATGAGTTTGTAACCCCGATAGTGTATTCAGCCTGTTATTTTGACTATTTCAGTTCTCAACATTGAAGGCAACGGGCACTTCCGCATCCGCACCCCAGACTGACCGATATGGCTGCCAGGTGAATAAGGCGAATACAGCTGGGAGAGCAAAAATCCACATGAACTTGTAATACCCTCTCCTGATTGGACACTGCTACGCGTAAATTATCATAAAATAGGATGGATGTCTATTTTATGCTAATTAGCTCGCGACTCCGCAACGTGCCGCCAGGGCGTTTTCCCTGCGACCAGAAGATCATTCGACTTCACCTTCCGGCAATCGCTCTCCATTGGTTTTGAATCGGACGCGGAAATTGACGCGAGTGACAGTTGACCAGTGGGGAAGGGCCCTTACCGAAAGTCCGCAATTTGGCGGACTTAGGAGCAGAAAATACACCGCGTCTCATGTGACAGTGCTTGAGTGCATCCGAGTCATGATCCGAGTGCATCATACATAAATGATGACATTTGCCGATAACACAACATTGATCTTGAAATCCACATGCTTCAAACATATCCCACCCAACATAATTATTAATTATTATTAAATTAAAACAGACATCAGTCGGTCAATTTGCAGAGCCGAGCGAAAAGCTGAGGAGCGCGTCAGAGCAGCCTCTGCGTCGGAGGGACGCGGCAGCCAATGAAAACTAAGTGAGAGGGGCATTGAGCTAAACTGGCTTGGGAATCGTTGGCACGCCGCTGGAAGTGCTGTCCCGTTTAATTCACGGCCCTGCACCCTCTGGCCCTTCCAGCTGACGTCAATTAAGTGCTCAGGCCGCAAATCCAAGGGGCCGCAAGGGTGGTTTGCGCACTCAGATTGGGATACAGCTCTAGTATGTGAATCTGGTCATCTCTCTCCCACAAACACATAGGCCTACACACACTCCCCCCTCCATCTGTGCACCTCTTGGCTGAAAAGGGAAAATTGGAATGGTGTATGGGTCAGACTTGTTCAGGTTTATAGCCTACCCTGACTCAAGACTAAAAGGGATAATGACCAGATGGCTTGATGGTGTTATTTTCAGAGCTTTGAAAGTAAAATACTGTCTTCCATTTAAATCAATTTATGTTGCGAATATCAGCAATATCTGTTAGTATATTTTATTATTCAAAGGCCTCAGACAGAGTGTCTTTAACACATGTTCTTTGTGACCTTGTTGTCAGAAAGATGACCAGCCATTCCAGAGTTTTAGCTAGGATATATGATAGTTTTAGCTAGGATATAGGATAGTTTTAGCTAGGATATAGGGCTGCATACAGTTCAAAGTAGATGAGAAATCGACAAAACATATACATGCATGCATCTTATTGCTCTCCAGGTGCCCGACATCAACATTCAATAATGTTGCAGTGGGATCCTCTACCCCCTTCCTAGCTTGCTATGAGAATTGTAGTGGCTCTGATGGAGTGAACCATGTCCCTGATATGTTGGATAGACCACACTACCCTCTGCAGCATTTTGCAATGGAGGGCAGAGCAATTTCCATACCATGTTGGGGTCCCAGATAGCAAGCGGATCTGGGCCATATACAGGCCAGATCTGGCCCTTGTGGCTTAGTTCCGGCCCATATATGGCCCAGATCCGCTTGCAATCTGGGGTGTTTGCAGTCAGGATGCTCTCGGTTGTGTCTCTGTAGAAGGCCCAGCTGGCTAGCTGGCCAGCCAGGTACGAGGTGTTGACTGCAGTGGTTTGGCACCATCCCTGATATAGGAAAATGTAAATCGAAATGGTTGACCTTCTCACTACAGTGACTTTCTTCAATGTATTTCTGTTATTGATGGAGGAAAAGACAGTGTATGGATAGGCCCTAAGCAAGAGCGATGTTCCTCCATGAACGCCTCGACTTGCTGTTAACTCTCATTTAGCAAATAGTGACAGCAATTGGATAATGTTTACCCACAGGTGTAGAAACCAAAATCACTATGGGGTTACAATAGTCTGAGTTCAGTTAACATATTGCTAGAACATGGGAGTGTTGACTGAAACTAACAACAGTGAATGTCGTCCAAAATAAAGATGCTTTATTTTCTTTATGATGTGTGTGTACTGTGTGTGATAAAACTTCAAGCACGTCAAGGGCTGTGTTCGCCTCAATCCAACTCTTTCTCTTTTGTTTGCTTCGCTAGATAAGATAGATGGGCAGATAGTCCCAAACAAGTGCAGCTACAATCTTACTATAAAGAATATGTGGACAAATTCTTACGGCAAGTGCCTAAAATAAAAAAGCTTTGCACCAAGTAGGATTCGATCTCCAGACCATATTGCCAAGCCGTGTCTGGTACCGCTAGACTGTCCAGTCATGACGAGACAGCGAATGATGTTTTCGTAATAGAGAGATCGACTATTTTCACCTCTTTTTGCCGACACCCAGCAACCTGTTTGTCATATAACGTCTCAAGAGACAGGAGGAGTCAGGGGGGACGTCGGAGTGCGGGGACGAGAAAGGCGAGGGACCCATGCTGGATATATTACTTGACTAACTGTTCATTAAAGTTAAGCGAATACTACCCCGACTTGTGTATATGAAAGAACCCAACACGACATGGTGTCAGAACCAGGGCTAGAGTGTGTCGGATTCGGAAAATAAAGTTAGTTTTGAAAGTTTGGACCGAGTACAGACGGAGCATCGAGATGGAGAATGCTAACGCTGATGCGGGGCAGGTAGCAGTGCCTGCTGTCGCGACACCCACCGCTACATTTTCTATAAGTCCCCCGGAGTCCTTTGACTTCACAAAACCCCATGAATGGGAGAGATATATTAGACGTTTTGAACGGTTCCGAGTGGCAAGCAACCTTGACAAGTCATCCGAAGCTAACCAGGTGAACACGCTTATCTACTGCATGGGGGATGAAGCAGACGACGTGCTACGTGGATTAGCCCTGACCGTCCAGCAGAGAGAGCAGTACAACAGCGTCAGAGATGGTTTCAACAGATTTTTTGTACCAAAGAAGAATGTGATATATGAACGGGCCAAGTTCAACCTACGGGTGCAACAGAATCTGCGGACTCATTTATCACTGCTTTATATGCGCTGTCTGAAAGCTGTGAGTACGGTCTGTTACGTGAGGAACTGTTATGGGACACAATAGTGGTGGGCATAAAGGATGCTGCACTGTCAAAGAAAATGCAAATGGAAAGAAATGTAGCTAGCTAGCTAAAGCCATCAGTACGGCCAGACAAGCTGAGGATTATGGAAAGGCAACAGTTGGATCTCGGGGGCGAAAGAGAGAATGCCAGTAGAGTTAATGTAGATGCACTACAATTCAGGAAGAAGAAACAGCCAGCTAACATGGCTAGACAAGAGTCGCAAGGCAGAGCAGAGCAAAAGTCATGCCCAAAGTGTGGAAAATCGCCCCCCAATGCCAGATTTCAGTGCCCTGCTAGGGATGCAGACTACTATAACTGTGGGAAAAACGGTCACTACGGCGTGTGTAAGTCATCAAGGACAGTGAGCGCAGTCACAGAGGAGGAAGAGCACAGTAGATGCTGGTGAGGATGCATGGACTGTGGACATCGGAGTGAAACACACACAAGTGGCTTTTAAGATCGACACAGGGGCTGATGTTACAGTGTTACCTGAGCAGCTGTACAGGGAGATAACACAAGGGGACACAAGCGACCTCACCCCTGGGAAGAAAGCACTGTTTGGGCCAGGACAGGCTCCACCCACGGTGGTGGGCGTGGCCAAGGAAGTGCTGCAGTGTGGAGACAGGTGCACCACTGAGGACGTGTATGTGGTGAAACACCTGAAGAGAGCACTATTGAGCAGACCAGCGTCAGTGAGACTCAGGTTAGTGGCTAGAGTAGACAGCATTGACTTAGAGACTGTAAAACAAATTTACCCTACGCTGTGTGATGGGTTAGGCTTGCTGCAGCAGCCTTACACAATTAAACTGAGACCAGATGCTGAGCCTGTTTCCTTCAAAGTGCCACGGCGCGTCCCACTGCCAATGATGGGAAAGGTGAAGAAGGCTCGAAGAACAGCTCGGAGTTATCAGCTGCATAGAGGAGCCTACAGAGTGGTGTTCCGGCATGGTCGTGGTGCCAAAGAAGGACTCTGACGAAATCTGCATCTGTGTCGACCTCTCACCCCTCAACAACGCAGTGCGCAGAGAAAAGTTTGGCCTTCCCTCAGTGGACCAGACGCTGGGAATGCTATCAGACGCGGTAGTTTTCACTAAACTCGACGCCAACATGGGGTTCTGGCAGATCCCATTAGCCCAAGAATGTGCACACTACACCACCTTCATCACGCCATTCGGGCGTTTTCATTTCAACCGCCTCCCATTCGGCATCGCCTCAGCGCCTGAGCACTTTCAGAACCAGATGGTGACAGAGGTGACCTCAGGCCTCGAGGGAGTCGTCTGTCACATGGACGACATCCTCATTTGGGGTTCGACTCAGGAAGAGCATGATGTCAGGGTGCACACGGTCCTGGAGAAGGCACAGAAGGCAGGCATCACTCTGAATGAGTCCAAATGCAAGTTCAGTGTGTCCGAGGTGCAGGAGATGGACCAGCCATCAAGTGTCAGCAAACTGAGGAGCTTCCTCGGCATGGTGAACCAGCTCGGCAAGTTCATACCAAACCTGGCCGAGAAGGACAAAGCGCTGAGGGATCTGCTGTCAAAGAGGAATCACTGGTACTGGGGTCCAGACCAGGAGAGAGCCTTCACAGACCTCAAACAGGAACTGTCTTCCACCCCAGTGCTGCAGCTGTACAACCCGAACAGGGAGCTGAAGATATCGGCGGATGTATGGTCTGGGCGGCGTACTCCTGCAAAAAGACCAGGACGTGTGGTCACTCGTGGTGTATGCGTCCAGAGCGCTGATGTGCACAGAGCAACGCTACGCACAAGTGGAGAAGGAGGCACTGGCCCTGACATGGGCATGTGAAAGATTCAGTGACTTCATCGTTGGGCTCCATTTCGGGCTGGACCACAAACCTCTTGTGAGCCTGCTGGGAGGACAGTCTCTCAACTCCCTCCCACCGAGAATACAGAGGTTCAGGATACGTCTCATGAGGTACTCGTACATATCAGCACACTCCCCGGGCTCTTACTTGCGTACATTAAACTGTGCCCTTTCGACCCTTTTGTTATTGATCACGCAGGGCTGCTGGACCTGACCACATCACCGTGAGACGCGTCTGAAGCATCTGTGCCAAGAGACGATAAAGAGGCAGGACAACGCCAACACCCTGCTTTCCTGCTGTTAAGTATGAGGCACAGGTAATATCACTCACACACATGCTCATGCACACACACGCAGGCACAGGTAAGATCACTCACACAGACACACGCACGCACGCACTCACTCACTCGTTCACTCACATTTACTCGTTCACTCACTCACTCGTTCCCTCAGACTCACACACACAAACACACTCTAGATGTTCTTCAGTGGTTGTTCCTCCTGCTGACCAATGCACTCTCTGTTCTGCTCCCCATGCAGCACTGACC
Organism: Borostomias antarcticus; assembly: GCF_949987555.1. Classification (NCBI taxonomy): domain Eukaryota; kingdom Metazoa; phylum Chordata; class Actinopteri; order Stomiiformes; family Stomiidae; genus Borostomias; species Borostomias antarcticus. The sequence continues at coordinate 1,791,534 of NC_140252.1, forward strand.
ATGCAGCCCTGTACATTTTTAGGACCTGGAGGAGTTCCATTTCAAGTTCTGCGTCAACCACCAGACAGCCGTCACCCAGGCCCAGGCCTTTACCAACATGGACCACGACCTGCTCAAGAACTTCGTCAGCAGGGCCAAGGGGGATGGAGGGAAGAGAAGGTGAAGAGGAGTTCGCTTTTTACTTCTAGGTCAAATTGTTGGTGTGTTATTATAGTCAGGGGGCCAATCCTGAAAAGTGCTTCTGTGCACTTTTGTGCACATGTTTGGGTAGAAGCTGTCTATATATTTTTTGGGTAAGAAGGGACCTATTGAAGAAGTTGTAGGGTGGTTGATTTGGTGACTTTTAGAGGCCATTTCTTGCTCGTAATGACATGCCCACAATAAATATAGAATATCTCCACAAACACAAGGGCCATATACATAATCTTGGTATCAAAAGAAAGCTACAAGCCATACTACACGCCTCAACCAAGTTTTGTGAAAATTGGTCATATAGTTTGCGTTTAATCCTGGTCCACAAAAGGAATGGAGATTCCCACTTACAGCGAATGGAATGGTCTATAATTTTAATCATAGGTACATTTTAACAGTGAGAGACGGAATATAAAAATATTCCAGATAATCACGTATACAATTTTAATAGATTATTTGCATTATTGAGTGAAATGAGTATTTGATCCCCTACCAACCAGCAACAATTCTGGCTCCCACAGACCTACTCTTCTCGCACAGTACCCCTTTCTCAACTCGTCATCCTGATCTCAACTCCTCATCTGTATGAAAAAAACCTGTGTCAACTCGTTAACTGTATAAAAGTCACCTGTCTACAGAATCAATTGATCTGCATGCAAACTCTCAAGGCCAAGCTGTCTGAGGACGTCAATAGATCGATGATCATGAGAGAGGGGAGGGATCGGTACAGAACTACACGGGAGGAAGTTGTTCATGATGCCAAGACAGCAGGTACCACAGTCACAAAGAAAAACATTGGTAACGCACTGCACTGTAATGGATTAAAATTTCCCCCACCACAGCATAATGGATTAAAACCACAATTGGTCGATTTTGGTCTTATCTGACCACATCGCCTTCTCCCAACCCTTCTCTGAATCATTGGCAAACTTCAGACGGGCCTATAGATGTGCCTTGAGTAGGGGGACCTTGCGGGCACTGCAGATCAATAACTAGTTCCTACCGTGTAGTTCTGGACCAGTCCCTCACCTTTCTCATTATCATCGATGCCTTGATGTCCTCTACATGCCTTGACAGCTTGGTCTTGGAGAGTTTGCATTTGGATCAATTATTTCTGTCAACAGGTGAGTTTTATATGAAATGCGTTTATCATGTTTTTAAAATGCCTGGTTGCTCATTTTATCTTTTCTTTCTTTGTCCTCCCATGTAGTTGGCTGTAACTACTTTGTTGTTTTTAAACACGTTTTATAGCACTTTGAGATTTTTTTCTAAATGTAAAGTGCAAAACAAATAAAATGTATTATTATTATTATTATTATATGTGTGTAAAGTTCTGCTTGAACTGATTCCGATCTCGCGCAATGCCTACCGTAAGTAGTTCCGCTTCCTGAATCCCCTCTGCGGATTGATCTACACATCTACAACGGTCGCGTCAATACAAGTCAATGGGTTTCATAAAATGATCAATTAAACCCTACAGGATTCATACTTTGCAGCGAATTTGATTTCAGAACACCAACGAGCACCAATTACCCCCTCGGTGAGCTTCTTGTCTTTGAAATCGAGAGTTTAACATGTTTTTGAATGATTTTTAATGGTGCCCACCCACATCCATTGTATGACCTAAACGGTGGTAGAGCAATTATCAGACTTTCTCAAAAGTGCTAGTTTTGTCAACTTTTTGACCTGAACCATTGTACATGATCTCTCTCTCTCTCTTTCGTATCTTTGAAGCTGGTTGGTTATATGACAGTTTCCCATGTCATTGTATATGATCATAAGTAACTTTAAAACAGGGCTAAACATGATTTTCCCTTTACTACTCCTTTAATAGTTTTAGCATGCAGTAGTTCTGTGGCAACCACTAATGCATACTGTGATTGTATTTAAAGGTTTTAACTGTAACTTATACACTGAAATGTAATGTAAATTAAAGCTTTTTAGATGGCAGTTTCTGTTGCCACTGAAATACCGTAAAAGTGTTTTGATGGGTTGTCACTAACTTTTGCACTGTCACACTGTTATATGTAGTGCAATTTGCTGTAAACAAACAGTAGTTCTTTGTATCTATGACAGCAACTTCATGGTGTAAATTCAGTTTATTACAGTAATTTCTATGTTGGAACACCGTAGTTGTTACCACGACAACCGGTACATGAAATGTGATTTACCATAAATAAACAGCAAATATCTGGATAATTTGTTTTCTAAAAAAAACAAAAAAAAACAGTTCATAACAATGATTTTACGCTGAACATTTGTTACATTTAGTGAAATGTACCGTAAACACATGCAGTCATAAACTGTAAAATCTACAGTACCCAAAATATTATACCGTAGTTCTTGAAATGTTCTTGCCATATTTTTTATGCTAATGTAGTGCAACCAGATGGCCAGTATTTTACCGTAAAACCTTAAATGTTCTCACCGTATTTTTTTTACGGTAAATTGCTGGCAATCTGGTTGCCAGTACTTTACCGTACATTTTTCCACTTTTTTTTTCTACAATGATAAAGCCTAGCACAGCCTACAGCATTATCTCTGTACTCATGGGAGTATAGATGAGGGGTTTACTTACCCAGGTCACTGGCAACTTTTCTGACTCTCCTCATTTGGTCTATGACATCATTTTCCATAAGACTGATTGCATCCGCTGACACAACACTCACCAGACAGTGAGCTTTGTCACTGAGGGCGGGGTTTGCTTTAAACTCTGGCATTGTATCATTTAATGGTGCTAGAGGATTGAACTGGCCAAAAGAAACAAGTGAAGAAATGTCAGCTGATACCACTTTTTTCATATTCTTCATGTTTTCTTAAATGAATGGGGCTGGTTTACTGTCAATGGGGCGTACATACAGCTGTTCTTTTGATAGTTCTGGACAAAAGTCCTTGCCTGCCCTATGCCCGATGCGTTAAGCAATTAGACCTAACTTCCTTTTTATGCGCGCTGTATTGACTTTGAGGGCGGCCATGATCATTTGTGCCCGATGACTCTTGGAGAGCATGCATGTTAGGGCTGGGGCGACGTCATTGACTACGTAAATACATCGACTTGCCAAACGTGCGTCGACGCGTTTCAAAGAAGTAAGCTGGATATGCCAGAAATATTGAAATATTAATGAGACATTTTTATATATTTGGGGTAAATTAAGTGCTCTATTAATTGAGAAGTAAACATATAATCATAAAAATAATTGTCAAATTAGTCATTAGATTAATCGACTAATCGAAAAAAATAATCGCTACATTAATCGTTAGAAAATTAGCCATTAACTGCAGCCCTAATGCATATTAAGTAGACTGTCAAAGGGATGATGCGTTAAGCATTGAGACCTCACTTCTGTTTACACGGCGTTGCATTGATGTCGAGTGCCAGCCATGTTGAATTTTAGCCAGTCACCCTTATAGAGTGATATAGCGGTCTAGCAACACTGATGGCGAGTTGCTTTCCCATGTCTGGTCATCAGGCAGCGCATGTGTCAGGGACGTCCGACAGGGCGGCTATGGACCAACAAAGCCTCAGAGCGAGGGGCGGAGCATGTGATAAAAGAATCTCTGCTAATACTGGGCTGCAGGCTCCGCCCATCAGCAAAAAGGTAATATGGTCAGTGTTGCACTATAAAACAGTTAAAGGAGTAGTAAAGGGGAAAATCATGTTGAGCCCTGTTTTAAGGTTACTTATGATCATATACAATGGTTCAGATCAAAAAGTTGACAAAACTAGCACTTTTGAGAAAGTCTGATAATTGCTCTACCACCGTTTTGGTCATACAATGGATGTGGGTGGGCACCGTGAAAAATCATTCAAAAACATGTTAAACTCTTTACGGTGGTAGAGCAATTATCAGACTTTCTCAAAAGTGCTAGTTTTGTCAACTTTTTGATCTGAACCATTGTATATGATCAAAAGTAACCTTAAATCAAGGCTAAATGTGATTTTTCCCTTTACTACTCCTTTAAGTCAGATTTTACATAGATTGTAACATTGTGTTTTTTTATGAGAGTTGATTTGTGTGGTTTACCTTGTAGTTCTCTGGGATGTGACCTTTCAGAGCATTGATGATGTCATCAGCGTGTATCCCACTCCCTGTCTTCTCTAGACCCATCACATCATTGAATACTAATGGCAAACGCCCCGCTGCGTTTTTAATGTAGTGGCTTTTGTACTGAAAATGAAATAAAATTAAAAACATAATCTTTGTGTATCCTTTAGGTGAACACATACTAATCACACATTATTTCTGTACTGGTGTACTAGTGAACTCAAGTGAAATGAGACATTAGTGTTTGCGCTCAATTAAGTTAATTTGTTTTAGTAGTGATTGGCAGCTCACCTTCAGTGTGAAGTTCGTCCCTGCACCGCTAGCTGCCAGCGCTCCGGCTGCTGAGCGCCCCCTGAAGATGCTGTTGAGAGAGCTGATGAAGCTGGACTTCCCAGAACCCACCGGCCCATGCAGCAAGATCCTTAGTTCAAAATCAGGATCATTCAGCTCAAAGTTCCTCAGTTCATCCACCATCCTGTCTCGTGTCTCATGGCTATAAATGTTGGAGGAAGGCACACATTTGACCCACAGGTATCTACTGTATGTATTATAATGCTGTTATACTGTATTTAGTCATATGTACCTACTTAAAAAACAACAACATATAGAGCTGTGTGTATATAATGTGTGTATATGTATTTATTTGTTTATTTTTACTGTGTGTGTGTGTATATACATTTGTGTGTGTGTGTGTATATATATATATACACACACTGTTTTGTGGTTGTAAAAATAGCTCAATTACTTACCTCCAGTCTACTGGTCTCCATGGTCTGGAAAAAGCTGTATGACACAAACAATTAGTGTTAATAAGTAACAATAATAAGTAATAAGCAGTGTACTGTACAGTACTGTATGTGCTCTGGCTGCCTCTTTTCACCACCTCTCATTTCTGGAAACATACTGGACATAATTTGATCCCAAATTTCATGCAGCAGATTTGGTAGCATGTAATTATGATCCCAGAGTGAGTGAGTCGTGCTGTATCCTGGTAGTCAACACCTAGTATGCTCTGCCTGCCTTGTGTGTGTGTGTGTGTGTGTGTGTGTGTGTGTGTGTGTGTGTGTGTGTGTGTGTGTGTGTGTGTGATCAGGAAGTGAGACAGGGACAAGTATAAAGACGTCTGAATTCAGCTCCGTTACATAGACATGAACAAAGAGTATGCTTTCTTATTTTCTGATAATATTTCTGTAGTACTGTAGATAGATGTTACTGTGTTGATACAGTAGCATCTTACATGGTGGTGTTGGTGTTGGTGTTGATTCAGAACCCCCCATTTCTTTTTTCTGAGGAAGTAGTCGAGACAAAAAAAACATTCATGTGAAGCAAGCAGCAGATTAACACCATAATATTAAAAAATACAGATACAGTATTTTCCAAAGGGTAGCGCATCCTGCTATCTGAAACAGACAATATATTATGAAAGGTAAATGTGGCATTCGAAAGTTAGTCTCAACTCTTGATTTATTGAAATGAATAGACAGGCTTTGTACTGTAGGTACACTGTATGTTATATCTGTCACAGGAAGTGATAAGGAGATCATAGAGATCGCTCCACCACCCTTCCACAGAGAACATAGGTCCCACAAAGTAAATGATTCCACAATAATTTAACTTTGACTAAATGTATGTATTAACACTCAAATTAACCCCTGCCAGAATCTCCTCATATTTTATTTGCTTTGGGTGCACTGTGGAGTCTTTAAGTGAGTTTGGTACTGGATGCTACCACACTATTGCACTGCGCAAGCGTTAGCGAGACACCCAAATGAACGGAAGCAACAGAACATGATTGAAAATGAATTACAATGCGCGGATATATATATTATATTATGTTAAAACAATCACAACAATGTAAACAATTACATCTGAAACAGATCTCAAAGTGATACAGTAATACTTGAAATGCTTCCATAATTTCAATAAAATTTGTCCAGTTGATCTCATGTCTGTGAATCATATTTCAATCACGAGAGCCAAAAGCCAAAAAGTCCAGTTGATCTGTCTCGTATCATATTACAATCATGCATGCGATGTAGGCTACTGGGCTAGCATACTGCAGAAATGAATCAATTTAGCCGTTGCATACTGCATACTGCTATGAACAATCAGTACAGTATGCAGTACATACAGTATGCAGTATCCAGTATGCAGTTCAGTAGTGTGGTTTCGAAAACAGCCATAGCCTAATAGGCCTCGGTGTTCCGGTCCATGCCCCTGTATCTAAAAAAGGCAAAGGACGTCTTACCTGGTCGACGTTCCTACTGGTAGTGAGGCAGGGGAATGGTGAAGCAGTATTTAACATGCGAAAGTGTTTATTTATCGGGACAATAGCAGGAGCACGTCCATGTGATCATTTCTGGGAAACCATGCCGTCCCCATGGTTGTTTGCTTCAGTTTAGTTTCACTTTCTAAATGACTTGCATTTATTTAACCAATAAAGTCCTGTAGAGATTAGCAGCAAACGTTTCAAACAACATAGAACATTACATTACATTACAGTCATTTAGCAGACACTTTTATCCAAAGCAACTAACAATAATTGCATTTAACGTAGGAAGAGCCAATGTACTACTACTTGTCAGAACTCACAAGTGCATCTTCTTTCTAAAACAAGTGACTAAGAGCATAATCTAGTGCTGAAGGCAAAGTGCAAGAATAGCAATCTAAAGTACAGTGCAATATAATATATAATACAATATAATACAATAAGTGCTTAGGAGGGAGGATTGTTGTAGTACTTCTTGAAGAGATGAGTTTTGAGCCTGTGACGAAAGATGGGCAGCGACTCTGCTGTCCTGACGTCAGTGGGCAGTTCATTCCACCACTGCGGGGCCAGGACAGAGAAGAGCCGTGACCGTGTCGATCGACCGCAGGAGCCTCGGAGTGACGGGGCAACCAGTCGCCCTGAGGTAGCAGAGCGTAGCGGTCGGGAGGGGGTGTAGGGTTTGACCATGGCCTGGTGGTAGGAGGGGGCTGTTCCTCTCATTGCCCTGTAGGTTAGCGCCAGAGTTTTAAACTGGATGCGAGCCGCTACAGGGAGCCAGTGTAGGGAACGGAGGAGGGAAGTTGTGTGGGAGAATTTGGGGTGGTTGAACACCAGGCGAGCAGCAGCTTTCTGGACAAGTTCCAGAGGTTTAATGGCTGACGCCGGAGCCCCAGCGAGGAGGGAGTTGCAGTAAGTCCAGGCGGGAGATGACCAGGGCCTGGATGAGCACCTGCGCCGTTTCATCAGTGAGGAAAGGGCGAATCCTCCTGATGTTGTAGAGCATGAATCTGCAGGAACGTGTGACGGATGTGACGTGCGGAAAACGACAGTTGGTCATCCAGGGTCACACCCAGATTCCTCGCAGTCCGAGTCGGCGTCACCACTGTGTCTTCAATGGTGATGGCCAGGTCCTGGTGCGGGCAGCCCTTCCCCAGGAGGAACAGCAGCTCAGTCTTGTCCAGGTCGAGCTTGAGGTGATGTGTCGTCATCCACTCCGAGATGTCAGCCAAGCACCCAGCTATGCGTGTCTCCACTTATGTATCAGAAGGGGGAAATGACAGGACCAGTTGGGTGTAATCGGCATAGCAGTGATAGGAGAAGCCATGCGAGCGAATGACAGAGCCCAGAGATGTAGTGTAGAGGGAAAACAGGAGAGGACCCAGGACAGACGCTTGTGGAACCCCTGTAGTCAGACTACGCGGTTCCGACATCGACTCTCTCCATGTCACCTGGTAGGAGCGGCCCGTCAGGTAGGATGCAAACAGGGAGTGTGCAGAGCCAGCGATGCCTTTCTCCTCGAGGGTGGAGAGGAGGATCTGGTGGTCTACCGTATCAAATGCTGCTGACAGGTCTAGTCGAGTGGCCAGCCTTGAACCTGGACTGGTGGGGATCTAGGAGGTCGTTCTGGTGGAGGTACGAAGACAGTTGGTTAAAGATAGCACGTTCAAGTGTTTTGGATAGAAAGGATAGAAGGGAAACCGGTCTGTAGTTTTTGACATCAGAGGGGTCGAGAGATGGATTCTTTAGGAGGGGGGTGACTCTGGCAGTCTTGAAAGCAGAGGGAAAGCATCCTGATACAACATCAAACAGCAGTAATAAAATGTCAAAGAACATCAGCAGCCTTGTCTTAATCTCATTCAGTTCTACTCTCTCCACCTTACATTGTTGACATACTTTAGTTTTCCTTTTGCAGATAGAAGACTGCGGTCACGCCATCTCCGCTTCACAGAAACGCAGTCGCCCTATCCCCGCTTTAAATCTGAGTGAGCATCTACAACGCGTTTTACGGTAAAGCGTGTTAGAGCAGGCAGGGATTTCGTGGTGCATTTCAAAACTTTATTTTAAATAGGAAATGTTTTGTGTGCGTGCATGTGTCCGCGCACGCGCGCGCGAGGGCATGTAAGACTGCAAATACTCCGGCAGAGATTTCGTGGTGCATTCCAAAACTTGATTTTAAACAGGAAATGTTTTATGTGCGTGCGTGTGTTTGTGCGTGTGCGTGCATGTAGGACTGCAAAAACTACCTGACTTTTTTCTAACACAACCAGGCAGGTTCTAATTAGAATAGGAGGAGGGGTGTAGCATGGCATGGGCCGACGGAAGTTATACATTTTACTTCTCTCTCTCTCTATAAAATGGACCCATAGACTTAAGTCTGTGTTATACAGGCCACGCCCCCTCAATTCTGTTTGGTCCTTGTTTTACGGCAATAACTTTGGTTCTACAGGTCCTACAACAATAACACTTGGTGAGTGATATGGAAGCCTATAGATCAGTGGTTCTTAACCTGGGTTCGATCGAACCCCAGGGGTTCGGTGAGTCAGTCTCAGGGGTTCGGCGGAGGTCAAGACACACACCCGACTCATATGATTCGTGATGACACGCCCCGCTTGGCCATCATTGGCAACAGCAGAAGTCACACTGATTTGCAGTAAATATTCATTATTATGTTTTAGGTTTTTGTGTGAAAATCATGTTTTGATGGTTTTGTTCTTTGAACACAGTGATGTTGATGCACGGTTCATTTTGTGCACCAGTAAAATATATACCTATGTTTTGAATTTGAAAAAATCATATTTTATTTTTCCAATTAAGAAGGGTTCGGTGAATGCGCATATGAAACTGGTGGGGTTCAGTACCTCCAACAAGGTTAAGAACCACTGCTATAGATCAATCCATGATACACAGGCCACGCCCCTAAATGCTGATTGGGTCTTGGTTTTTGGTCAATAACTTTGGTACTACAGGTCCTCTAGCTAAAATCAAATTGTTTTCAGCACACACCAAATATCCTTTTCCTACAAGGTCTCAAGTATATCTGTGAGCATTTTCAAAATTTTTACTGTAGCATTTTTAAGTATTTGGATTTCAAAGATTTTAAAGTCTCACTAAATGAAAAATGTTAATTGTTTTCAGCACACACCACCATATCCTTTTTCTATAAGGCTTCAAGTATATATGTGAGCATTTTCAAATATTTTTACTGTAGCATTTTTAATTAATTAGATTTCAAAGATTTAAAGTGTCACTATATGAGAAAATCAAATTGTTTTCAGCACACACCACCATATCCCTTTTCTAACCAGGCCAGGTCAAGCCTGGCTTATGTGTGTTGGCTGGCTTGTTTCTGTGCGGGACTGGTAGGACGGTAATGTCTGATAAATAAAGATAGGTCTTGTCACCTGGACACATCAGTTCCAATGCTTCCAATGCTAATCCAGCACAATGAGAGCGGGATAGCCAGTTAGCTCATGGGCTCACAACAACTAGCAGCAGCTTCCATAACATTAATGGTAGCGGTCAGTGGCTAAAGCAGTTACACTGATGATAACGTCATCCCCACCAGGAACCCCGGTCTCCTGGGTGGGAGTCCAATGCTCTCACCACTACTCTACTTGTGCAGTGGAGATAGACGGGTTGATTTTGGTGTCCTTCTTGATTTTGGTGTGCTGGGACTACTGCCTCTTGTGGTGCCAACAGAGAAATGCATGCCAACATTGTCCGCAGTAACGGAGGGAGGGAGTGATAACTGGACAAACGCTATACTAGGTGCGCTGGCTTACAGCCACACACAAAAAAGCAGCAATACATTAAGCTCATTCCTCCACCTAAAGCTGTGCCAGTCAACAGTCAGTCTAATCACCAAAAATAAACCACATGTAGGCGTAGACCGACTGGTGCATCACATCCTCATCTTGACTTCCGTAAGATAGAATCGTTTTACCTGGCCTACAATGTTAAGTGAATAACGAGCTAGTAAGACCGGTGTCAACGGACCGTAATGTGGACTGTATTTTCATGAGGAATGTAGGGGGCGACGGATATGGGGTTAGATCTGTTTCAATACTTGTCAATTTACACCACGTTTCACAAATGTTTTTTGGTGATACACAAATACATTTGTGTGGTTCACAAATAAATTCTTGTTTCACAAATGTTTTTTGGTGATTCACAAATAAATTCTTGTTTCACAAATGTATTTCTGTGGTTCACAAATATATTTCAAACTCACAAATAGATTAATTTGTGTACCGGACTGAAGCCAACAAAAGGTTTGCATCCCCAGTATGTAATCAGTAACACAATGAAGCACAAAAAAAACAAAGGCTTGTTTTAATTTTGGCACCGAAAGCTTGGATGAATTATGAAGGCCTGACCATTACAACATTAATACACAGCTTTAATTGAATTTAGACAATTTACCCCACAGGGACAGTATGGCTATAGGGACAGTATGGTTGTAGGGACAGTATGGTTGTAGGGACAGTATGGTTGAAGGGACAGTATGGTTGTAGGGACAGTATGGTTGAAGGGACAGTATGGTTGAAGGGACAGTATGGTTGTAGGGACAGTATGGCTGTAGGGACAGTATGGTTGTAGGGACGGTATGGCTGTAGGGACAGTATGGTTGTAGGGACAGTATGGTTGAAGGGACAGTATGGCTATAGGGACAGTATGGCTATAGGGACAGTATGGTTGTAGGGATGGTATGGCTGTAGGGACAGTATGGTTGAAGGGACAGTATGGTTGTAGGGATGGTATGGCTGTAGGGACAGTATGGCTATAGGGACAGTATGGTTGTAGGGACAGTATGGTTGTAGGGACAGTATGGCCATAGGGACAGTATGGTTGAAGGGACAGTATGGCTGTAGGGACAGTATGGTTGTAGGGACAGTATGGTTGAAGGGACAGTATGGTTGTAGGGACAGTATGGCTGTAGGGACAGTATGGCTATAGGGACAGTATGGTTGTAGGGACAGTATGGTTGAAGGGACAGTATGGTTGAAGGGACAGTATGGCTATAGGGACAGTATGGTTGTAGGGACAGTATGGTTGAAGGGACAGTATGGCTATAGGGACAGTATGGCTATAGGGACAGTATGGTTGTAGGGACAGTATGGTTGTAGGGACAGTATGGCTATAGGGACAGTATGGCTATAGGGACAGTATGGTTGTAGGGACCGTATGGTTGTAGGGACAGTATGGTTGTAGGGACAGTATGGTTGAAGGGACAGTATGGTTGAAGGGACAGTATGGCTATAGGGACAGTATGGCTATAGGGACAGTATGGTTGTAGGGACAGTATGGTTGTAGGGACAGTATGGTTGAAGGGACAGTATGGTTGAAGGGACAGTATGGCTGTAGGGACAGTATGGTTGAAGGGACAGTATGGTTGAAGGGACAGTATGGCTATAGGGACAGTATGGCTGTAGGGACAGTATGGTTGTAGGGACAGTATGGTTGTAGGGACAGTATGGCTATAGGGACAGTATGGCTATAGGGACAGTATGGTTGTAGGGACAGTATGGTTGTAGGGACAGTATGGTTGAAGGGACAGTATGGTTGAAGGGACAGTATGGCTATAGGGACAGTATGGCTATAGGGACAGTATGGTTGAAGGGACAGTATGGTTGTAGGGACAGTATGGTTGAAGGGACAGTATGGCTGTAGGGACAGTATGGTTGTAGGGACAGTATGGCTATAGGGACAGTATGGCTATAGGGACAGTATGGCTGTAGGGACAGTATGGCTGTAGGGACAGTATGGTTGTAGGGACAGTATGGCTGTAGGGACAGTATGGTTGTAGGGACAGTATGGCTATAGGGACAGTATGGCTATAGGGACAGTATGGCTGTAGGGACAGTATGGTTGTAGGGACAGTATGGTTGTAGGGACAGTATGGCTGTAGGGACAGTATGGTTGTAGGGACTAGGGATGGAACAAATCTGCTATTCGAAAATCGATTTTTGCCCAGCGATTTTTCTTCGAAAATCGCATCTCATCATTGCTCATCTGAGCGACTTTTCCGGCCAATAGGGCCTATCCTATTTCTTCATATTTTTATTTAGCAATATGAGCATATCGACATGGTCGGGATGGAGACAGGTGCGCAGTCTATTGACGATACGTCCTGCCGCGGAAAAGACCCTCTCCGAGGGTATGATGTTGCGGGTACACTCAAGTACGCATTCGACAGTTTTGCTGTTCCACATAGAACTTTTCGTTGGCTGCGTTTAGCCGCTGCATGTCTGGTCCGGTCGAGTCTTGGTCTCTGACCTCACGCGCTGTGTAAACGACGCCTACTACTTATCCTAGGTTACAGTACTCAAACTGTCTTTCGCCCGTGCCTTTCTCTCTCGTCTCGCCGAGTCTCGCGCCGCGAAAAACAAGGCAACTAGTTTTTTTATAAGACAAGATGAACAAACGATTATCAAATTATAAAATCGATTTTAATAATTTAATGACTATTCGATTTTTCGAAGATCATGTCCCATCCCTAGTAGGGACAGTGACAGAGTGCAAGGCAGCATAAAGAGTCCACTGTTCATAGACTGTTGTACAACATTGTGCTTTTTATAAGTGGTCATTTGCAGCAAAGCTCAAATGCTGACTCAACATCAAGACTCTCAGAAGGTCCATGTCGTCCACGCCGAACAGCCGTTGTTATATGGCTGAGTCTGGGGCTCTGGGGGCCACTCTTAGGCTGAGCGCTAAATGGTGAACACATGAATAAGGATTTGTAGTCCTCCTTAGCTGCCGTGGCGTCTTTGGTCCTGATAGGGGATGTAGTCCAAGTGTCTGCGTTTTCCATCAGTAGTACACAAAGACGTAGTAGAACAGAACGCTGACGGTCAACAGAGCCACAGACAGCAGCATGTTCCTCCGGTTCTCTCCTCTCAGAACGTCCAGCTCTTTATCTGGGAAGGGGAGGTTTAGAAGAGGTTGAGGAGGAGGATGCATTCTCCACTATGAGGCAGTTTCAAAATGACATCAACTTCAGTATCACTCAACTTGCTGTCTGAGAGCCAGATCTTCCTCAGGGCCCAGTGACATTGAATATTCAGAGAAAACCTGTAACCTACAGTAGGCTACTATTCAAAAACAGCACATATTAGCCAAGTCCAGTCCACTGTGTCCAAACAAAAGGTAACTCACAAAAAATATCAATGTCCCAGGCTTGCTAGGGGTGTCACCTGACTGGCTTTCAAAGCTCTGTTTTGTCTCGGTATGAGCGTACATCACATTCATTCTTTTACAAGTAGAAGTTTGTAGCTGCTGGCTACAAATAATGACCACCTGGACTTGCTTTTATGGGAACGCTCTCCTGTCTGGCTACCAAACTAAGGGATTAGTCAACTCCAGCTGATTCAAAATGCTGCAGCATGTGTTCTTATAAAGACCAGAAGGAGGACTCACATCTCACCAGTTTTAAAATCACTGCACTGGTTACCTGTCAGTTTTAGAATAGATTTTAAAGGGATAATACAGTGAAAACGTGGTGTTTTGTATGATATTGGTAGATAGGAGCATTGTGTGAACACCATCAAACTATCAAATGTGTGTTGTCCTGTTTTCAGCTCGTTTCTCATGAGACGTCACACGAGAAATGAGCCCCATCTGCGCCCACAAAAGAAAAAAGACGTGAACTTGAATTTTGACTTTTGAACCATAACCACCCACCCCCAAGTTCACAGCCTTGTTACTGCTTTGACACAGAGCCTGATTGATAACCATCTCACCAACGATCGCATCAATGATAGATCAATTAAGAACACTTTAAAACATTGACTTTTTCCAATAGCTAACCAACTTGCAAGCTCCACACAAGGGTAGTTCGAATTAGGCTAACTAATAGCCACTAGCTGGCTGAGCATGTTGCTATAGGCTATGGCTAGTTTGATAACATTTATCATCACATTACAAAATCAAAGTTGTCTAGAAGTCGACAAGTGTCCACAGATATCCTGCTCAAACTAACATACAGCTTCCCTGCTGACATTTAAGCTATTGTATGCATTTGCTTTAGGTAATGTTACCCCTCCAATGGCAGTAGCATGCACAGCACACCATACTGTACCCTTCCCTGGCATTAAACACAGAATTAATCAGGTGCAAACTGTGCTGTAAGGTTTCTGAAGTGATAGCCTACCAGAACTGTTGTGAGTGTGTTGTGTTGTATAGGCCTATAGGCAACGTTACGAAGTCAAAGTTGGTTAGAAGTCAGTTTGTCTCCCCAAGAATCTCCCGATTGTTCTCTCGCTCAAACTACATGTATACAATAAAGCTGTAGACTTGCCAATAAATAGCCTATTGTTGTAATTTATGCTGTTTTGTATATGCAAAATAACTGGGCTATTACAAATTGCTTTTATAATTTGTCCCCTTTTCTTGTAGCATGATCACTAACTACATTTCCAATACTGGGACTCGGGAGGTCCAGGTCCCTCTGGAGGTGTGCAGGTCCTGGAGGAGAGACTGGTAACGCAAGGCTAGGGCTCTGGAGGCGTGCAGGTACTGGAGGAGAGACTGGTGGAGAGACTGGTAACGCAAGGCTAGGGCTCTGGAGGGGTGCAGGTCCTGGAGGAGAGACTGGTAACGCAAGGCTAGGGCTCTGGAGGGGTGCAGGTCCTGGTGGAGAGACTGGTAACGCAAGGCTAGGGCTCTGGAGGGGTGCAGGTCCTGGTGGAGAGACTGGTAACGCAAGGCTAGGGCTCTGGAGGTGTGCAGGTCCTGGAGGAGAGACTGGAGGAGAGACTGGTAACGCAAGGCTAGGGCTCTGGAGGTGTGTTGGTCCTGGTGGAGAGACTGGAGGAGAGACTGGTAACGCAAGGCTAGGGCTCTGGAGGTGTGCAGGTCCTGGAGGAGAGACTGGTAACGCAAGGCTAGGGCTCTGGAGGTGTGCAGGTCCTGGAGGAGAGACTGGTAACGCAAGGCTAGGGCTCTGGAGGTGTGCAGGTCCTGGAGGAGAGACTGGTGGAGAGACTGGTAACGCAAGGCTAGGGCTCTGGAGGTGTACGGGTCCTGGAGGGCAGGTTGCAGCCAATGTCACCTAATGATATTATTATAAATATTTTAGAACATCCCCCTGTTTTACGTCTCTTATGTCATGTTGTATGCACAACAAAATAAAGATGTAGGCCTACAGTACCCGTCATTTTTTGTCATATTTATTCTAGAAAACAAAGCCTATTCTCAGAATGACATCTTCACTGATCAAACACACCTGTGTACTGAATCGTTTGTCCCAAGGTCTTGTATTGCAGTGTTGTACTGCGCATATAGAACTACTGCTATTGTGATAAAATTATGACTACATTTCGGGGTGGGGGGAGATGAGGATATAATTTCGGGGTGGGGGGAGATGAGGATATTATGTCAAGTTATTATTTTCCTTTCATAATTTACACCAAAGAATTGTAAGTTCTGCAAAACATTCTGTCAACTGCAGGAAGCATTGCACATTTTTGGATTTAACATATTTATAATGTTTGGAGGTTAAAAGGTAGTGTGACATCTCACTTTTCTTATATTAAGGACTTTTCAAATGCCTGTACACTTACTGGTGTCAAGGTAACTATGGTTACAAACAACAAATGTGTGGAAGTTGGGGCCGAGGCCTGTCAATAACTTCTGACTGACAGCTCTCTTTGACACGCCCACTAAACAAGGTGAGCTTGTAGAGGGGGAAAATCAGGCATATACAAATGAGTTTTATAGTACTTAAAAATTACAGAATAACAAAACTTACGGACATATTCACTTTGATTTTACCTAAAGATAACTGGCATGTATCACGTTCAACCACTGTATTATCCCTTTAAGAATCTTGTATTAGTCTATAAGTCATTACATAATCAAACACCTAAATAAATACATATCAGATATGCTTTTAAGGGGAGCCAGGACTAAGAGGCCTGGGGAGGTCCTAGAGCAGGACTAAGAGGCATGGGGAGGTCCTAGAGCCAGGACTAAGAGGCCTGGGGAGGTTCTAGAGTCAGGACTAAGAGGCCTGGGGAGGCATCCTTCAGTTCTTATGCCCCCTGCCTTTGGAACACCCTGCCAGAGGACCTGAGAATGTCTGGGACCGTGGAAACGTTTAAGCGAGATCTTAAAACATACCTTTTTAACATTGCTTTTACCACGTAGCTTTACTTGTCTAGTCCTATCCTAGTGTTTCTAAATTTGCTTTCTCAGTTTTTATTCTAATTTACACCATCTTAAATGTTTAATTATTTTACGTTTATCTTGTCTTATCTTACTGTTTCTTTTAAATCTGTTCTCACTGTGTTTATATGATTTATGTTTTTATTCTCCTCTTCTTTTTATGGAAAGCAGTATGTGCTATTTGTATGAATGGTGCTATATAAATAAAATGACATTGACATGGCATAGCCATAGGAAGTCTAAATGAAAATCTGACTTGTTTTAGTTCAGATTTATAAGAACACGCTGAGTGGTCGGTCAAGCTGGTTTTAAACAAAGGCAATAGTTTTATTCTGTTACGATTCTGCAGTCAGACTCAGCACAGGAAGTGATATCCAGGCAGAGTGAGTCCGATGTGGACGAGGTCGTTAGGTTATACAGTGAAAAAGGAAGTGACATAGTTTCAGGATGAAGGACAGGGAAGTGATGTCACACAGGGAAGAATTTGTAGTTCTAACAGACTGATCTATGAGAACGAACTACAAAGTTTAGAACAACAGTCAAGTAGGAAAACAGAACACTTTGTTGAGACTTGAAATTCATTCACAGAAGAAACAGACTCTGATTACATACCAAGTTTTACCATCCGCTCGTTCATTATAGTCATTTCATCCTCCAACGCTTGCCTGTTGAGAAGAGAATTTATGTTTGACTATTCATAAACCAGACGTCTATCTAGCTACATCAACATCATCATCATCATCATCACCTGTCTTGGTCGGACATCTCCTCGCGCCGCTTCCTGAACTCTGCCATCTCGAGGTTGTCCTGACAACGCGACCTGGTTTCCTCCACCCGGTCGATCTGAACAGGACATGAGATGTTGAACAAGACCACCGCCTGAACAGGACATGAGATGTTTAACAAGACCACCGCCTGAACAGGACATGAGATGTTTAACAAGACCACAGCCTGACTAGAAAACAAGACCACCGCCTGACTAGAAAACAAGACCACCGCCTGACTAGAAAACAAGACCACAGCCTGATAGAGAACACCGTCGAGGTCCTGAAGTATAAGACACGGCGACTGAGCGAAGAGCTGCACCTGACTAGGCGACGTGGCAGCACGCAGCGGGTCACGTTAACTAGTACCCGGTAGTACCCGGTAGTACCCGGTAGTACCCGGTAGTACCCGGTAGTACCCGGTAGTAGCGAGCTGCGGGGGGTCACGTGAACTAGTACCCGGTAGTAGTGAGCTGCGGGGGGTCACGTGAACTAGTACCCGGTAGTAGTGAGCTGCAGGTAACGTGAACTAGTACCCGGTAGTAGCGAGCTGTGGGGGGTCACGTGAACTAGTACCCGGTAGTAGCGAGCTGTGGGGGGTCACGTGAACTAGTACCCGGTAGTAGCGAGCTGCAGCGGGTCACGTTAACTAGTACCCGGTAGTAGCGAGCTGCGTGTAACGTGAACTAGTACCCGGTAGTAGCGAGCTGCGGGTCACGTGAACTAGTACCCGGTAGTAGCGAGCTGCGGGCCGTTCAAATCAACCAATGAATGAGGCTGGTCAGCTGGCAGAGCCGGTTACATGCTCACGTTACCCCAGTAGAGCTCATGACCCTGTTACATGCTCACGTTACCCCAGTAGAGCTCATGACCCTGTTACATGCTCACGTTACCCCAGTAAAGCTCATGACCCTGTTACATGCTCACGTTACCCCAGTAGAGCTCATGACTGAGGCCCACAACAGATTCAAGTTACACCACAATACAGTCAAGTATCTTACTTCGCTGGCAACGCTGATTTTCTCCCGTTTTCTCTGCTTCGATTTGGTCATTTTCCCCTCGAGGGATCACTAGTGATCACTAAACACGGACGGGTGGAAAGCAGGGAACCTGACGGGTGGATTCGTGACTCATGTCTTGTGCGTGATCAACCAACAGTTTAGGAAATATCGCCCCCTGTCTTCGCGGAGTGTACCAGGCTACATTGCTTTATTTGACTACACTACCATGCTATAATATTCAACGTGAATGCGGTGTTACACGGTGTTACATGTGGCCTACCTCCCCCAAGAAGGCTGCCTGTGAAAAGTTCATCACCAACCCGAATACGTTCCCGTTACGCAGCGCAGCGGGGTGGAGAGAGCCGCTTGGAGAGGGACCGTCCGTGCGTAATCGCATTAAGGAACCTAGGAGGAGGCAGGTTGACGGCTCGGTCGGATACACCGTCCTGTGCTTTTGTGCAATTTTCTCCTGTATTCCAAAATGCCACTCTTTATAAACAGGGACCAAATATTTGCACACCAAGTGCATCTTCTGGAACACAAACTGCGGGTAGGTCGCCTTTACGCATCAGTATTACCAAGTCTATATGAAGCTTAGCTTGCTATGGCAGACCAGTAATTCTTGTTCATAACAACAGTTATATGGAAGAACTTATTTATTCATTTATTTTGACCAACACCGAATTGAACCCTAAACCCTGATTTTATGATAATGCCTCATAATTTCCCCCAACCTTTCCAGAGTAAAGAAGAGCGCATTCTAGAACTGGAGACTGAAAATGCGATTCTTCATCTCAGACTTGCTGAGGTAATTGTGGATGATATATTTCTACATTGTCGCATGTATCGGATCTCAGACATATGATCTGACCAGACCTGGTTATGATATGACCAGACCTGGTTAACCAGATTCGTGGCACCTATAGGCCGTTTTAGGCAGAGGTTATTGTGCGACAGATTGAGGTGCTTAAGCCTATTCTCTGCCCGATAAGATGCTTGCAGAGCAGATGCTCACTGAGTTCACCTACGTACATGATTTAATGCCCTCACGCGTTGCCACAAGGAACTTGTGACTTCTCGTCTAAGGCTAGTAGAGTAGGCCTACTCATCATAGATACAGTAGGCCTATTGTATCCCTTTTAGCTGGGGTGTATTCATCCTTGTCCTCTCTGTATCTAGTGTCTTGGTAAACTACGCAGAGGCCATGAAGAACAGACGCGTTGGCAGCAACAGAGAAACGTACAGAAGAACACCCACACTGCCCTGGCCAAACTACTGTCTGAAGTCCAGGTACAAAAGCCCCGTCTGTCCTAAAGCCACAGAGACTAAACTGTGCTGTGTTCACTGGGAAAGGTCAGATAACCCCTCAGATAGTCCCACTGTTTGTAAGTCCTATTAACACTTTGTTTTTAATAATGTTTGTGTAGGCCCAATCTAGGATGAAATGAAATACATGCTGAATAAACAAGCCATTTACACACACACATACACACACACACACACACACACACACACACACACACACACACACACACACACACACTTAAAACAGAATGCTCATGTGTTTGTGCAGGTGTTGAAGCAGGACCTGAGAGAGGTGTTTGCGGTGTACGTGGGCTTGGCCAGCGATCTGGAAGACCAGAGCCGGCACCTGCAGGACACGCTGGACCAGGCCAGCTCCGCCAGCCAACATCACCATGGCGACGACGTGCAGAGTGAGTACCTGACTGGCCGACCGCAATCGTGACATCACTCAACCAGGAAGTGCTGGTCGTGAGCTAATGAGAGTACTCTTGACTGTCTTATTTACTCCTTCCCTTTCTCTTTCTCCTCTTCCCTCCCTCTCCCTCCCTCCCTCCCAACCTCCCTCTCTCTCTCTCTCTCCCTCCCCCCCTCCCTCCCAACCTCCCTCTCTCTCTCTCTCTCTCCCCCCCCTCCCTCCCTCCCAACCTCCCTCTCTCTCTCTCTCTCCCCCCCCCCCTCCCTCCCTCCCAACCTCCCTCTCTCTCTCTCCCCCCCCCTCCCTCCCTCCCAACCTCCCTCTCTCTCTCTCTCTCTCCCCCCCTCCCTCCCTCCCTCCCTCCCTCCCAACCTCCCTCTCTCTCTCTCTCTCTCCCAACCTCCCTCTCTCTCTCTCTCCCCCCCCCCTCCCTCCCTCCCAACCTCCCTCTCTCTCTCTCTCTCTCCCCCCCCTCCCTCCCTCCCTCCCTCCCAACCTCCCTCTCTCTCTCTCTCTCTCTCCCTCTCTCTCTCTCTCTCTCTCTCTCTCTCTCTCTCTCTCTCTCTCTCTCTCTCCCTCCCCCCCTCCCTCCCAACCTCCCTCTCTCTCTCTCTCTCTCTCTCTATCTCTCTCTCTCTCTCTCTCTCTCTCCCTCCCTTTGGAAACATCTACCATGCTTTGGCCTTGGCTAAGAGGTCAG
Organism: Borostomias antarcticus; assembly: GCF_949987555.1. Taxonomy (NCBI): domain Eukaryota; kingdom Metazoa; phylum Chordata; class Actinopteri; order Stomiiformes; family Stomiidae; genus Borostomias; species Borostomias antarcticus. The sequence goes on from NC_140252.1 coordinate 1,812,390, forward strand.
TTGCCATGGGGTTGATCCCCCCCCCCCCCAACTCCTCCCCTCCCTCACCCTGTCCCCTGATTGGCCAGGGTCACATTCTGAGTCCTGTCCCCTGATTGGCCAGGGTCACGTTCTGAGTCCTGTCCCCTGATTGGCCAGGGTCACATTCTGAGTCCTGTCCCCTGATTGGCCAGGGTCACGTTCTGAGTCCTGTCCCCTGATTGGCCAGGGCCATGTTCTGAGTCCTGTCTCCTGCCTCACCTGGTTGCCGCGGTGACGTGTGACTACTGAATGAGACAAGTGAATGATGTAGGCTACAGCTTGATTTTGAGGGAGAGGAAATTTGTGAACTATCTCTTTAGTTTCAAAATAAACTATAGGCACAACGATATTTTGGTGAATCCAGATTCAGATGACTGACCTTACCCTCTTGTCTGCTGGACATGTGCCCGGAGGGTCAGACAGCCTGACCACCTATCAAAACAAGGACTCGGACCAAGCAATCACATGACACTGTAAATCCAGCGCAATGGAATCACTCAAAGCTCTCATGTCTTAAGACACATATAGACTATATGTCTAAGGTCCAATCACCCACTTGAGCTGTGGGTGAGTTCTTTTCCGGTCTTCAGATGAACTCAGACTGAGAAAAGCACTGTGTTGTGTTGCAGGTAGCATGCCCTCTGTACGGTACAGTAGTTGCATGTGAATGATAGCACGGTGTATTGGCATGTTATATTAGATGGCAGATTAATTTAAGAGGGATATGGAGTTTGAGTTAATCTCCTGTCAAGGATTATTTTAAAAACAGCCTGGTTGTTCACAAGGTTTAATCTGGATCGAAATGATTTTTGGCTATCAAGGATCACGTAATCCATCTTATTTTTGTGCTGGTTTTTTAAAGCATCATTAGATTGGATTATCCTGATCCAGATACAAAGTTTTCAAGATGACTAAATCTGGATTACCGTACCATGGTTGTCGACCCCTTTTCTGCCAGCAAACACACCTGAACACGCCTCAACACTGCTCATTGACCAGGCACGCTTCAACACTGCTCATTGACCAGGCCACGCCTCAACACTGCTCATTGCAAAACAACCCCGAGACTTCCTGAGAGTGGAACCACAGGGAGCGTGCAACATAATGCTCTCCTGTATTGTCCTGAGAGTGGAACCACAGGGAGCGTGCAACATAATGCTCTGCTGTATTGTCCTGCACAACATCGCGACCAGGCGCAATGCCCCTCTAAGTGATGTCACTGTTCATGATGCATGATACGAATGATACGTTCATGATATTCAAGATTCCAATCCGATAGCCGAAATCCGATCAGATGTGGTGTCAGATTTTGGGCCCTGTTGATATTTGGGCCCTGTTGATATTTGGGCCCTGTTGATATTTGGGCCCTGTTGGTATTTGGGCCCTGTTGATATTTGGGCCCTGTTGGTCACCACTGGCTGAGCCTGGTCTCATTCAGGAGCTGTTGTACGGCTTTGCATGTCTTTTAGAGAGTATGTGAGAGTGAGTGAGTGAGTGAGTGAGTGAGTGAGTGAGTGAGTGAGTGAGTGAGTGAGTGAGTGAGTGAGTGAGTGAGTGAGTGAGATGGATGACGGACAATTTGCATGATAGTTCATAAATTGTTTACCCCCCCCCCCAAAAAAAAAAAAAGCAACAACATAAGTTGTAATTGTATTTCCTGTATCTGTTTAGTCTTTACTGCAGTTGAGTCAAATGATTTTCACAAATCCCACCATTGTAATTTCATATTTGTTTTAAAACCCTGCTGTGTGTGGTTCGTCCAGGTCTGCAGGCTCGTGTGGAGGCTCTGGAGCGCGCCCTGCTGGCGGAGAAGGAAGGCTGCAGGTCGGAGAGGCAGAGGAGGAGGGCGCTTCACAACACTCTGGTGGTGAGGAAGAAGAGCTCGCCTCAGTATGGCTTAAGAAGCAAAACACTTCAACAGTTTATTCATCCAAGGATTGTTACAAAAACTCGAGTGGCTTCTAGTCAAGCAACCTGCATCAAGGCTGGTCAGTTGAGAGAGCGCCCCAATCTGATCTGTGTCTCGGCTTTTAACCCTTTTAACCCTAAAAATACAGTGACAACATTTTGAATATTAATTGGATTTTCCCTATAATACTAGAAAGCGCAGTTTATCAGCTTTCAGCAAGTGTTGGAGTGAGGAATTTCTTTGATTTGTTAGATATTTTTTTTATATTATTAAATATTTGTTAGATATTTTTAAAATGTTGCCGGTGACGTGGTCGTATTAAAAGGGTTAACACCCCCTTTCCTGTCCATAAACCTGGATGTAATAAAAGACTCAAACCTGGACATAGACGGACCCTCCCAGTCCCAGGTGGATGTCGTAAAGTTCCCAGGACACAGATCAAATGGCTGCCCTTTCCACACCAACCTGGTTGTAAAGATGACCAGCTGTCCAAGGCAATTAACCCCCCTTTCCAAACACACACATCCCCCAAACCTCTCTGTGACCCAAACCCCGTCTTCCCTACCCCGACGACCCCTCAGCGACTCAGACAGGGATCTGCCTGCCTTCTGTGGACCTGACCGGCCCCCTCGGCCCGAGTGCATGTGTGGATATTGATGGGCTAATATCTCTCTCTCTTTCTCTCTCTCTCTTCCCCTCTCTACTGTCCTCACCCCGCTCTGTCTCTCCTCAGGAGCTCAGGGGCAACATCAGGGTCCACTGTCGCGTGCGTCCAGTCCTCCCCTTCGACTACGGGCCGGGGTCGGCCGGAGCATCAGGGTAAACGCCGCCTCGGTTTTCTGCATCTGACGTTACGGTGCGTCTCTTTGAAGGTACGACGGTTGATGACTGTCCTCTGTTCAGGTCTGCCGCAGCGGAGGAGATCGTTCAGGCCGTTAACGAGGTGAGTAGAGACAGCGGCGTTTAGGCGCCGGTGCGACCCGGCGGCGGCGTGGCGGCGAACAAGCTGAGCCTCACCTGCTTCCCTCTCCCTGCTGCTCCAGG
>NC_140252.1:1820363-1825363 GCF_949987555.1 Borostomias antarcticus
AACAGCAAGCTCACACACCTGCTGCAGGACGCCATCGGTAGCACACACACACACACACACACACACACACACACACACACACACACAGCAGAGAGGGAGAGGAGACTGCGATGCAGGAAGGCAGAAAGAAGGGAGAGGAGAGAGACAGAGTGAAGGATGTGCCAGTGTTGCAGGGGGGTTTGTGGCTGAATGTTTGATTTGAATGTAAATGGGATCATACTATTATTTATTCAGTTATTTATTCAACTCATACATATATATGACTGTATCTGCATATATTTGGTCATTTGCAATTCACTATGAAAGCAGAGAAGAGCTCATTGGCCGGAATAAATTTGATGATTTCGTCAACCAGGGACTTGACCAGAGCAAACACACACACACTAAACACACACACACTAAACACACACACTAAACACACACACACCTCTCATGATATATATCAGCAGCTTGATCAGTAAATTGAAAGTTCCTCACCTCAGTTTATCGTGGCGTCTCTACTCTCCCTCCACCAGGTGGCGATGCCAAGTTGCTGGTCATGCTGTGCGTCTCTCCCACGCGGCGCTTTGTGACGGAGTCTCTTCAGTCGCTGGGCTTCGGCGCCAGAGCGCGCCAGGTCCAGAAGGACCGCCCTCCTCACCGGAAGAACACGGCCCTGAGAGTGAAGTGACGGAGGGAAAGACAATGGAGATATGAAAGAGGGATGGAGAGGAAGGAAAGAGGAGTGCAGAGAGAGAAGCTAAGAGGAGGAGGAAGAGGAGAGATGGGGAGAAGGAGAGAAGAGAGAGATGGAGGGAGAGAGGAAAGAGGAGTGCAGAGAGAGAAGCTAAGAGGAGGAGGAAGAGGAGAGATGGGGAGAAGGAGAGAAGAGAGAGATGGAGGGAGAGGTCCCTTCGACTGACAGAATGAAGGATTTTCCAGTATTACAGGGGAATCTGTGGCTGAAGGTTTGATGAATGTAAATAGGATTATATAGGCTACTATTGCATATCATATATTTATGATTGTTAATAGATTTGGTTTTTGTTAACAACACAACTGGATAAACATATTAATGTGAGAATGAACAATAAATTCAGATTTGTCCCTGGGTCTAATTCAAGGGATTTTTTTTATTTATTATTAAAACAGTTTTTATTACTAGAACAATGGGTACTTTTTTGGGGGGTGGTTGTAAAACACATTTGCATTTGTTTGAAAACGCTAATTAAATCGACCATTGCAGAAATAGCCTTTACATGTTAATTCTTAGACATTCTTAAACTGAACTGTTTCTTTGCTGTCCATTATAATTTGTGATATTTGATGAGTCATAGAATGAAAATTATTATTCTTTTGCTTTTAAATAGCCTGCATCAGTGCTTACTAACAATGCCATGCCTTTCTAATAAACTAAGCACTTGAGTGTTTAGCATGCATTAATATGCATGCACATGTTTTTATTGTATTAAAAAACTTTAATTAATACATTATGAAGACCTTGACGTCATGGCCTTCTTTTAATTACTTATGAATCACTTATGATAGTCTGGACAGCCAATCAACAAGTGCCGTGTGTGTCACGCACAGTTAGAAGAGAGGTGAAGAACCTGCACCATGCACGCAGTGATGACAACACACACACACACACACACACCACACGCGCTGGGATCCCCTCTCTCCCTCGCTCGCCCACACACACACCACACGCGCTGGGATCCCCTCTCTCCCTCGCTCGCCCACACACACACCACACGCGCTGGGATCCCCTCTCTCCCTCGCTCGCCCACACACACACCACACGCGCTGGGATCCCCTCTCTCCCTCGCTCGCCCACACACACACCACACGCCCTGGGATCCCCTCTCTCCCTCGCTCGCCCACACACACACCACACGCGCTGGATCCCTCATCAACAACCAATCATATTGTCAGAAACGGCTAGTTTACCTAGATAATCGTATTCTTCTTATAATGTTCTTATAATTAAGGAAATTGTAGGCTATATTATGTTTCCGTTATTCTTTAGGTTTACAGACCTACGTTGTTTAAAAGAAAAAAGCTAATGTTATACAGCAACAAAAAAACAAGTTTGTAAATAAGTAAATAGTTTGTTTTTTAGATTGGCCATCATTATTACATGGCTGATGTAGGCTACTAGGGTTGCACTGTAGAAAACATGAGGAGAGAAAAAAGCTACTGTTATACAGCAAAAAATCAAATAAAAAATGTTTTTTAAAATGTAAATAGTTCGTTTGTATTTTCACCCCACCCCACCACCGCCATCTAGCTACTTCTAGCTACTTCTGGGACAGCCAATAGCTACTCCCCTCTTCTGGGACAGCCAATAGATACCTTCCTCTTCTGGGACAGCCAATAGATACCTTCCTCTTCTGGGACAGCCAATAGCTACTCCCGGAGTGAACCGATGAGCAGGTAGTCTAGTCTACTGAGGACATTTTTCGCCGGGGTGATAAGAAAGCGAGACGTTTGAGCTCAATGCATTTGCAGCAGCTGTGATTGTAACGTGATCAGTCTAACGTTTTCTCAACTCGTGTTTGTGTTCTCGCGAGGTTACTGAGCTTTGAGTCATTCTCCCGAGAAGACCTGAATACAAGATGTTGAAGGCTGCCGGGCAAGTTCTGTTCTCTACTGGGATGCAACACCCCAGATTCACAGCTGAGGAGATCAAGGTAGGTTACTGGCGCATACAAAGGAAGGGTCCCTCACACTGTTCTTGCTGGCAAAAAAACAACAACTTTATTGACTCTAATAGGCACGAAACAACAACAATGGTATTGTTGCATATTGTTCAGGGACATTGGCTGCACGAGGTACACCTTTTATTTGTCCAATTTCTTCTCACATTATTTTCTATGAATTTTAATTGTCATTTTTAGACCTTTTCTTTTAAATAGCTCTGACCAAACGCGTGGCCTAACATAAATGCAAATGTTCACTAAAGGGTGGCTTATACATGTAGGATTTGGGTTAGAGGATGATGATGATGATGATGATGATGATGCGCTACCCATGAATTGAATATAATATAAAGGGTGGTAGGTCATCTTGAAGAGGGCCACATTTTCAGAACACAGGCTGAGCAAAATCAGTCACCCATTTAGCTATCATCATCATCATCATCATCATCATTAGCTATCATCACTATCAATGTTTTACTGGCCCTTCAAGAAGTCCTAGACTAGGCTTAGGCCTATATGTCCCGATTAATGCTTTTTATTTAACCTAACCCTATTTTGTAGACGAGCCTAATGTATGAATTGGAACTATCACAAGGTCTTACCTTGACTCTTAAATAGATTCCAAACACCAAAAGAGGTAATGGGATACAACCCAGGTTTATATAACTACAGCAAGGACCTCAGTTTACAGCAAGGACCTCAGTTTACAGGAAGCACAGAAGAAGCCGGTGTTGAGGATCTTTGCGGTACCGCTCTCAACCCCGCTCTCAACCCCGGCTTTCGCTAGGGTAGAGTCTGCTAGGGTAGAGTCTGCTAGGGTAGAGTCTGCTAGGGTAGAGTCTGCTAGGGTAGAGTCTGCTAGGGTAGAGTCTGCTAGGGAAGAGTCTGCTAGGGTAGAGTCTGCTAGGGTAGAGTCTGCTAGTCTGCTAGGGTAGAGTCTGCTAGGGTAGAGTCTGCTAGGGTAGAGTCTGCTAGGGTAGAGTCTGCTAGGCTAGAGTCTGCTCTGCTAGGGTAGAGTCTGCTAGGGTAGAGTCTGCTAGGGTAGAGTCTGCTAGGGTAGAGTCTGCTAGGGTAGTCTGCTAGGGTAGAGTCTGCTAGGGTAGAGTCTGCTAGGGTAGAGTCTGCTAGGGTAGAGTCTGCTAGGGTAGAGTCTGCTAGGGTAGAGTCTGCTAGTCTGCTAGGGAAGAGTCTGCTAGGGTAGAGTCTGCTAGGGAAGAGTCTGCTAGGGTAGAGTCTGCTAGGGTAGAGTCTGCTAGGGTAGAGTCTGCTAGGGTAGAGTCTGCTAGGGTAGAGTCTGCTAGGGTAGAGTCTGCTAGTCTGCTAGGGTAGAGTCTGCTAGGGTAGAGTCTGCTAGGGTCGAGTCTGCTAGGGTCGAGTCTGCTAGGGTAGAGTCTGCTAGGGTCGAGTCTGCTAGGGTCGAGTCTGCTAGGGTCGAGTCTGCTAGGGTAGAGTCTGCTAGGGTAGAGTCTGCTAGGGTCGAGTCTGCTAGGGTCGAGTCTGCTAGGGTAGAGTCTGCTAGGGTAGAGTCTGCTAGGGTAGAGTCTGCTAGTCTGCTAGGGTAGAGTCTGCTAGGGTAGAGTCTGCTAGGGTAGAGTCTGCTAGGGTAGAGTCTGCTAGGGGAGAGTCTGCTAGGGGAGAGTCTGCTAGGGTAGAGTCTGCTAGGGTAGAGTCTGCTAGGGTAGAGTCTGCTAGGGTAGAGTCTGCTAGGGAAGAGTCTGCTAGTCTGCTAGGGTAGAGTCTGCTAGGGTAGAGTCTGCTAGGGTAGAGTCTGCTAGGGTCGAGTCTGCTAGGGTCGAGTCTGCTAGGGTAGAGTCTGCTAGGGTCGAGTCTGCTAGGGTCGAGTCTGCTAGGGTAGAGTCTGCTAGGGTAGAGTCTGCTAGGGTAGAGTCTGCTAGGGTCGAGTCTGCTAGGGTCGAGTCTGCTAGGGTAGAGTCTGCTAGGGTAGAGTCTGCTAGGGTAGAGTCTGCTAGTCTGCTAGGGTAGAGTCTGCTAGGGTAGAGTCTGCTAGGGTAGAGTCTGCTAGGGTAGAGTCTGCTAGGGTAGAGTCTGCTAGGGGAGAGTCTGCTAGGGGAGAGTCTGCTAGGGTAGAGTCTGCTAGGGTAGAGTCTGCTAGGGTAGAGTCTGCTAGGGTAGAGTCTGCTAGGGTAGAGTCTGCTAGGGAAGAGTCTGCTAGGGTAGAGTCTGCTAGGGTAGAGTCTGCTAGGGAAGAGTCTGCTCTGCTAGGGTAGAGTCTGCTAGGGTAGAGTCTGCTAGGGTAGAGTCTGCTCTGCTAGGGAAGAGTCTGCTCTGCTAGGGAAGAGTCTGCTAGGGTAGAGTCTG
>NC_140252.1:1830363-1850891 GCF_949987555.1 Borostomias antarcticus
TTTAAAGTTCGTATTGTCTTTCTTTTTGAAATATTGACGGATAAATGCAACCGTTGTATAAAAGCATTATGGACCTCGAAGCCGTGGGATGTCACGGATGTCGTCACGGCTAGCGGGGTGTGACGTGTAGTGGATTTAAATCTGATCGAAAGTAAAAGATTTGCCAAGGTTCGCTCAAAGAGGTTAAGTCTGATTTATTGAGAAAACATACGAGCGCAAGGACTTCCAGGATAACGCACGTGAGTGGTATCCAACAGAAGTGAAGCAGAAAGGTGTTGCAGGGTCTTATATTCAAGCAATACACAGGTATGACGCTTCCAGGGATGTGATTGGCTAACCCATCTGTACACGTCATAATAAAGTAGCGGACATCATCAACAGTGGTTAAGAGTACAGGCACGTGACGTGAGAAAGGGCGGTAAATCTTGCATTGACAATGGAACAAAGAAAGGTTATTCTAGGGCAGACAAGGTCTGAGGTGTGTCGACCTCCTGGAGAGGTCATCCTGTTATAAATGAGGTTAGCACAGCGAGGGGGTTTGCATGTGAAAGGTTGAGGGAGGTAGAGTGAAATTACAATTTCTATGACTAACCACTCCTGCTAGCCGTGGCGATATCCACGACATCCCACTGCTTCTCGTTCCATAATACTTTATTAACGCCTCTATATTCTCTCATTACATTCTACTAGAGATGGTGGAAAAAATCGATTCATGTAAGAATCGCTCGATCGATTCACAAATTCCAAAAAATCGATTCCTTTCAATCTGTATTTTGCACAGATGTTCCAAATATTTTGTTGTCTAAATGTTGGATGTTTGCCGGCGGTCGAGCAGAGGTGCTATGGTTTTGTGCTTGGGGTCTATTTAATGTTACTGTCGTCAAATGGTGGAAAAGTCATTGACAGTTATAATCTATCACACCAATAATAAAAAAACATTTTGAAATCAAATTGTAAGATCACTGCTGATTCCTTCCCCTACATTCTACACTAGGAGGTGAATCACTATAGATTTAAGTATTGAGTTATGATGAATGGACTGTATTGTGGATTGTGTATCTGTGTGGGATGTTGAGTGTTGGCCATATTGAGAATGACCATGAATATTTGGATAATTCATTTACTGACATAATTATCACTTTCATTGTGTGTTTGTTATTAGTCCAGGACAGAGGTGCTTAGAGGCACAGTCACATCTGTTCTCTGCCCACCTCAGGGTCCTGAGCAGCCAACTACAGTCCTGTCACATCAATCCTCTTCACCTCTCCTGTCCTCTTCACCTCTCCTGTCCTCACATCTCCTGTCCTCACCTGTCCTGTCCTCACCTGTCCTCACCTCTCCTGTCCTCACCTGTCCTGTCCTCACCTCTCCTGTCCTCTACCTCTCCTGTCCTCACCTCTCCTGTCCTCACCTCTCCTGTCCTCACCTCTCCTGTCCTCTACCTCTCCTGTCCTCTACCTCTCCTGTCCTCACCTCTCCTGTCCTCTACCTCTCCTGTCCTCTCCTGTCCTCTACCTCTCCTGTCCTCACCTCTCCTGTCCTCTCCTGTCCTCTACCTCTCCTGTCCTCACCTCACCTGTCCTCTACCTCTCCTGTCCTCACCTCTCCTGTCCTCTACCTCTCCTGTCCTCTACCTCTCCTGTCCTCTACCTCTCCTGTCCTCTACCTCTCCTGTCCTCTACCTCTCCTGTCCTCTACCTCTCCTGTCCTCTACCTCTCCTGTCCTCACCTCTCCTGTCCTCTACCTCTCCTGTCCTCTACCTCTCCTGTCCTCTACCTCTCCTGTCCTCACCTGTCCTCTCCTGTCCTCACCTCTCCTGTCCTCACCTCACCTGTCCTCACCTCTCCTGTCCTCACCTCTCATGTCCTCTACCTCTCCTGTCCTCACCTCTCCTGTCCTCACCTCTCCTGTCCTCACCTCTCCTGTCCTCTACCTCTCCTGTCCTCTTCACCTCTCCTGTCCTCACATCTCCTGTCCTCACCTCTCCTGTCCTCTTCACCTCTCCTGTCCTCACATCTCCTGTCCTCACCTCTCCTGTCCTCTCCTGTCCTCTATCTCTCCTGTCCTCACCTCTCCTGTCCTCACCTCTCCTGTCCTCTACCTCTCCTGTCCTCTCCTGTCCTCTACCTCTCCTGTCCTCACCTGTCCTCTACCTCTCCTGTCCTCACCTCTCCTGTCCTCACCTCTCCTGTCCTCATCTCTCCTGTCCTCACCTCTCCTGTCCTCTACCTCTCCTGTCCTCTTCACCTCTCCTGTCCTCTACCTCTCCTGTCCTCTCCTCTCCTGTCCTCACCTCTCCTGTCCTCTCCTCTCCTGTCCTCTACCTCTCCTGTCCTCACCTCTCCTGTCCTCACCTCTCCTGTCCTCATCTCTCCTGTCCTCTACCTCTCCTGTCCTCACCTCTCATGTCCTCACCTCTCCTGTCCTCTACCTCTCCTGTCCTCTACCTCTCCTGTCCTCTACCTCTCCTGTCCTCTACCTCTCCTGTCCTCACCTCTCCTGTCCTCTACCTCTCCTGTCCTCTACCTCTCCTGTCCTCACCTCTCCTGTCCTCTACCTCTCCTGTCCTCTTCCTCTCCTGTCCTCTACCTCTCCTGTCCTCACCTCTCCTGTCCTCACCTCTCCTGTCCTCACCTCTCCTGTCCTCTACCTCTCCTGTCCTCACCTCTCCTGTCCTCACCTCTCCTGTCCTCTACCTCTCCTGTCCTCTACCTCTCCTGTCCTCACCTCTCCTGTCCTCTACCTCTCCTGTCCTCACCTCTCCTGTCCTCTACCTCTCCTGTCCTCTACCTCTCCTGTCCTCTACCTCTCCTGTCCTCACCTCTCCTGTCCTCTACCTCTCCTGTCCTCTACCTCTCCTGTCCTCTACCTCTCCTGTCCTCACCTGTCCTCTCCTGTCCTCTACCTCTCCTGTCCTCTTCCTCTCCTGTCCTCTACCTCTCCTGTCCTCACCTCTCCTGTCCTCACCTCTCCTGTCCTCTACCTCTCCTGTCCTCACCTCTCCTGTCCTCACCTCTCCTGTCCTCACCTCTCCTGTCCTCACCTCTCCTGTCCTCACCTCTCCTGTCCTGTCCTCACCTCTCCTGTCCTCTACCTCTCCTGTCCTCACCTCTCCTGTCCTCTACCTCTCCTGTCCTCTACCTCTCCTGTCCTCTACCTCTCCTGTCCTCTACCTCTCCTGTCCTCACCTGTCCTCTACCTCTCCTGTCCTCTACCTCTCCTGTCCTCTACCTCTCCTGTCCTCACCTGTCCTCTACCTCTCCTGTCCTCTACCTCTCCTGTCCTCACCTGTCCTCTACCTCTCCTGTCCTCTACCTCTCCTGTCCTCACCTGTCCTCACCTCTCCTGTCCTCTACCTCTCCTGTCCTCACCTCTCCTGTCCTCTACCTCTCCTGTCCTCTACCTCTCCTGTCCTCACCTGTCCTGTCCTCTACCTCTCCTGTCCTCTCCTGTCCTCTACCTCTCCTGTCCTCACCTCTCCTGTCCTCTACCTCTCCTGTCCTCTACCTCTCCTGTCCTCTACCTCTCCTGTCCTCTACCTCTCCTGTCCTCACCTGTCCTCTACCTCTCCTGTCCTCTACCTCTCCTGTCCTCTACCTCTCCTGTCCTCACCTGTCCTCTACCTCTCCTGTCCTCTACCTCTCCTGTCCTCACCTGTCCTCTACCTCTCCTGTCCTCACCTCTCCTGTCCTCTACCTCTCCTGTCCTCACCTCTCCTGTCCTCACCTCTCCTGTCCTCTACCTCTCCTGTCCTCTACCTCTCCTGTCCTCTCCTGTCCTCTGCCTCTCCTGTCCTCTACCTCTCCTGTCCTCTTCCTCTCCTGTCCTCACCTCTCCTGTCCTCTACCTCTCCTGTCCTCACCTCTCCTGTCCTCTACCTCTCCTGTCCTCACCTCTCCTGTCCTCTACCTCTCCTGTCCTCTACCTCTCCTGTCCTCACCTCTCCTGTCCTCTACCTCTCCTGTCCTCTACCTCTCCTGTCCTCACCTGTCCTCACCTCTCCTGTCCTCACCTCTCCTGTCCTCTACCTCTCCTGTCCTCTACCTCTCCTGTCCTCACCTCTCATGTCCTCACCTCTCCTGTCCTCTACCTCTCCTGTCCTCTACCTCTCCTGTCCTCTACCTCTCCTGTCCTCTACCTCTCCTGTCCTCAACTCTCCTGTCCTCACCTCTCCTGTCCTCACCTCTCCTGTCCTCACCTCTCCTGTCCTCTACCTCTCCTGTCCTCTACCTCTCCTGTCCTCTCCTGTCCTCTACCTCTCCTGTCCTCACCTCTCCTGTCCTCTACCTCTCCTGTCCTCACCTCTCCTGTCCTCTACCTCACCTGTCCTCACCTCTCCTGTCCTCATCTCTCCTGTCCTCACCTCTCCTGTCCTCATCTCTCCTGTCCTCTACCTCTCCTGTCCTCACCTCTCCTGTCCTCTACCTCTCCTGTCCTCTACCTCTCCTGTCCTCTACCTCTCCTGTCCTCTACCTCACCTGTCCTCTACCTCTCCTGTCCTCTACCTCTCCTGTCCTCTCCTGTCCTCTACCTCTCCTGTCCTCTACCTCTCCTGTCCTCTACCTCTCCTGTCCTCTCCTGTCCTCTACCTCTCTGCAGGCCCGGAGACTAAGAGGGGGCGGGTCAACTGTCAATCAATTTTTACTTTGGCCAATCAGAGGCTGACAATCGTCTTGTCAATCAAAAACTAATTTCGCCTGAAACGGTTGTCAATCACTTTTTATTTGGCGAATCGCCTTTCTCTAAGAGAAGGGGTGTGAGACGCAAAGCTTATTTGTCATTAATACGTGTCAGCTGCGGACGATCAAGCCAACAGATTGGACGTCTTTCGAGGTAACGGAAATTGACACAAGTAACATAACAATACGCAGTTATTTTAAGGTATTTTCAATTAGTTTCAACATTGACAGCGCCTAAATGCTCACATTTAATAATGTAGACGAAGATGCTGAGATGCCTAGCGTTGGCTGGCTAAGTTAGTGTATCTACATAGCCGTCACAACGTGGCTAGCTAGGTGTAGGCTATTCTTGACCCAAGTTAACATTAGCAAAGCGGTGTACCTGCGCACATGCGCAAACAGAGCAGTGCTTCTACAAAGAAATCTATCATATTTATTTTCTCATGTAAACACTGGGCGTTTGGTGTTGCCAAGCAATTAGGCTCTTTGCACAAGCTCCACTACTTCCTGAAATTCTACAGGCATCCTTATTTCCTGTCCTATACCATTGGATGGAAGTGATTAATCAGGTGTGCCGCTTATATAGATAAACAAATAGACAGGTAGGTGTGTATATATATATACACAGTATGCATGATTATGTTCTGTTAAAAATATATAATTGGTTGACAGGAAACCAAGAGGTACAAGAGAGTGGAAGAGAGGGGACAGGAGGAGAGGACATAGAGATGAGAGGTGAGATACCTGATGTTAGCCAAAGAGACACTACATTAATTAGATCCTGGCAAGTTTGAAAAATAATGTGGATGGATGGATGGGTGGGTATGTGGGTGTGTGTGTGTGTGTGTGTGTGTGTTTATAGCTTATGTTTATGTTTTGTTAATTTGTGGACAGGAGATGAAAATGGACACCCCAGTGGAGGAGAGGTGACGGGAGGAGACCAGCATGGACAAAAGACAAGAGGAGAGGTGACAGGAGGAGACCAACATGGACACCACAGTGGAAGAGAGGTGACAGGAGGAGACCAACATGGACACCACAGTGGAAGAGAGGTGACAGGAGGAGACCAACATGGACACCACAGTGGAAGAGAGGTGACAGGAGGAGACCAACATGGACACCACAGTGGAAGAGAGGTGACAGGAGGAGACCAACATGGACATCAGAGTGGAGGAGGCCAGGCTGGAAGAGAGGTGACAGGAGGAGCTAGTCTCATGTTTCTAATAGATGGTGTGTTCTCATCAACATTCACTTAAGTTGTGTCCTCTCTGGATGACCTCCACTGCTCTCAGTTAAAGATGATATTAATCCAATATGATGCGTGTTGTTCTTTATAGATCTAGACTCTTCATTTTGCTCTCAAAGTGCACCAGATTGAAGCACCACAACTAAATGACCTCGGTATTACAAAAATCCTGCGTACAGCCCTGGTCCTGAATGTTTCAGAGGGCAGATGACCTCCTTCTAATCAAGGAGCAGGTGTTCATAACTCTGTCTGCATCACTACACTGAGGTGACATTTTGGTTGTACCGTCTGATCACAACACTAAGAGTTCTAATCTAATTTTTTAACTAAGAGTTCTAATCTAATTTTTTAATTTTTAACCTATCTGTCTACATGTCTGTCTGTCCATCTCTATCTTTCATTGTCTGCCCCTGTTTTATTATTGTATCTGAGGCTTCACGTTTGGTGATGGGACCTCAGTGGGTGAGAACAGACATGCTGAATAGACAGAAAGATCTAGGCATGGGCAGCATCTTTCCATCCATTTAAAAATAAATATGTATTATTTTATGCCAACCTACATTCAGTCTAGCCCTAACCCTAACCTCTTAGAGTGCAGGAAGTGTCGGCCAGCTGTGTCGTGTGTGTGTCTCCATTCTCAGCGTCAGTACATCCAGTTTGATGGTTCACCTGGGCCAGTAGACTAAGCAGAGCCTCGACCCAAACAAGGTGTCCTGAATGGTCTCCCAGGTCCGCCTTGTACAACTGAACTGTCAGCCCAGTGTTTCAGTGTGGTCTACAAGCTATTCAATAAAACCTGGAGAAAATGATCTGTATCTTGTCTTTACACTTACAGCACACATGCTGCACAAATGATAACATTAATTGTATGACATGTTCTGTAAAATGCAAACAAGGGTATCTCTGACTTGGCTAGACTGTGGATGTGGTGACTAGTCCAGGCCAGTCAGCATGGTATAAGCTGCATACAGGTGAGCGGAAGCTGAAACGCTTGTTCCTTGGCTAGGCCCAAGGCAGCTTGCCAGCAGGGTCAGGCCTGTGCCGGGAGGTCAGTACATTAGAACCCCCTTAGGCGGGCTGTATGTATCCTAGGTTCTCAAACTTATATTTGTGGTATAGAAAGGTAGAACTTGCTTGGTTGATTATGTAAGTGTGTGTGTGTGGGGTGCTGTTGATTTTCCTCCACACTCCTCTCTCAGCCATATGTTTCCCCTATGTGGATCTGAAAACAGTGATGGGGATTAAATTAGGTTGCTAAGAGAACTGCTAGTCACCAGAAGCATTCAAGAACATAACCCGTGCTGGAATACTAGTGTATGAACAAATCAATACAAGTAGAGCACATCTACTGACAGGCTGGCTGAATGACTGGAAGACTGACTTGGGACCTCCACTGAGGACATCCCAGTCCTGGCTATGGATCAGTAGTGATGCTCCCCTGCCCCTGTAGTCCAGGCATTTTATGACATAACCTTGAACAAATTGCAACAGAAATTATTTCAACTGTTGTAGTGTCATACATATGTTCTTTATAACATATCAGTTAGTCCCCCAAAATCCCAGTGGTGGAAAGTAATGAAAAATGCAGATGGAAGGTATGTGACAAATATACCAATTTCCATTTTCCGCCTATGTAAAAGAAAAAGGTTTATGCATGTTTTCTTGTCTGATGTCCACACAACACTGTCCCCAATCAACCAGAAACTATATAGGATGCATCACAGTGCATATACAGAAATATATTTTTTAATTATTTTGGCATTTGGTGAAGAGAAAAGGGGTGAATCTCACACATATTGCAACAGAAAATCTGACGTGTATTAATCAAATAGCTCAAGAGTCTAGAACCCTGGAGAGGACAGTCTACAACCCTGGAGAACAGTCTACAGCCCTGTAGAGAACAGTAGAACCCTGGAGAACAGTCTACAGCCCTGTAGAGAACAGTAGAACCCTGGAGAGGACAGTCTGAGACGTAGAACCGTCCATAGCAGAGCAGGCAGGTGCTAGAGGGTCCACTTCAGATACCTGTGGGAGAAAATCACACGCGCGTGCCTACCCACCTACCTACCCATCTACCTACCTATCTACCTCTTTACCGACCTACCTATCCACCTAACTACCTCTCTAACTACCTACCTACCTACCTACCTATCCACCTAACTACCTCTCTAACTACCTACCTACCTACCTACCTACCTACCTACCTACCTATCCACCTAACTACCTCTCTAACTACCTACCTACCTATCCACCTAACTACCTCTCTAACTACCTACCTACCTACCTACCTAGCCACCTAACTACCTACGGCGGCTTTAATTTGATTTTTATTACACATTTTATTCCACAAAGTCTCTTAGTCCAGGCAGCTCACTGAGCATAGCCGTGGGATGGGCACTGATTAACGCGCATCAGTATACAGTGGAGATAGAACCCAAACACAGGCAGAGAATGTTCAGAGACTTTATTCATGAATGAATCAGTAAAAGCACAAGACATAATAACAAGTAACCCCAAACTGAACAAACCTAATCTGAGGCCAATGGGGTAGATGGTGATGGTCTAGATGACACTTCTTCACACACCCTGAGATCGGGGAGTGTTTGCCACTTTACCAGCACACCACTAGACGCCATGGGGGTGGATAAGGTACTAGCGGGGCTGTCTCCTCTAACGGTCTTGGTCATCGCAAATGGTGGAGGAGGAGGAGTAGGGGGGCGTGGTTGTGGAGTAGGGGGAGGAGGAAGAGGAGTAGGGGGGCGTTGTGGTGGTGGAGTAGGGGGAAGAGGAGAGACAGATGGAGCTGTGATAGAAGGGACTGCGTCAGACAGGGCTGTGTCAGGTGTCCTCTTCATCAGAGAGTCCGAGGTGGAAGTGGCTGCTCTGTGATGGGCTCTTTCCATCATCTCCTGAAAGCACCTCTGGTTCAGGACCAGCAGCTCATGTTCAAAGACGGATTGTGGAGTAGGGGGAAGAGGAGGAGGAGTAGGGGAAGGAGGAGGAGTAGGGGGAAGAGGAGGAGGAGTAGGGGAAGGAGGAGGAGTAGGGGGAAGAGGAGGAGGAGTAGGGGGGCGTGGTTGTGGAGTAGGGGGAGGAAGAAGAGGAGTAGGGGGGCGTGGTGGTGGTGGAGTAGGGGGAGGAGGAGGAGGAGTAGGGGGGCGTGGTTGTGGAGTAGGGGGAAGAGGAGGAGTAGGGGGGAGTGGTTGTGGAGTAGGGGGAGGAAGAAGAGGAGTAGGGGGGCGTGGTTGTGGAGTAGGGGGAGGAGGAAGAGGAGTAGGGGGGCGTGGTGGTGGTGGAGTAGGGGGAAGAGGAGGAGGAGTAGGGGGGCGTGGTTGTGGAGTAGGGGGAAGAGGAGGAGGAGTAGGGGGGCGTGGTTGTGGAGTAGGGGGAGGAGGAAGAGGAGTAGTAGGGGGGCGTGGTGGTGGTGGAGTAGGGGGAAGAGGAGAGACAGATGGAGCTGTGATAGAAGGGACTGCGTCAGACAGGGCTGTGTCAGGTGTCCTCTTCATCAGAGAGTCCAAGGTGGAAATGGCCGACCCTTGGAAGACTCCCTCCCACTTCTTGCAAAAAACCCTCCGACGCTGAGAGAGCTCCAGATCTTGTCTCCAGTGGCGCTCGGGTGATCGTGGAACATCGGACTCAGATTGTCCCTTTAGCGCCACCCCACTAGACGCCGTGGGGGTGGATAAGGCGCTAGCGGGGCTGTCAACTCTAACGGTCTTGGTCATCGCGAATGGTGGAGGCGGAGTAGTAGGGGGGCGTGGTGGTGGAGTAGGGGGAGGAGGAGGAGGGGGGCGTGGTGGTGGTGGAGTAGGGGGAGGAGGAGGAGGAGTAGGGGGGCATGGTGGTGGTGGAGTAGGGGGAGGAGGAGGAGGAGTAGGGGGAAGAGGAGAGACAGATTGAGCAGTGATAGAAGGGACTGCGTCAGACAGGGCTGTGTCAGGTGTCCTCTTAACCATAGAGTTCAAGGTGGAAATGGCCGACCCTTGGAAGACTCCCTCCCACTTCTTGCGAAAAAGCCTCCGACGCTGAGAGAGCTCCAGATCTTGTCTCCAGTGGCACTTGGGTGATCGTGGAACATCGGAGTCAGATTGTCCCTTTAGCGCCACCCCACTAGACGCCATGGGGGTGGATAAGGCGCTAGCGGGGCTGTCAACTCTACTGGTCCTGGTCATGGAAAGTGGTCGACTGACAGATGGAGCTGTGTCAGCAGCCCTCTTAACCATAGAGTCCAAGGTGGAAATGGCCGACCCTTGGAAGACTCCCTCCCACTTCTTGCGAAAAAGCCTCCGACGCCGAGAGAGCTCCATACCAGAGCAGCTGTTGACCCGGCCTGTCACACTGTCCTGCTGGGCCCTTTTGAGATACAATAAAATAAAAGAAACTAAAATGACTTTTGATGATTTCAGTACACTTGTACAATCAAAATGCATCATACCACACATTTTACACAAACACACACATCTCACACATGCATGCACACGCGCACGCACAAACAAACACACATACACACACACACACACACACATGGTTGGATACACTGAAAAAAACATCAACTTACCAATCAATGTCTTCAAGGTTTTCATCCTAATTCATAAAGGAAATACCAGATGGATGTTGAGGTCATTAAGGGTTCACAAAGACAGAACAGCTTCTGTAATTGTTTGAATTGTAAAGTACAATGCAACTTTGATTACCAACCTGAATGTTTCGGTGGCGATTTCTCCATTCATCAAACAGCCAAGACACGATCAGGATCATAGAGAGAGCGGTCACAACTGCCCTGCATAGGAATTCCAGATCAAGCTCCTGGGACGGGGTTGTCTGCAAGGGCGTCGCCGCAGGACCTTGGTGTCCATGTCCACACGGCACCCTCTTTCGGGTTCTAAAATCATTAGTTAATACACTAGCGAACACTAGTGCAATCTTGAGCCACATGTTCGTCTCATAGCACACACCGCACTGAGGCTCGTCCACTTGTTACAGCTATATATATACCTTGCCGCTGTGACGTCAACATGTTACGCCGTAGTGCCCGTGATGTCACAGAGCGGATAGAACACTGTGATTGGACGGCTAGTCCAGATATGTACCTTGCCGCTGTGACGTGTACACGTTACGCCGTAGTGCCCGTGATGTCACAGAGCGGCTAGAACACTGTGACTTGACGGCTAGTCCAGGCGGCTATAATTGAAATAAATGTAGGGCTAGATTTAAATAGATTTAAGCTATTTTCTTTTTGCTTAAGACCCAACGATACCCCTTATTTAATACACTCCGACATTCAGAATGAAATAGGAGCGCTGGTCGGATAACAACAGAAAGCATAGTGTCCGTCACTCAGCGCTGCAGTCGTTAATTGTCCACGTTTTCGATAGAGATGGATAGGCATTATTGGCGATATTAAATAAGGGTAATCGCTCTCTATGAATCATTCATATTCAAGGGCGTTTTGTTATTTTGAAGACTATACTCGTAGGCCAGTAGGATTTGAAAGGAGCCCACGATACTTTAAACTTTATGCGGGTTGGATCATACAACTGCCGCGGGCTACGCCTGGGCAACAACGCAGGAGACAGAGCCCGACGTATAGTAGTTGACAACCTGCTGAAAAACTGTGATGTTTTATGTTTACAATAAACTTTTTTATCTAAACAGGACTTGGGAAATTTGAACTCTTTTAATGACAATTTCCATGGGGCTGGTGAGTCCACTACTGACCTATCTATGGGGATAGTGAGAGGAAGGATAGCAGGGGGCGTGGCCATATCTCTGCAGGCCCGGAGACTTCGAGGGGGCGGGTCAACTGTCAATCAATTTCTACTTTGGCCAATCAGAGGCTGACAATCGTCTTGTCAATCAAAAACTCATTTCGCCTGAAACGGTTGAATCACTTTTTATTTGCCGAATCTTCTTTCTCTTAGGAGAAGGGGTGTGAGACGCAAAGCTAATTTGTCATTAATAAGTGTCAGCTGCGGACGATCAAGCCAACATATTGGACGTCTTTCGAGGTAAGGGAGATTGACACAAGTAACATAACAATAAGCAGTTATTTTAACGTATTTTCAATTAGTTATAGCATTGACAGCGCCTAAATGCTCACATTTAAGAACGTAGACGAAGATGCTGAGATGCCTGACGTTAGATAAATAGCTAGTTAGTGAATACATCCATGATCCTAGCCGTCACAACGTGGCTAGCTAGGTGTAGGCTATTCTTGACCCAAGTTAACATTAGCAAAGCGGTGTACCTGCGCACATGCGCAAACAGAGCAGTGCTTCTACAAAGAAATCTATCATATTTATTTTCTCATGTAAACACTGGGCGTTTGGTGTTGCCAAGCAATTAGGCTCTTTGCACAAGCTCCACTACTTCCTGAAATTCTACAGGCATCCTTATTTCCTGTCCTATACCATTGGATGGAAGTTATTAATCAGGTGTGCCGCTTATATAGATAAACAAATAGACAGGTGGGTGTGTATATATATACACAGTATGCATGATTATGTTCTGTTAAAAATATATAATTGGTTGACAGGAAACCAAGAGAGTGGAAGAGAGGGGACAGGAGGAGAGGACATAGAGATGAGAGGTGAGATACCTGATGTTAGCCAAAGAGACACCATTAATTAGATCCTGGCAAGTTTAAAAAATAATGTGGATGGATGGATGGATGGATGGATGGGTATGTGGGTGTGTGTGTGTGTGTTTATAGCTTATGTTTATGTTTTGTTAATTTGTGGACAGGAGATGAAAATGGACACCCCAGTGGAGGAGAGGTGACAGGAGGAGACCAGCATGGACAAAAGACAAGAGGAGAGGTGACAGGAGGAGACCAACATGGACACCACAGTGGAAGAGAGGTGACAGGAGGAGACCAGCATGGACACCACAGTGGAAGAGAGGTGACAGGAGGAGACCAACATGGACATCAGAGTGGAGGAGAGGTGACAGGAGGAGACCAACATGGACATCAGAGAGGAGGAGGCCAGGCTGGGAGAGAGGTGACAGGAGGAGCTAGTCTCATGTTTCTAATAGATGGTGTGTTCTCATCAACATTCACTTAAGTTGTGTCCTCTCTGGATGACCTCCACTGCTCTCAGTTAAAGATGATATTAATCCAATATGATGCGTGTTGTTCTTTATAGATCTAGACTCTTCATTTTGCTCTCAAAGTGCACCAGATTGAAGCACCACAACTAAATGACCTCGGTATTACAAA
Organism: Borostomias antarcticus; assembly: GCF_949987555.1. Taxonomy (NCBI): domain Eukaryota; kingdom Metazoa; phylum Chordata; class Actinopteri; order Stomiiformes; family Stomiidae; genus Borostomias; species Borostomias antarcticus. Next base: position 1,843,512 of record NC_140252.1, read on the forward strand.
AATCCTGCGTACAGCCCTGGTCCTGAATGTTTCAGAGGGCAGATGACCTCCTTCTAATCAAGGAGCAGGTGTTCATAACTCTGTCTGCATCACTACACTGAGGTGACATTTTGGTTGTACCGTCTGATCACAACACTAAGAGTTCTAATCTTATTTTTTAACTAAGAGTTCTAATCTAATTTTTTAAATTTTAACCTATCTGTCTACATGTCTGTCTGTCCATCTCTATCTTTCATTGTGTGCCCCTGTTTTATTATTGTATCTGAGGCTTCACGTTTGGTGATAGGACCTCAGTGGGTGAGAACAGACATGCTGAATAGACAGAAAGATCTAGGCATGGGCAGCATCTTTCCATCCATTTAAAAATAAATATGTATTATTTTATGCCAACCTACATTCAGTCTAGCCCTAACCCTAACCTCTTAGAGTGCAGGAAGTGTCGGCCAGCTGTGTCGTGTGTCTCCATTCTCAGCGTCAGTACATTGTTTGATGGTTCACCTGGGCCAGTAGACTAAGCAGAGCCTCGACCAAAACAAGGTGTCCTGAATGGTCTCCCAGGTCCGCCTTGTACAACTGAACTGTCAGCCCAGTGTTTGTGTGGTCTACAAGATATTCAATAAAACCTGGAGAAAATTATCTGTATCTTGTCTTTACACTTACAGCACACATGCTGCACAAATGATGACCTTAATTTTATGACATGTTCTGTAAAATGCAAACAAGGGTATCTCTGACTTGGCTAGACTGTGGATGTGGTGACTAGTCCAGGCCAGTCAGCATGGTAGAAGCTGCATACAGGTGAGCGGAAGCTGAAACGCTTGTTCCTTGGCTAGGCCCAAGGCAGCTTGCCAGCAGGGTCAGGCCTGTGCCGGGAGGTCAGTACATTAGAACCCCCTTAGGCGGGCTGTATGTATCCTCGGTTCTCAAACTTATATTTGTGGTATAGAAAGGTAGAACTTGCTTGGTTGATTATGTAAGTGTGTGTGTGTGGGGTGCTGTTGATTTTCCTCCACACTCTCTCAGCCATATGTTTCCCCTATGTGGATCAGAAAACAGCGATAGGGATTAAATTAGGTTGCTAACAGAACTGCTAGTCACCAGAAGCATTCAAGAACATAACCTGTGCTGGAATACTAGTGTATGAACAAATCAATACAAGTAGAGCACATCTACTGACAGGCTGGCTGAATGACTAGAAGACTGACTTGGGACCTCCACTGAGGACATCCCAGTCCTGCTATGGATCAGTAGGCTAGTGATGCTCCCCTGCCCCTGGGCTAGTGTAGGCCATTGCTAGCCTCTACCCACAAGCCTCCATTACATTGATCATAGGCCTACTAAGAGAATACCAAGGGGAGTCTTGGTAAGGCTTTTATCATCATGATTTATTAAGTCTTTCAAGATACATGATTTGCATAAAAAATATAATCTCTCACACAGTCATGTAATCCAGTCAATCTAACTCCATAACAAATTGCATTAGGCCTACGTAACTAGCAAGCTAACTAGCAAACGAAGTCACTAGCTAACTAGGTAGCGTCATTTCCACCACGCCCCTTCTCCTAAGAGAAAGGCGATTCGCCAAATAAAAAGTGATTGACAACCGTTTCAGGCAAAATGAGTTTTTGATTGACAAGACGATTGTCAGCCTCTGATTGGCCAGAGTAGAAATTGATTGGGGGGGGGTCGTCCCTGTTAGACCACCTGACTGGAACGAAGCTGGGTCCCAGTGATGGACAGAGGTTAATATCAGTCTATGGGGGCGTCTGTCATCCCGGAAAGGTCACCGTCAGCCGGGGGTCAGTGCTTTGCCGTCGTAGACGGGGCAGTCCCGGCGACGCAAGCGTTTCTACACAAGTGCACAGTGCAGTCGCCACTGGCAGGCTTATTATGGGATACCTTGGTGGTGCAGTGTTGCTAACAGGACATGGGGAGTCTGGGAGGGATATAAGTGATGACCCTGTGGGGGGGGGTGGGGGTTAACCGACGGCCTCCAGTTTCCAGGATGACAGATGTGCGCTGGTGCCATGGCGACGGCACTAATGAGGCGGTGATTTGGGGGCGGCGGCACGGCAGATGGCCGTGAATCACGCGGCGAGGGGGGGAAGGGGGTAGGGGGGGAAGGGGGGGGGGGAGCGGGAGATGGACCAGACAAGAGACACTCTTCGAATATCACCATGTTTTATTACACAGACATACACAAGAGGGTTAGCGACTCCACACATCTCCTCCCTCCCTCCCTCCCTCCCTCCCTCCCTCCCCTCGTCAGCTCGCTGAGATTGAGACTTCATAAGCGCCTGTCAGGAGGAGGGCGGGCGGGCGGGGCCCCGGCTGGGTCTGAGCTGGCCGGGAGACACTGTGGTCATGGGTGATTAAACCGTTCTGGGTGTTAAAAGGGCTCTGACATCACGCGCCTGACACCTCTTCTTCAGAACCTGCCGGAGCAGGCCTACTGAGGAGCAGGCCTACTGAGGAGCAGGCTTAGGAGCAGGCTTACTGAGGAGCAGCCTTCTGAGGAGCAGGCTTACTGAGGAGCAGGCTCACTGAGGAGCAGGCTTACTGAGGAGCAGGCTCACTGAGGAGCAGGCTTAGGAGCAGCTCACTGAGGAGCAGGGTTACTGAGGAGCAGCTAACTGAGGAGCAGGCTTACTGAGGAGCAGGCTTACTGAGGAGCAGGCTTACTGAGGAGCAGCTCACTGAGGAGCAGGGTTACTGAGGAGCAGGCTCACTGAGGAGCAGGCTCACTGAGGAGCAGGCTTACTGAGGAGCAGGCTTACTGAGGAGCAGGCTTACTGAGGAGCAGCTCACTGAGGAGCAGGCTCACTGAGGAGCAGGCTTACTGAGGAGCAGGCCTACTGAGGAGCAGGCTTACTGAGGAGCAGGCTTACTGAGGAGCAGGCTTACTGAGGAGCAGGCTTACTGAGGAGCAGGCTTACTGAGGAGCAGGCTAACTGAGGAGCAGGCTCACTGAGGAGCAGGGTTACTGAGGAGCAGGCTTACTGAGGAGCAGGCTTACTGAGGAGCAGGCTTACTGAGCCGGTACGCAGCGCAGCAGAACCTCCCCCAGTCTTATCCAGGGCAGCTGGAATTCAAACATAACATTGTCTCCTGATGCTTTGAATCCTTTGAACCGCACCCTCGCTCGACTAGGACTACCGCTTTTGACTTGAGCTTTACACCGTTAAAAAAGGTTCGTGAATTTGCTCAGGTGCACCACGCGTTGGAAAGCTGGTCCTTTATCTCTGCTCCTCTCTCCTAACCCCGCCCCTGAACCTCTCCTAACCCCGCCCTGAACCTCTCCTAACCCCGCCCTGAACCTCTCCTAACCCCGCCCTGAACCTCTCCTAACCCCGCCCTGAACCTCTCCTAACCCCGCCCTGAACCTCTCCTAACCCCGCCCTGAACCTCTCCTAACCCCGCCCTGAACCTCTCCTAACCCCGCCCTGAACCTCTCCTAGCCCCGCCCCTGAACCTCTCCTAACCCCGCCCCTGAACCTCTCCTAACCCCGCCCTGAACCTCTCCTAACCCCGCCCTGAACCTCTCCTAACCCCGCCCTGAACCTCTCCTAACCCCGCCCTGAACCTCTCCTAACCCCGCCCCTGAACCTCTCCTAACCCCGCCCTGAACCTCTCCTAGCCCCGCCCTGAACCTCTCCTAACCCCGCCCTGAACCTCTCCTAACCCCGCCCTGAACCTCTCCTAGCCCCGCCCTGAACCTCTCCTAACCCCGCCCTGAACCTCTCCTAACCCCGCCCTGAACCTCTCCTAACCCCGCCCTGAACCTCTCCTAACCCCGCCCCTGAACCTCTCCTAACCCCGCCCCTGAACCTCTCCTAACCCCGCCCCTGAACCTCTCCTAACCCCGCCCCTGAACCTCTCCTAACCCCGCCCCTGAACCTCTCCTAACCCCGCCCTGAACCTCTCCTAACCCCGCCCTGAACCTCTCCTAGCCCCGCCCTGAACCTCTCCTAACCCCGCCCCTGAAACAGCCCTTCAGGTAGAGGCCCCACTATTTAAAAATAAATAGTCTACAAAAGGAAACCACTCCTTTCCAATGAAAAGGGCTCTAAAAATGTACAAAGTCTTTGAAAATAAGTCAAAATGTTACTTAAAACACATTTCTATGTATTTACATAAAGAACCATAAAAACATCTGCAGATGAGAAGAGAAAGCAAGTAGAAAGATAAACACCATGACAGTGCTCATCCGCCCAGAAGAATGGTCTACTGGAGTAGGACCTCTCACCAAACTCCTCAATATTGGACCTGGAACATGTGTGTCCATATCAGGATGAACACCAAGCTACAAGTAATGGTTAAGCTCTTTGGTAACCAAAATGATTACAAACAGAACAGGAAAGAATCGTTTTAAATCATGTTTCTGTCTACTTTTCGAGATTCATTCTTCATTTCCAAACATGTGAGTTATGGCAAGACTGGTTTAATAAAACAGTTTCTACACACATGGTTTTACACAAACAAACAGAGAAAGAGGATCACGTATTGTATGGACAGTGCAAAATCTACAAACTAAAAAATTCAAACACCCAAGGTTTTCCAACCCTTCACTGAGAGTCCAACATCCATGGCTGTCATGTCAGACCATGTGTGCCTCAACCCGTCACTAGGGGGCAGCGTCGAGCCCTGCACTTCCCCTTGACCACTGAACAACTCCAGCCAGAGTTTAGAGACAAACCTGATTAGAACCCTAGCCGAAGGAACCCTAGCAGGAACTACTGCTGATGTACCACCGTGTTCCGCCCCCATATTCTAGAACCTTCTACACTGGCAAGTCACGGTGTTCTAGAACGATCTACAGAGCTTAGTGGAACGCAGAACGGTGTTTTAAAAGCAAGCCCCCAAAGCACACTTTCACACTCCCCTCGGCCCAGCTGGCTACGAGCACCACTGCAGCAAAAAATAAAAGCACTTTTCAATTCCTTCATGTCACATTAGCTGTGCCCTTAACCTCGTCCCTGGAGAAACCTCGTCCCTGGAGGAACCTCGTCCCTGGAGAAACCTCGTCCCTGGAGAAACCTCGTCCCTGGAGAAACCTCGTCCCTGGAGGAACCTCCCAGAGACTAGCGGAGACCCTGAACACATTTGGAAACTCTCTAACAGGAGACCCAACTAAAAACAGACGAGCCAAAACAAAGTGGGAACGCCAGGCTTGGGAAAAGGACGATAATCATGAATTCCCGTAACACAAAGGGGGAGTCATGAAAAGATGCAGAAATGAACTGGTAGATGGGGGGTGGGGGGGGGGAGGGGGAGAAACTGAGATGGGGGGGTGGAGGGGGAGAAACTGAGATGGGGGTGGAGGGGGAGAAACTGAGATGGGGGGGTGGAGGGGGAGAAACTGAGATGGGGGGTGGAGGGGGAGAAACTGAGATGGGGGGGTGGAGGGGGAGAAACTGAGATGGGGGGGTGGAGGGGGAGAAACTGAGATGGGGGTGGGGGGGGAGAAACTGAGATGGGGGTGGGGGGGGAGAAACTGAGATGGGGGGTGGAGGGGGGGAAACTGAGATGGGGGGTGGAGGGGGAGAAACTGAGATGGGGGGGTGGGGGTGGGGGGGGAGAAACTGAGATGGGGGGTGGGGGGGGTAGAAACTGAGATGGGGGTGGAGGGGGAGAAACTGAGTCATGGAAAAAGCTGCAGCTGTTGAACCAGCCTCCTCTTCAGACTGAGGTCCGATGGGCCCTGTAGGTGCGCGTCCACCGGGCCGGGTCCAGAACCTGGAACCGGGGGGGGGGGGCGGGGGCGGGTCCAGAACCTGGAACCGGGGGGGGCGGGGGCGGGGTCCAGAACCTGGAACCGGGGGGGGGGGGGCGGGGGCGGGTCCAGAACCTGGAACCGGGGGGGGCGGGGGCGGGGTTCGCAGTCTCAGGAGAGGCTCCTGTCCCCCTCCCCCCGTGCCAGTGACAGCAAATAAGTTCAGCTCCCCCAAACCCAGGGGGCGGAGCCGGTTCCCTTAACTGCTGCCCTCCTCTGATAGAACGCCGTTGGAGTCCCGGAGCAGCAGTGGCGGCGGCGGCGGGGGGAGGGATAGTGGGCGGGGCTCGGCCTCGCTCTCGGCCAGCTCGCCGTCGCGCTCGCAGATCACCGTCATGGGGCTGCTGAGCAGCCGGCTGCGGGCGCTGTACTTGCTGCTGGCGGCCGAGGGCGGCGTGCGCGAGCGTCCGTACTTCATCCCGCCGAAGGGGGACGAGGGGCCGGGGGAGAGGCCCTCGCCGCGGCTCCACTCCTCCGCCGCCGCCCTCTTTCCGCGGCCCGGGGAGGCGCACGGGCTGAGCGGTGAGGAGGGAGGGGGCGTGCCCGGCGAGGAGGGGGGCGGGGGCCGGCGTGCGGCCGGAGCGAGGGTCGGTGCAGCGCAGCATCTCGGCGGCGGACATGCGGAAGCCGCTCTCGCAGCGGCTGCCCTTCTTCAGCAGCAGCGCCTTGAAGGTGTCGCTGCTGGTGGTCCGACTTGCGCAGGCTCCTCTGGATGGAGGCGGGGGGGGGGCGGGCCAGCGAGCCGGGGGGCGGGCCCGTGGGCGTGAACGGGCGGCGACGGCGAGGGGCCCGGCGGCTTGTCCTCCTCCGACGACTCCTTTCGCCCAAGGACCTTCCTCTTGGACCTGCGGGCAGAGGCGGAGAGCAAGGTTAGCGGGAGGCGTGCTGGGAGGGTGTGGGGTCAGCGCGGGGTCAGTGCGGGGTCAGCGCGGTGGCCGTCTGACAGCCAGACCGTCAGAAGGTAGCGGAGCAGAGAGGGAGAGCGAGCGCTCAAACACTCTCATGATTGGTTAGAATGGTTAGAATGCATCTCCTCATCAGACAAATCACATCAGAGACTGGGAGGTGATGTCATAACAGCTCTGCAGTCCCAAAGTTGGCAGAGGCCAATGATGTCATTTATATACATATAGGGTTAGGTTAGGGTTAGGTTAGGGTTAGGTTAGGGTTAGGTTAGGTAAGGGTTAGGTTAGGGTTATATATAAAAGCTATTCCTTCCCCAAAACATCCCAGGCTGTGACACTGCAAAACCTCGAGAGGAAGCAGGAAAGGAAGGGAACTTAGTGGTGCGTCGGCGTCAACGAGGACGTCGTAAATCTTTTAAGTAAATGCAGTAACTTTGAGGACACAGCTGACACAGCGGCTCTGGTACAGCGGAATGAATCAACATCTGAAATGAGATATCCAACACCTGGGATCTCCCTGGGCACTGAGGTCGGGGGTCGCTGAGGCCGGGACGAGGCGGGGTTGAGGGGGGGGCGGGGTTAGGGGAGGGGAGGAGGCGGGGTTGTGGGTTAGGGGAGGGGTTGAGGGGGGGGCGGGGTTAGGGGAGGGGAGGAGGCGGGGTTGTGGGTTAGGGGAGGGGTTGAGGGAGGGGAGGAGGGGGG
>NC_140252.1:1851091-1876091 GCF_949987555.1 Borostomias antarcticus
TCCCCCCCTCTCTCTCTCTCTCTCTCTCTCCCTCTCTCTCTCTCTCCCCCTCTCCCTCTCTCTCTCTCTCTCTCTCTCCCACACCTTGTCTAGAGCTGCCGGTCTGTCAAACAGGAAAAGACCTGAGCAGAAACGGTGCCAGTGACCCATGAGAGATACATGTGAGGGAGACGTAGAAACCAGGAGATACATGTGAGGGAGACGTAGAAACCAGGAGAGATACATGTGAGGGAGACGTAGAAACCAGGAGATACATGTGAGGGAGATGTAGAAACCAGGAGATACATGTGAGGGAGACGTAGAAACCAGGAGAGATACATGTGAGGGAGACGTAGAAACCAGGAGATACATGTGAGGGAGACGATGAAACCAGGAGATACATGTGAGGGAGACGTAGAAACCAGGAGATACATGTGAGGGAGACGTAGAAACCAGGAGATACATGTGAGGGAGACGTAGAAACCAGGAGGAGCACGTCTCGATAGTTGGGAGTGCCATCCTCCCCCTCCAAGCCTCCTGTGCTTCACTGTGGGTTCCTCGGTTCCTCGGTTCCTAGGGTTCTATCAGTGGCCACCAGTCAAATCCTTTTATACCAAAGTAAGGCTGCATGAATTGCCAGGCTAGCTCTTTCACATCAGTGCAGATGAAGGGAAGGAGACCAGGAGAGAATAGTATTTGAGACTTTTGAGATGGACCCTGAGGAGAATGAAGGAGGTCTTGAAGAAGGTTAAGTATATGGGTTGAAGAAGGTTAAGTATATGGGTTGAAGAAGGTTCAGTATATGGGTTGAAGAAGGTTCAGTATATGGGTTGAAGAAGGTTCAGTATATGGGTTGAAGAAGGTTCAGTATATGGGTTGAAGAAGGTTCAGTATATGGGTTGAAGAAGGTTCAGTATATGTGTTGGGTATGTGGCCAATCCAATAACATCCATAGCCTGGACAGGCTGACACGGTTTTAAATATACTCTGTGGTATTTTGCATTAAAGTGGCCTAAGCAGAGTATCTGATATCTATAGCCAGGAGGTCTATACAGAGGGAGACTGAATCAGGAGGTCTATACAGAGGGAGACTGAATCAGGAGGTCTATACAGAGGGAGACTGAATCAGGTGGTCTATACAGAGGGAGACTGAATCAGGAGGTCTATACAGAGGGAGACTGAATCAGGAGGTCTATACAGAGGGAGACTGAATCAGGTGGTCTATACAGAGGGAGACTGAATCAGGTGGTCTATACAGAGGGAGACTGAATCAGGAGGTCTATACAGAGAGAGACTGAATCAGGAGGTCTATACAGAGGGAGACTGAATCAGGTGGTCTATACAGAGGGAGACTGAATCAGGAGGTCTATACAGAGAGAGACTCAATCAGGAGGTCTATACTGCCCTACAAAGGCAAAAGACCTTAACTCGCCAGAGTGCAGAACTGAGAAAAATGACTTTTAAGTTTTTTTGTTGTCCAGCCAAATCTATTGTAGGTAGGATATTGAAAATTTGGCAATTATTTGTTTTTCTATGAAGTAATTTATCTACATAAAAATATTTAGTTCAAACTTGACCTTTGACCCTTATTTGGAAGTTACTGTACTCTGCCTTTGCATTGCCTGTAAATAATACAGAGTCTTGCCAAGGCAAAAGGCAGTAACTTCCATTTGATCAATCAATTGGTTTATGGTCACTATACAAAATCAGTATATGATAATAATGATACCATCTGCATACAATCTACTGATCATGGCACAATTAGGCTTGATGTAATATATAATATAATGTAAATGAGTATGAATTAATGTGTATTTGAAGGCATTACAAACTCGCACATCATTAGGCCCTATTTATTACATTATGATTATGACAGGGGTGCCCACACTGTCGTGGAGATCTACTCACTGGATGAATTATAATTATATATATAATTATTTAACCTATAGGTGGTTAAATACCTTGTGTAAACCATTCCAGATAATGGCTGTGACCACAGCATTATGAAGATCGAAAGAAAAAAAACAGATATCAATTCATAGCGAACGTGATTAGATGTTGTTGTTTTTTTACATCACAAACGTCAACATCCGTTCGGTCAACAAACACACGTTCTTGCATGTGGAGGATAACTTTTTGCAAACAATGTTAGACAATGTTGAATGCAAGGGTTACAACCAACGCAAGGATAGTGGACTCAGACTCGCGTTTTGTATTGAATTGGATTATGTCAGTAGGATAACCTGTCAGCATGTCAAGAAAGAATAATGGATTTAACGTTTTGAATGCAGCGTACTCAAAACAGCTGTGGATATAATTTGTCGGCGTTTGCAATAGATTTGATCAGGTTAAAGAAAAGGTAGGCAATGTTTATCTTTATAGGCCTAATTGTGAATCATTAGTGCTGAACATATTGCATGCGTGCGTGTGTATGATTATAGGCTAGGAGTTGTGTCTCACTCGCACTCGCGCCTGTCCTAGAAAGTGTCTCACACTGTTGGGCTATCACAGTCCGCCAAGTTTGTTTCGCTGTCGAGCTGTCAAAGGCTGACAGGAAAAAATAATAATTAATTGCTTATGATTTACGATAACTTATAGCTGGCAAGCATTGCTTCTTTCCAATGCGTTGTTTGCATTGTTCTGATCGCATATGGGAGCAGTGTTGATTCTCAAGTTATAACTAAGGTGTGTGTCAGAAATGCTTCGGTGACAGATAGACTATTATACAAATATAGAACCGTAACTTGAGCGCAGTAAACAGTAGGCTAACTCCACGTTGATGCACAGCAAAACAAAGGCAGAGCCTACCGTATCTCAAATCGAACGTTGAAGAGTGCCGAGAAGCCATGGCAAAGAACCGTAACTGAAGTTACGTTCTTCTGCCTTGGCTTCTGTAGCGCTTTTGGAAGTTAAGGTAAAGTCAACCCACTATTTTCTCGAAAAAACAACACAATTGACTCAAGATACTTGTCCACATGATAAAGTATATGCTTAATGTCCCAAAAATGACAAAAACTCATTTTCGACAAAAATTAAGTTACGGTCTTCTGGCTTTGTAGGGCAGTATACAGGGGGAGACTGAATCAGGTGGTCTATACAGAGGGAGACTGAATCAGGAGGTCTATACAGAAAGAGACTCAATCAGGAGGTCTATACAGGGGGAGACTGAATCAGGAGGTCTATACAGAGGGAGACTGAATCAGGTGGTCTATACAGAGGGAGACTGAATCAGGTGGTCTATACAGAGGGAGACTGAATCAGGTGGTCTATACAGAGGGAGACTGAATCAGGAGGTCTATACAGGGGGAGACTGTGTATAGACCGCCCCCTTGGACTGAGAAGAGGAGGGATAGTGGGATTAGAACCAGTGTGTGATCGGTCACCTAGGGGACCTGATAGAACCAGTGTGTGATCGGTCACCTGATAGAACCAGTGTGTGATCGGTCACATAGGGGACCTGATAGAACCAGTGTGTGATCGGTCACATAGGGGACCTGACAGAGCGCTGACCTGAACACACACTCAGCCGGTGTGACCTGTTACGCTCACACACACACACACACACACACACACACGCATGCACACACACACACACACGCATGCACACAATGTCTGGGAACTGTCTGCTCAACCTATCAGGACATTAACATAACCCAGTGAGCTGCACAGTGTGTGTGTGTGTGTGTGTGTGTGTGTGTGTGTGTGTGAGTCATATTCACTGCCTGTGGAAGACAAAAGCAAAAGAGGAATAAAGAGAAGACAGAAAGCAGCCTTAGTGCTTTAGTTTGTTATTGAGTGAATGTCTCTTGGTGATGTTATTGAGTGAATGTGTCTTGGTGATGTTATTGAGTGAATGTGTCTTGGTGATGTTATTGAGTGAATGTCTCTTGGTGATGTTATTGAGTGAATGTCTCTTGGTGATGTTATTGAGTGAATGTCTCTTGGTGATGTTATTGAGTGAATGTCTCTTGGTGATGTTATTGAGTGAATGTCTCTTGGTGATGTTATTGAGTGAATGTCTCTTGGTGATGTTATTGAGTGAATGTCTCTGTGATGTTATTGAGTGAATGTCTCTTGGTGATCAGTGGATCAATCATGTGTTGATTTGGAACAAGAGAAAGTCTTCGAAAAAGATCTACTGTCAACAGGAAAAAGATAGACTGCAAACAGAAAATGGTCGAGCCGGTCTCTCAATACACGTCTGAAGTAAATGATCTATTCACCCATTACTACGCCTAGAAATGAGACACTGAAATCAATCAAGTAGGTTGGTTCAGATACAACGGTCCTCATATCAGTAAGTTAGCGAGCGGATGTCTGTAGCGACGGTGAATAACGAACAGGCCTCTCGTCTCTCTAGTGGCTGACCAGCCTACAAGACCATCAACACCCAATGAGTCAATGTCTGATCTGGTTAATCACTGACTACAGTAAGATACAATGCAGTCCGTCCACTGGTCAAAGCATGAGAAAGAGTGTCCCTGTGCTCCCCAGTGTGCCCAATTCGATTCCCCGCACATTGTAGTGACATCCTAAGTATCCTAGTCACTCATAGGCCCTGGTTTTAGTTGTGGGGAGGTCGTGATTCGCTGTCCACATGTCGCTTTGAAGTCCCCGCCAACAACAGGCGCCCCTGGCCGCAGATGGTCAGTGAGTCGCCCGGGAATCGATCACTTCTGACAGGAGTCGTGCCAGTAAAATAAGAACATTAGCATCTGATCCAAACCAACCAGAGCAAACACCACATGTGTCCAGGCGACAGCGTCACGCCCTCCTTCTGTTTTCGTCTTGATATAATATATCTATCTGTCCTATTACTATTCATAAGAGTTTTAATAGCTTCCCTCCCTAACGCATTCAAATCATCCACGTCAATGAGAATAATAAGACAAAGGAAGATTATCAGCACATCATTATAACAATCAACAAGCCCTTAGCCTACTCCATTTTAAAACAATAAACAACTAGAATAAACAATAATAAACAGCTGGCATAGCCTACCCAGCAAACACGCAACGTCAGGGAGACGTTCAGATCATGTCTTAATAACGTCCTGGTCCAGAACCCCGTGTGTTCGTCTGCTGGACCCCTCAATATTCACACGTCTGGCTTGGACCCCTCTAAGACGTCTGTGGACGTGCAGAACAGGTTCAAACTCTCTCAAAATCTGGCTCCTAATTGGATGTCTTTGGACGTCCGAAAAAGACAAAAAAGACGTCTAAAAGACATCTTCTAGACGTGTCTTTGCTCAGTGGGTACTAAAAGGTAATATATCGTTATAGAATGTTATTGTAATTGACAGGTAATCCTCAGAGCCCAGATTAATGGAGTCAGTTTGCTAATGTGGGCATTATTTTGTGCAGCAGCAACATTGTATCCAGCGACCCGACGGGGTAACTTATTGAAGTCGCACTTACGGATCTGGATCTTCTTGTGATCGAACCTGCGGACTGAGTCGTGTAAAGTCTCCAGACGCTCCTGAATCCTGCAGGACCTCCGGAACACCATCCCGGCCTCCACCTCGATGCCCAGGAAGATGTCGCACGCATTCCGCGACAGGTCGGAGAGCTGATGAATTATGTTGGTCATCGTATGACAGCAAACTTCGTCCAGAGATGAAAACAGGATTGTTTTGCGAAGTTTGCGTCCGTCCACGACGACGTGTCCCCCGTCCTCCCCCGGCGGGACATCCCTCCTCCGGGGCAGTCTGCTCACCCGCCGCGGCTCCACGCTCCTCTGCTGGAAAGGCATGTTTAACACACTCAAACGAGGTTACAACACGTAAAAGTGTCGAAGAGTATCTTCTCCCTTTAAAATACAAGCACCCGGGTCGATGCTGGGATTGTTTGCGAGGATACAGTCTCCTTACATCCCGCCATATTTTTCAAAGGATGCGATTTGTGCTGTAGAGTCGTTGCTCCAAAGTCTATTCATATTCAAGGAGACTGGCAGAAAAACAGGTCGTGGAGAAGGAAAAGTAGGGAGAAGTAGAAAGAAAACACGGAGGAGAAGAACCACCTGTGGAAACTGGAGCTGGATCAGGACTGGCCGTGCGGGGAATGTGCAAGAGAAGTTCACCTGAATGAGGCTCAGGCTTGGCGGAAGATCCGGACTGGATTCCCACTCGGATCTGGATCTGGATTTAAGAGTTGATGCCATCCGAGATTTGTTAGTGCACTCATCATTTTGTAGTAGCCTAGATTTAGCGTTGTGTATGATCAGCACTCATTTAAATGCTTTAACCATTACTATTGTTTTTATTAAAGTCTCCTTGGTGAAAACATGGCACAGCTCATAAAGCATGCTTGTACAAATAGCCTACATTATGGTCTGTTTCATTGATTTATTTAAAGATGGACAGGAGATTTAAAATGTGCATTCCAGGCGATCTCATCCGCCCCCGAGTTCTCTGGCCAACTAGACTCAGAGACACATCCCACAAATACCTCCAGGCCATGTGTTCTATAATAAACTCTCTGACTGGGTCTGTGCATGTGGACAAAAAAACAAGTGGCCTGGAACAATGTCCAGTTGGCAAAGCTCTTCGTTCCAATCACCATTCTAAACATGCTTCCCTGCGAGGTGAGCTCACACTTATTTTCTGCCCCCTTGTGGCTGAAAGTGGGCATGACACATTCTTAAAACCTGTAGGCCACTTCTCTGACATGGACAAAAACAGACTTAGTTGCCATAACATCATTCTTCCAGATTTGAAATCCGCACCCATGTGAGAATCCATCTCTCTTGTGACTGACTGCAAACGTTGGCCAACACCCCAGAGGGAAGGGCTGACACTGCTGTCCAAGTCCCTGGTGACCTCCGCTGACCTGGGTTCATTTCCCATTTCCACTATGGAAAGGATGACTGGCCGAGTGGTTGGTTCTTGTTTTTACAGGAGTCACTTCCCTATGATTCAGAAATCTGATTTAAAAAAGCAACGCAAACAATCCTTTGACCGCAAAATATCAAGGAAACCTGTTACACAAGCGAGGGGTCAAGACATTAGAATTAGACTTGAGCTGACTGCAGCTTTTGAGTGTAGTAGCTCTTCTGAGGGGACCTTCTTGGCTGTAAATGGTCAAAACATAAGAAAGTGGACTCATTTAAAGGGCCACGCCATGGTTCCTATATTCCCCACCACCATACATCATGTCAGATTGAACTTGAACTTTGGCTACGTCACTAATCACGTGACATGCAACGTTTGCGCCTGAGTGAAAATTTGCTGTTTGATTCAAAGTCAGTTAAGCACTTTAAACCAATGAGGCCTTGATTTAAATTGAATGAAAGTGATAACAATACTTAAACCAAAGAAAAGACAGAAACATAGTTATATTGGGTCAGTTCAAATTGAAATCACTCCTTACATGAATGACAGCCCATGTTCACTTTTTACAGTGCATGCCTAGATCTTTCTGTCTATTCAGCATGTCTGTTCTCACCCACTGAGGTCCCATCACCAAACGTGAAGCCTCAGATACAATAATAAAACAGGGGCAGACAATAAAAGATAGAGATGGACAGACAGACATGTAGACAGATAGGTTAAAAATTAAAAAATTAGATTAGAACTCTTAGTTAAAAAATTAGATTAGAACTCTTAGTGTTGTGATCAGACGGTACAACCAAAATGTCACCTCAGTGTAGTGATGCAGACAGAGTTATGAACACCTGCTCCTTGATTAGAAGGAGGTCATCTGCCCTCTGAAACATTCAGGACCAGGGCTGTACGCAGGATTTTTGTAATACCGAGGTCATTTAGTTGTGGTGCTTCAATCTGGTGCACTTTGAGAGCAAAATGAAGAGTCTAGATCTATAAAGAACAACACGCATCATATTGGATTAATATCATCTTTAACTGAGAGCAGTGGAGGTCATCCAGAGAGGACACAACTTAAGTGAATGTTGATGAGAACACACCATCTATTAGAAACATGAGACTAGCTCCTCCTGTCACCTCTCTCCCAGCCTGGCCTCCTCCTCTCTGATGTCCATGTTGGTCTCCTCCTGTCACCTCTCCTCCACTCTGATGTCCATGTTGGTCTCCTCCTGTCACCTCTCTTCCACTGTGGTGTCCATGTTGGTCTCCTCCTGTCACCTCTCTTCCACTGTGGTGTCCATGTTGGTCTCCTCCTGTCACCTCTCTTCCACTGTGGTGTCCATGTTGGTCTCCTCCTGTCACCTCTCTTCCACTGTGGTGTCCATGTTGGTCTCCTCCTGTCACCTCTCTTCCACTCTGATGTCCATGTTGGTCTCCTCCTGTCACCTCTCTTCCACTGTGGTGTCCATGTTGGTCTCCTCCTGTCACCTCTCTTCCACTGTGGTGTCCATGTTGGTCTCCTCCTGTCACCTCTCTTCCACTGTGGTGTCCATGTTGGTCTCCTCCTGTCACCTCTCCTCCTGTCTTTTGTCCATGCTGGTCTCCTCCTGTCACCTCTCCTCCACTGGGGTGTCCATTTTCATCTCCTGTCCACAAATTAACAAAACATAAACATAAGCTATAAACACACACACACACACACACACACACCCACATACCCACCCATCCACCCATCCATCCATCCACATTATTTTTTAAACTTGCCAGGATCTAATTAATGGTGTCTCTTTGGCTAACATCAGGTATCTCACCTCTCATCTCTATGTCCTCTCCTCCTGTCCCCTCTCTTCCACTCTCTTGTACCTCTTGGTTTCCTGTCAACCAATTATATATTTTTAACAGAACATAATCATGCATACTGTGTATATATATATACACACCTACCTGTCTATTTGTTTATCTATATAAGCGGCACACCTGATTAATAACTTCCATCCAATGGTATAGGACAGGAAATAAGGATGCCTGTAGAATTTCAGGAAGTAGTGGAATTTGTGCAAAGAGCCTAATTGCTTGGCAACACCAAACGCCCAGTGTTTACATGAGAAAATAAATATGATAGATTTCTTTGTAGAAGCACTGCTCTGTTTGTGCATGTGCGCAGGTACACCGCCTTGCTAATGTTAACTTGGGTCAAGAATAGCCTACACCTAGCTAGCCACGTTGTGACGGCTAGGATCATGGATGTATTCACTAACTTAGCCAGCCAACGCTAGGCATCTCATCCTCGTCTACATTATTAAATGTGAGCATTTAGGCGCTGTCAATGTTATAACTAATTGAAAATACGTTAAAATAACTGCTTATTGTTATGTTACTTGCGTCAATCTCTCTTACCTCGAAAGACGTCCAATCTGTTGGCTTGATCGTCCGCAGCTGACACTTATTAATGACAAATTAGCTTTGCGTCTCACACCCCTTCTCCTAAGAGAAAGAAGATTCGCCAAATAAAAAGTGATTCAACCGTTTCAGGCGAAATGAGTTTTTGATTGACAAGACGATTGTCAGCCTCTGATTGGCCAAAGTAGAAATTGATTGACAGTTGACCCGCCCCCTCTTAGTCTCCGGGCCTGCAGAGATATGGCCACGCCCCCTGCTATCCTTCCTCTCACTATCCCCATAGATAGGTCGGTAGTGGACTCACCAGCCCCATGGAAATTGTCATTAAAAGAGTTCAAATTTCCCAAGTCCTGTTTAGATAAAAAAAGTTTATTGTAAACATAAAACATCACAGTTTTTCAGCAGGTTGTCAACTACTATACGTCGGGCTCTGTCTCCTGCGTTGTTGCCCATGCGTATCCCGCGGCAGTTGTATGATCCAACCCGCATAAAGTTTAAAGTATCGTGGGCTCCTTTCAAATCCTACTGGCCTACGAGTATAGTCTTCAAAATAACAAAACGCCCTTGAATATGAATGATTCATAGAGAGCGATTACCCTTATTTAATATCGCCAATAATGTCTATCCATCTCTATCGAAAACGTGGACAATTAACGACTGCAGCGCTGAGTGACGGACACTATGCTTTCTGTTGTTATCCGACCAGCGCTTCTATTTAATTCTGAATGTCGGAGTGTATTAAATAAGGGGTATCGTTGGGTCTTAAGCAAAAAGAAAATAGCTTAAATCTATTTAAATCTAGCCCTACATTTATTTCAATTATAGCCGCCTGGACTAGCCGTCAAGTCACAGTGTTCTATCCGCTCTGTGACATCACGGGCACTACGGCGTAACGTGTACACGTCACAGCGGCAAGGTACATATCTGGACTAGCCGTCCAATCACAGTGTTCTATCCGGTCTGTGACATCACGGGCACTACGGCGTAACATGTTGACGTCACAGCGGCAAGGTATATATATAGCTGTAACAAGTGAACAAGCCTCAGTGCCGTGTGTGCTATGAGACGAACATGTGGCTCAAGATTGCACTAGTGTTCGCTAGTGTATTAACTAATGATTTTAGAACCCGAAAGAGGGTGCCGTGTGGACATGGACACCAAGGTCCTGCGGCGACGCCCTTGCAGACAACCCCGTCCCAGGATCTTGATCTGGAATTCCTATGCAGGGCAGTTGTGACCGCTCTCTCTATGATCCTGATCGTGTCTTGGCTGTTTGATGAATGGAGAAATCGCCACCGAAACATTCAGGTTGGTAATCAAAGTTGCATTGTACTTTAATCATTTACAATTCAAACAATTACTGAAGCTGTTCTGTCTTTGTGAACCCTTAATGACCTCAACATCCATCTGGTATTTCCTTTATGAATTAGGATGAAAACCTTGAAGACATTGATTGGTAAGTTGATGTTTTTTTCAGTGTATCCAACCATGTGTGTGTGTGTGTGTGTGTATGTGTGTTTGTTTGTGCGTGCGCGTGTGCATGCATGTGTGAGATGTGTGTGTTTGTGTAAAATGTGTGGTATGATGCATTTTGATTGTACAAGTGTACTGAAATCATCAAAAGTCATTTTAGTTTCTTTTATTTTATTGTATCTCAAAAGGGCCCAGCAGGACAGTGTGACAGGCCGGGTCAACAGCTGCTCTGGTATGGAGCTCTCTCGGCGTCGGAGGCTTTTTCGCAAGAAGTGGGAGGGAGTCTTCCAAGGGTCGGCCATTTCCACCTTGGACTCTATGGTTAAGAGGGCTGCTGACACAGCTCCATCTGTCAGTCGACCACTTTCCATGACCAGGACCAGTAGAGTTGACAGCCCCGCTAGCGCCTTATCTACCCCCATGGCGTCTAGTGGGGTGGCGCTAAAGGGACAATCTGACTCCGATGTTCCACGATCACCCAAGTGCCACTGGAGACAAGATCTGGAGCTCTCTCAGCGTCGGAGGGTTTTTCGCAAGAAGTGGGAGGGAGTCTTCCAAGGGGCGGCCATTTCCACCTTGGACTCTATGGTTAAGAGGACACCTGACACAGCCCTGTCTGACGCAGTCCCTTCTATCACAGCTCCATCGGTCAGACCACCATTCGCGATGACCAAGACCGTTAGAGTTGACAGCCCCGCTAGCGCCTTATCCACCCCCACGGCGTCTAGTGGGGTGGCGCTAAAGGGACAATCTGAGTCCGATGTTCCACGATCACCCGAGCGCCACTGGAGACAAGATCTGGAGCTCTCTCAGCGTCGGAGGGTTTTTTGCAAGAAGTGGGAGGGAGTCTTCCAAGGGTCGGCCATTTCCACCTCGGACTCTCTGATGAAGAGGACACCTGACACAGCCCTGTCTGACGCAGTCCCTTCTATCACAGCTCCATCGGTCAGACCACCATTCGCGATGACCAAGACCGTTAGAGTTGACAGCCCCGCTAGCGCCTTATCCACCCCCATGGCGTCTAGTGGTGTGCTGGTAAAGGGACAATCTGAGTCCGATGTTCCACGATCACCCGAGTGCCACTGGAGACAAGATCTGGAGCTCTCTCAGCGTCGGAGGCTCATTCGTAAGCAGTGGGAAGAAATCTGTCAAGGGGCGACCTCTTCCACCTTGGACTCTCTGATGAAGAGGACACCTGACACAGCCCTGTCTGACGCAGTCCCTTCTATCACTGCTCAATCTGTCTCTCCTCTTCCCCCTACTCCTCCTCCTCCTCCCCCTACTCCACAACCACGCCCCCCTACTCCTCCTCCTCTTTCCCCTACTCCACCACCACGCCCCCCTACTCCTCTTCTTCCTCCCCCTACTCCACAACCACGCCCCCCTACTCCTCCTCCTCCTCCCCCTACTCCACAACCACTCCCCCCTACTCCTCCTCCTCTTCCCTCTACTCCACAACCACGCCCCCCTACTCCTCCTCCTCCCCCTACTCCACAACCACGCCCCCCTACTCCTCCTCTTCCCCCTACTCCACCACCACGCCCCCCTACTCCTCTTCCTCTTCCCCCTACTCCACAACCACGCCCCCCTACTCCTCCTCCTCCACCATTTGCGATGACCAAGACCGTTAGAGGAGACAGCCCCGCTAGTACCTTATCCACCCCCATGGCGTCTAGTGGGGTGCTGGTAAAGTGGCAAACACTCCCCGATCTCAGGGTGTGTGAAGAAGTGTCATCTAGACCATCACCATCTACCCCATTGGCCTCAGATTAGGTTTGTTCAGTTTGGGGTTACTTGTTATTATGTCTTGTGCTTTTACTGATTTCATTCATGAATAAAGTCTCTGAACATTCTCTGCCTGTGTTTGGGTTCTATCTCCACTGTATACTGATGCGCGTTAATCAGTGCCCATCCCACGGCTATGCTCAGTGAGCTGCCTGGACTAAGAGACTTTGTGGAATAAAATGTGTAATAAAAATCAAATTAAATCCGCCGTAGGTAGTTAGGTGGCTAGGTAGGTAGGTAGTTAGAGAGGTAGTTAGGTGGATAGGTAGGTAGGTAGTTAGAGAGGTAGTTAGGTGGATAGGTAGGTAGGTAGTTAGAGAGGTAGTTAGGTGGATAGGTAGGTAGGTAGTTAGAGAGGTAGTTAGGTGGATAGGTAGGTAGGTAGTTAGAGAGGTAGTTAGGTGGATAGGTAGGTAGGTAGTTAGAGAGGTAGTTAGGTGGATAGGTAGGTAGGTAGGTAGGTAGGTAGTTAGAGAGGTAGTTAGGTGGATAGGTAGGTAGGTAGGTAGGTAGGTAGGTAGTTAGAGAGGTAGTTAGGTGGATAGGTAGGTAGGTAGTTAGAGAGGTAGTTAGGTGGATAGGTAGGTAGGTAGGTAGGTAGGTAGTTAGAGAGGTAGTTAGGTGGATAGGTAGGTCGGTAAAGAGGTAGATAGGTAGGTAGATGGGTAGGTAGGTGGGTAGGCACGCGCGTGTGATTTTCTCCCACAGGTATCTGAAGTGGACCCTCTAGCACCTGGCTGCTCTGCTATGGACGGTTCTACGTCTCAGACTGTCCTCTCCAGGGTTCTACTGTTCTCTACAGGGCTGTAGACTGTTCTCCAGGGTTCTACTGTTCTCTACAGGGCTGTAGACTGTTCTCCAGGGTTGTAGACTGTCCTCTCCAGGGTTCTAGACTCTTGAGCTATTTGATTAATACACGTCAGATTTTCTGTTGCAATATGTGTGAGATTCACCCCTTTTCTCTTCACCAAATGCCAAAAGAATTTAAAAATATATTTCTGTATATGCACTGTGATGCATCCTATATAGTTTCTGGTTGATTGGGGACAGTGTTGTGTGGACATCAGACAAGAAAACATGCATAAACCTTTTTCTTTTACATAGGCGGAAAATGGAAATTGGTATATTTGTCACATACCTTCCATCTGCATTTTTCATTACTTTCCACCACTGGGATTTTGGGGGACTAACTGATATGTTATAAAGAACATATGTATGACACTACAACAGTTGAAATAATTTCTGTTGCAATTTGTTCAAGGTTATGTCATAAAATGCCTGGACTACAGGGGCAGGGGAGCATCACTACTGATCCATAGCAGGACTGGGATGTCCTCAGTGGAGGTCCCAAGTCAGTCTTCCAGTCATTCAGCCAGCCTGTCAGTAGATGTGCTCTACTTGTATTGATTTGTTCATACACTAGTATTCCAGCACGGGTTATGTTCTTGAATGCTTCTGGTGACTAGCAGTTCTCTTAGCAACCTAATTTAATCCCCATCACTGTTTTCAGATCCACATAGGGGAAACATATGGCTGACAGAGTGTGGAGGAAAATCAACAGCACCCCACACACACACACTTACATAACCAACCAAGCAAGTTCTACCTTTCTATACCACAAATATAAGTTTGAGAACCGAGGATACATACAGCCCGCCTAAGGGGGTTCTAATGTACTGACCTCCCGGCACAGGCCTGACCCTGCTGGCAAGCTGCCTTGGGCCTAGCCAAGGAACAAGCGTTTCAGCTTCCGCTCACCTGTATGCAGCTTATACCATGCTGACTGGCCTGGACTAGTCACCACATCCACAGTCTAGCCAAGTCAGAGATACCCTTGTTTGCATTTTACAGAACATGTCATACAATTAATGTTATCATTTGTGCAGCATGTGTGCTGTAAGTGTAAAGACAAGATACAGATCATTTTCTCCAGGTTTTATTGAATAGCTTGTAGACCACACTGAAACACTGGGCTGACAGTTCAGTTGTACAAGGCGGACCTGGGAGACCATTCAGGACACCTTGTTTTGGTCGAGGCTCTGCTTAGTCTACTGGCCCAGGTGAACCATCAAACGATGTACTGACGCTGAGAATGGAGACACACACACGACACAGCTGGCCGACACTTCCTGCACTCTAAGAGGTTAGGGTTAGGGCTAGACTGAATGTAGGTTGGCATAAAATAATACATATTTATTTTTAAATGGATGGAAAGATGCTGCCCACACTGTAAAAAGTGATACTTTGGATCAAATTAAAAAAATTGCGTCAACTTGTTACACCTAATTTTTTTAGTTTTTCTCAAGTTAAAAAAAATCAGTTTGAACAAAGCAAATATGTGTAGTAATGTTAAATTAAAAAAAATGATTAAAACCAATGAAAGTTTTCAAATATATTGAAATCATAATTTCAACTTGTTACAGCAAATTTTTAGTTTTTCTCAAATTAAAAAAGTAAGTTTGAACAAAGGAAATAATTTACTAATGTTAAATCAAAAAAATAATTAAAACCAATGAAAATTTTCAAATATAATGAAATCATAATTTCTACTTACAACTTATTTTTTTTACACTTTGCATAAACTTATATTTTTACCCTGGCTTGAGACAAAATCTTACACCACTACAAAGTAATATGCTGTATGAATCTAATGTATTTTTTCCCTTTCATAAAAATTAATGAAATTGCTTCAACCTGTTACAAGTAATCAAGTTACTTTCTTCCAAATTGAAAAATCAAGTTGGTTGAAATTCTGAAAAGACACAAGTTAAATTTATAACATTTCTTTTATTCAATTAAAATCACATTAATTCAAACCTTTACAAATGGTTTTGAGGTGAGCTAGGCTACTCTTTAAATAAAATATAAAGATCTATGCATAAAAAAAAAGACATTTATAAAAAATAACATGTAAATGTAAAATTAAATAATTTTTAAATGTGAAATTAAATACTTTTTAAAGCCTAAAACACATTGATCCAACAAAAGGTTCCTCATCCCTCAGAACAGATTTTGAGAGACAATTGGTGGCAGTAAGGCTGGATTCACATTGGGTCCAGCGCTCCCTTCATTTATTAGGTGGTAGTGCGTTTAGGCTGCATGCATTTAGCACACGCACACAACCCCCTGCTCACACAGACACACACAACCACCAACTCACACACATACATGCACCACCTACTCACTCACAGACACACACACACAACCACCTACTCACATAGACATGCACCACCCACACACACACACACAACCACCTACAGACATGCACCACCTACTCACAGACACACACACACAACCACCTACTCACACAGACATGCACCACCTACTCACAGACACACACACAACCACCTACTCACACAGACATGCAGCACCTACTCACAGACACACACACAACCACCTACTCACACAGACATGCAGCACCTACTCACAGACACACAACCACCTACTCACAGACATGCACCACCTACTCACAGACATGCACCACCTACTCACAGACACACAACCACCTACTCACAGACACACAACCACCTACTCACAGACATGCACCACCTACTCACAGACATGCACCACCTACTCACAGACATGCACCACCTACTCACAGACATGCACCACCTACTCAGACATGCACCACCTACTCACAGACATGCACCACCTACTCAGACATGCACCACCTACTCACAGACATGCACCACCTACTCAGACATGCACCACCTACTCACAGATACACACAACCACCTACTCACACAGACATGCACCACCTACTCACAGACACACACACAACCACCTACTCACAGACACACAACCACCTACTCACAGACACGCACCACCTACTCACAGACACACAACCACCTACTCACAGACATGCACCACCTACTCACAGACACACAACCACCTACTCACAGACACACAACCACCTACTCACAGACACGCACCACCTACTCACAGACATGCAGCACCTACTCACAGACACACAACCACCTACTCACAGACACACAACCACCTACTCACAGACACGCACCACCTACTCACAGACACACAACCACCTACTCACAGACACACAACCACCTACTCACAGACATGCACCACCTACTCACAGACACACAACCACCTACTCACAGACACACAACCACCTACTCACAGACACACAACCACCTACTCACAGACACGCACCACCTACTCACAGACACACAACCACCTACTCACAGACACACAACCACCTACTCACAGACACACAACCACCTACTCACAGACACACAACCACCTACTCACAGACATGCACCACCTACTCACAGATACACACAACCACCTACTCACAGACACACAACCACCTACTCACAGACACACAACCACCTACTCACAGACATGCACCACCTACTCACAGACATGCACCACCTACTCACAGACATGCACCACCTACTCACAGACATGCACCACCTACTCACAGACATGCAGCACCTACTCACAGACATGCACCACCTACTCACAGACATGCACCACCTACTCAGACATGCACCACCTACTCACAGACATGCACCACCTACTCACAGACATGCACCACCTACTCACAGACACACAACCACCTACTCACAGACACACAACCACCTACTCACAGACATGCACCACCTACTCACAGACATGCACCACCTACTCACAGACATGCACCACCTACTCACAGACATGCACCACCTACTCACAGACATGCACCACCTACTCACAGACATGCACCACCTACTCACAGACATGCACCACCTACTCACAGACACACAACCACCTACTCACAGACATGCACCACCTACTCACAGACACACAACCACCTACTCACAGACATGCACCACCTACTCACAGACACACAACCACCTACTCACAGACATGCACCACCTACTCACACACACACACACACACACAACCACCTACCAACACAGACACACTCAATCAGACGCACAACCACCTTCACTCAGACGCACAACCACCTAACAAACACATCCAACCACCTACACACATACATGCACACACACACACACACACACACAAGCATCTACTAACACACACAAGCAGCTACACATACACACATACTACCACCTACCCAGACACACACACAACCATTTGCCCACACAGACACATACATTCATACATCCGTACATACAAAATCTCTGACAGGATATTAGCTACCTGACCAGCAGCTGTATCCCTGTGTGCACACATTTAAAGCGAGGGACAGATTGTGCTGGGTGGATTCAAAATCAGAGCTCTCTCTCGTAAAACGGGCAAAGTATTGACACCCCCACACAGCCGCACTGCCCTCCACTGATCAACGAACACCAGACTCAATGTGAATGCCCACCAACATGCATGAAATAACCATATAAAACACATCAGCATCTAACAAGGCAAAAGTCTAGTCTCCTTTTTAAAACTAGTGCCATTTAAATCCCAAGAAACGCATGGTCCATTTTAAAACCAAGAAACATGGCCACAATAATAAAAAATCTGACCCTGGCAAGTATAAGAACTTGAATAACACCAATGTTTTCTCTTTGCATTTAAGACATTTTACATTAGCCAAAAATGTTCAAGTAAAATGTCTATCTTCAAAGTGAGCATTTTATACAGATACACAGGTATTCTCTCCGTGCTACACATGGGCAACGGTTCCATCAACATTTCTCTCTGCTGTGATTATTGCTAAGGATCAGGATAACTAATATGTTCAAAGTGAGCATTTAACCTACAGATACCCAGCTATATTCTCACATGGGCAGGGTGATTACTAAGGCTCAGGATAACTAGCAATGTGACAGTTTTAGCTATAGTTCACATATTTTCCCACAAAGGAAGCTCGATATTCACTCACTCCTGCAGCTTAACACATAGATTCTGTACCCTTCGTGACATTTGCCTACTTTCAATATCCATTATGATTTTTTGAAAGGTCTCAAAGGCATATTTGAGTTCGGCTGGATAGTCAAGTTGAGTGTATAAATCAGGCCAAATAGCATGGCACAGGCCGATGCAACTGAGGACAACTCATTTAGTACCTCCACACCGTCGATGACAATGCCAATGTCTTCTGGAGGGGAGAGAGCATCACCATTCCGGAAGACAAAGATGGCCATGGTGGCGTGTTCAAGTTCCGTCTCCGCCTCTTCCTTTTGGACGACCTGAAATCAGACCATTAAGTTAGTTTAGTTTATTGTCCCCGGGGGTGGCAGTTGTATGACAAATATTAAGAATATATCAATATGAGAAGTTTGCTGGTTTATTTTTCCTCAAACAGACACACTGATAGCCAAGTGGACAGTGGAGGCAAATGAGCACGATATATGGAAGGGCATGAGAATAACTTTTTGGAATGCTGGTTAATTGCTGATTCGTTTGTTACATGCTTTGGCAATATTGTTTATATACTGGCATGTCAATAAAGTACATTGAATTGAGAGAAAGACAGCAAGAAAAGGGAAAGACACAGTGCTATTCTCCTGGATAGTTATTAGTCTGATCAAACGCCCAGGGCCAACCGTTACATCTAACAGAAAAAAGAGCCTGATCTCAGTGCATTGCCATGATTTGCTGACTAACCTGGTATTCTTTGATCAGGTGGCTCGCATCTTCACCCAGGTATATCACAAGGGACTTCAGGAGGCACTCTCTTCTGATGTTCAAGTCCACACTCTGTAGCAAGAGACACACATCAAAAGATAATAAATGTATCAGCTTTGAACTCACTGACCGACAGAACTGAACTGATAAGGAAATCAGAAATTGAATACATATGCATTTCATACCTTATCCAAAGGTTTAAGGATGTCACTGGTTTTCTCACCGACTGCTCCACCTTTGCTCCTAATGACCTGGAGAAGCTGACTGCTCTGTTTATCCAAACTGGACAAGAATCTTGCTTGTAGAGGTACCGTTGTGATCCGTAGGAATTCAGCATTGATCTGAAATATACAAATCAGACAACACATTACATGTTAATGCATATGACTGGCATAGAACAAAAAAGCAGGAAAATATACAGCGTTGTTTGCCTGACTGGATAGTGCTGAGAGATGATTCTAGATTCTGTCAGATTCTCGCACAGGAATACTTTGAAGCTTTGACTACTGAAGAGTGACCAGTGATCCTGTTCTGGTGTCTAATGTCTATTGTCTGTAAATGCTGAAATGACTTTCAGGGATGTAATTTCACAGCAAAACAAGAGCACAACATACTAACAAAAATATAGTAGTAAAATATGACAGTGATTCAACTCATACCTCTTCTACTTGAAACATCGCTGGCCATCGCTCCTGGAGCTCTTCCACCCTGGCCTGCTTTTCCACTATTTCTTGTCTACGAAGGGCAAATGTCTTGGCCATTTTTTCTCGGATAATCCTCCCGTTGTTCCGTTTCTTCACCTCCTTCAAAAGTACCTGCCGCTCCAGCTCAAGATTGTCTGCCGTCTCGCCAGCTGGATAGGACGGCAAATGGTTGGCCTCACCACGTTTAGGTCGCTTGACATTTTTTGCTGGATGGGCGTCATCTGCAGCTTTGGTCTTTAGAGCATTGACAGCAAGCTCAGGGCATCCAAGTCCCTTCAGTTGGGTACGGAGGTTTCCCATCCTGGTTTTAAGTCTCTGTGTCCACCCATAGCAGCCATTCCAAGACCCCGGCTCTGCCAAGCAGGGGTGCTTCTTGATCAGTGCCTCTGAAACCTCACAGAAGTCTAAGCTTTTTGGGTAAGCTTTATACTTGTAGATCTCATCAGACACCTTTTCCAGAATGTCTGACTTCATCCTAGGACTGACTTTCAACCTTGTTCCGTTTGCCTTGAAAGCGGCATTTCCTCTATCTAACTGGACTTCAGTGTCATATGAAAAGCTTGGAATGGGAAACTCTTTAGGCCACTGTTGGGTCCTTGAAGAAGGACTAGAAGAAGTTGAGGTGAGGAGTACTGTGTCATCAGTTTCACCAGAAATGGAAAAGGCATCATCACCACTGAGGCTGACATGAACAGCTGTCTGTGCAGGAGCTGTGTCTTCATCAGGCAAAGGGATTACCTTGATGGTGCCAAGATCCTGAAGTTCTCCAGTAGATGTCAAATTTACAAATCTATCACCAAAATCTTTGTCCTGGTACTGGATCCTGAAGTTCCCAGTCAATCCACAAGCTCTCCTCACATCATCAACAAGCTCCTCCACTGATTCTGGAATCCCATTTGGCAGCAACAATTTTCTTTTGTCGTCTACACTCAGAAAAACCAACAGCTTTGCAGACTTCTTTCCAGCCATGCTCTTGAGTCTGAGTGAGTTAGAGAGCGAAAGAGAGAGAAGGAGAGAGAATAAGAATAGTTCAAGTCAGACTGGCTTTGTGTATTACCAATATATACCATTATTATATACTGTATATCTACCTTAAGAAAGTGGCTGACAAAATAAAAGGTTAAAGAGGGAAGTTGCTAACTTATTGAGCTTGGAGTGAAATTCTGGAGAAAAGAGAGGAGAGAGAAAGAGAGAGGACAGGAATGGAGAGATAATAAGATTACTGGCTTTCTGTAGTAGCAGTATATACAGAACATTTTTCTATACCAAGACCCTACCTTCAGAATGCTGATAAAAGGTCACAGTTGAAGTTGCCGTCTTGGAGCTGAGTGAAATTCTGCAGGAGAGAGAGAGAAAGAGAATAAGATTACTTCATGTCAGACTGGCTTTCTGTAGAAGCAGTATATACACAATATATATATTTACCTTCAGAAAGCTGACTTATGGTCACAGAAGGAAGTTGCTAACTTATTGAGCTTGGAGTGAAATTCTGGAGGAAAGGGAGGAGGATAAGGAGGGATGGAGGGAGAGAGAGGGAGGGGTGGCAGGAACGGAGAGAGAATAAGATTACTTCAAGTCAGACTGGCTTTCTGTAGTAGCAGTATATACAGAACATATTTGTATATACCAAGACACTACCTTCAGAAGGCTGATAAAAGGTCACAGTTGAAGTTGCTGTTTTGGAGCTACGAGTGAAATTCTGCAGGAGAGGGAAAGAGAATAAGGTTAAGTAATGAAAAGCCTATTTAAGATCATGTATGCAGTAATGCCAGTAATCAAATAAATTGAGTTCAGAGTAATTTCCACTGTATAATCTCACATTTTTAATCATAAACCTGGTTATAATAAAATTGGTCATAACCTTATACGTGTATATATCTTTTTGGAACCACAAGGCGCCTCCCTCGAATCGTGTAGTCAGCCAGTGGATATGGGTCTGTAAGACTATGGTGTTCAAGCAGTTGAATTCCCCTAGCAGATGATGTCAGGATATAGGCTCTGTAATGTTCAGTGTACCACGCATCAAGACGTCTGACAACAAAAAGTGGCTTCTCTTGGAGAACAATCATCTGAATGATCTCACAAAACTCTGGCAGACCTGCAAGCTCCCCATGTGAAATGATCATGCCATTCTTGTAGTTAAAGCCTTCATAAGTCACATCTTTTGCCATACACAAAAGATCCAGGTTTGGGTGCTTCTGTCTCACAGCATGTGATATTTCCTCATTCAGAACATCGATGGGAATGGAGGAAACATTTTTAACTTCCAGAGTTGGTGTGGGGAAGCTGTACAGGCGCAGCTGATGTGCCATGTGAAATTGATGCCTCTGTGACAATGATAAGAGCACATTTTTGAAGCAGTTTGTGCGACGCACAACCCTTTTAAAGAAGCTGTGTTTTGCCTCAAAACGCATCGTCCATAGTGCAACCAGGGGACCAAACTGCTCAATGAGCTGCGGATAATGCTCCAAATAGTGGTGTTTGGGAAGAATTCTTCGGTCAGGGAAAACCTCTTGCAATCTCAGCCTGTGTTCAGATATTTTACTATCCAAATAAGCTATAGATTCTTTGGTGTGAAAAGGTGCGACAACAAGGTCTACAATGTCTTTCAAATCATTCAGGACTAGCCAGGCAGGATCATTAGCAGGCACCTTGTCTCCAATCAAAAGAGGTAAAAATCTCACTAGGCTCCAGTTTTCGTGTGCATTCCCACCGATCCTTTTCTTTGTTGAATATGCGAGTGGTGGAATTTTTCCATCGACAAATACATACTTACATTTGAAAACTCCCGCTGCGGTCCCGGAGATCTCTTCGTTCGCCATCTTTTTTTATTTTTCTCACAGCCCAGTGACGTCTCACGTCTCGACTTCCGGAACAGTATGCTCTGGACTATGCTACATTTACGCCCATTTTTTCGCCGATTTCGCCTACTATATAGTACCTACTATATAGTAGGCGAAATACAGTATGCACAGTTTTGATGCAGCATGCTGCATCTCGCCTACTATATAGCAAGTAGTATGCAATTCGGACACGGCCAGAGCCTCCCGTGTGTCGACACACTAGCAGTTTAGTTGACCTTTTTTGCAGTCCATACTGTCCCATTCATTTAAAAGGGCATCTTCAAATCCGCTTGAAAAACATCAGATTAAATCCATATAAATCCATCATTGCAAGCTACTTTTTTTTTCCCTCTCAAAACCTTATTTCATTGCAAATCACGGGCAATTTATTTTGTTGAAAGTTCAGTTGGGGGAGGTTTTCAAATCTCTGCGCCATTCAGAACACGTCATTGGACAAGGAGAGAAAACATGCCACCAAAACTGGAGTGAAGGATTTGATTGGTCCCCCTCCACATGCCCCGCCCACCAACGCGCTGGTAAACATGGATCTGAGGAGACGTGACGGCTTTTACAAACAATCTGACAGCATACATACTATAACCTCCATCTTCCTACTCTGACAGCATCCATACTATAACATCCATCTTCCTACTCTGACAGCATACATACTATAACATCCATCTACCTACTAGCATACATACTATAACATCCATCTTCCTACTAGCATACATACTATAACATCCATCTACCTACTCTGACAGCATCCATACTATAACATCCATCTTCCTACTAGCATACATACTATAACATCCATCTTCCTACTCTGACAGCATCCATACTATAACATCCATCTTCCTACTAGCATACATACTATAACATCCATCTTCCTTCTCTGACAGCACACATACTATAACATCCAGCCTCCTACTCTGACAGCATACATACTATAACATCCATCTTCCTACTAGCATACATACTATAACATCCATCTTCCTACTAGCATACATACTATAACATCCATCTTCCTACTCTGACAGCATACATACTATAACATCCATCTTCCTAATGACAGCATACATACTATAACATCCATCTACCTACTAGCATACATACTATAACATCCATCTTCCTACTAGCATACATACTATAACATCCATCTTCCTACTCTGACAGCATCCATACTATAACATCCAGCTTCCTACTAGCATACATACTATAACATCCATCTTCCTACTAGCATACATACTATAACATCCATCTTCCTACTCTGACAGCATACATACTATAACATCCAGCTTCCTACTCTGACAGCATACATACTATAACATCCATCTTCCTACTCTGACAGCATACATACTATAACATCCATCTTCCTACTAGCATACATACTATAACATCCATCTTCCTACTAGCATACATACTATAACATCCATCTTCCTACTAGCATACATACTATAACATCCATCTCCCTACTAGCATACATACTATAACATCCATCTTCCTACTCTGACAGCATACATACTATAACATCCATCTTCCTACTCTGACAGCATCCATACTATAACATCCATCTTCCTACTCTGACAGCATACATACTATAACATCCAGCCTCCTACTAGCATAAATACTATAACATCCAGCTTCCTACTAGCATAAATACTATAACATCCATCTTCCTACTCTGACAGCATACACACTATAACATCCATCTTCCTACTAGCATCCATACTATAACATCCATCTTCCTACTAGCATCCATACTATAACATCCATCTTCCTACTAGCATAAATACTATAACATCCATCTTCCTACTAGCATAAATACTATAACATCCAGCTTCCTACTGTTCCTAATACTGAAATGTAAGAGGCTTAAACATAAAAAATTATGCCGTGACAAAGTTTATGAGGCATGGGCACACTGTACTCACCTTTATCAAACATTTGACAGTTACTAAAATGTTTACAAATGTATGCAAGAATGGTATTAAAAGCAGTCACACTCAGGTAGTTGAACATAAGTTTAATCAAGATTAAATATATGCCCAGAAAGATCGTCCAACCCATATAGATGTAAATAAATCAAAACAATACAAAAACATGAGCGTCTCCGTCAGGTCATGAGAGTCTTTTGGTTTAAACTATTTTAGACTTTCAAAGTTTGTTTTGGGGTAAAATGTACATAATATCTCATTCACCATACTTTACAGTGCATCAATGCTCAACCTATGGCCATCCTCAAAAGTTTACAACCCACACATAAACCCATTTATATCATTATTTACAAACAAGGCTTGAACAATCCAGATCAATTCTTCAACGTTTGGCGAGCAAGAACAAAAACTTCAAACAAATGAGCTTGACTGAGCGCTGGATTGAGGACTGGTCCTTCAGCCTGG
>NC_140252.1:1886091-1911091 GCF_949987555.1 Borostomias antarcticus
CTTGTTCCCGCCTCGCCTCGTCAGAACATCCTGGTTCCTCAAGCTCACACTCTGTTTCTCAAACCATTCAGGATGCTCAGATCTGAAAACCATCCGGCCAATCAGCGTTGGTTCTGAGGAGTTTGAAATACAAGCAGCTACGCCGGGCGGGTTTATGACAGCGAGGAGCGGCTGCGCGTGATAGACGGTGATAGACAGATGGTTCATCCAATCACCCGCCAAGTAGTTGTGAAAGTGCCTGCCCTTTTCCAAACAGTTTCCAATGGAGAGTTCCCACACGGTTGGTCTCCACCCACTTTAAGCGCGGAAAACTGAATGAAAGTCCTCGTTGAGCAAAGCCTTTAGAGACTGACTCATAAGTCTGGCTATAAGTGAGTGTGTGCGTGTGTGTATGTGTGTGCGTGCATGTGTATATTTGTGTGCGTGTGTGCACGCGTGCGTGTGTGTGTGTATTTGTGTGCGCACGCGTGTATATTTGTGTGTGTACGCGTGCGTGTGTGTATTTATGTGCGCGCGGGTGTATTTGTGTGTGCACGCGTGCGTGTGTGTATTTGTGTGTGCACACGTGCGTGTGTATTTGCGTGTGTGTGCGCGTGCGTGTGTGTATTTGTGTGTGCACGCGTGCGTGTGTGTGCGTGTGTATTTGCGTGTGTATTTGCGTGTGTATTTGCGTGTGTGTGCGGGTGCGTGCGTATTTGCGTGTGTGCGTATTTGCGTGTGTGTGCGTGCGTATTTGCGTGTGTATTTGCGTGTGTGTATTTGCGTGTGTGCGTATTTGCGTGTGTGCGCGTGCGTGTGTGTGTGTATTTGCGTGCAGGTGCGTGTGTGTGTATTTGCGTGTGTGTGCGCGTGCATGTGTGTGTATTTGTGTGTGTGTATTTGCGTGTGTGTATTTGCGTGCAGGTGCGTGTGTGTGTATTTGCGTGTGTGTGTATTTGCGTGTGTGTGTGTGTATTTGTGTGTGTACCTGCTGCTGAGCCAGCTGGACCTGGTACAGCTGCTGCATGTACTGCTGGTAGTGCTGCTCCTGCAGCTGGCGGATGAGGCCCAGCTGCTGCTCCGCGCTGTCGGGGTACTGCTGGGCCGCGTACTGCTGGAACTGCACGGCCGTCTGGGCGTTGAGCGCCGCCATGATCTGCTGCCTGGGGGGGCGGAGGGGGGGGGGGGGCGGGGCACGGCAGCGCCACACCCGTCAATCAACACATCCATCCTCCACAGACATTACAGATGTGGATCAAGTGAGTTACGAGACCAAGATGACAAGGATGCTAGCGTGTAGAAATGAATATAGTTCTCTCTCTCCCCTCTCTCACACACACTCACTCTCACACACACTCACACTCACACTCACACACACACACACACACACACACACACTCTCTCTCACTCACTTCTGCTGCTCCACCCGTAGTCTCTCCTCCTCAGCCTGCCTCCTCTCCTCCTCCTCTCTCTTCAGTCTCTCCTCCTCCTCTCTCCTCCTCCTCTCCTCCTCGCGTCGCTGCCGCTCCCTCTCCTCCTCCTCCTGGCGCCGGCGCTCCTCCTCCTCCCGCCTGGGCGGCGCAGCGGCCCGGAGAGACAGGGGAGACAGGGGAGACAGGGGAGACAGGAGAGACAGGAGAGACAGGAGAGACAGGAGAGACAGGGGAGACAGGGGAGACAGGGGGGATAGGAGAGACAGGAGGGACAGGGAGACAGGGGAGAGACAGGGGAGAGACAGGGGAGAGACAGGGGAGACAGGGGAGAGACAGGGGAGAGACAGGGGAGAGACAGGGGAGACAGGGGAGAGACAGGAGAGACAGGGGAGAGACAGGGGAGAGACAGGGGAGACAGGGGGAGACAGGGGAGAGACAGGGGAGAGACAGGGGGAGACCGGGGGAGACCGGGGGAGACAGGGGAGACAGGGGGAGACAGGGGAGAGACAGGGGAGAGACAGGGGAGAGACAGGGGGAGACCGGGGGAGACCGGGGGAGACAGGGGGAGACAGGGGGAGACAGGGGAGACAGGGGAGACAGGGGAGAGACAGGGGAGAGACAGGGGAGAGACAGGGGAGACAGGGGAGAGACAGGGGAGACAGGGGAGAGACAGGGGAGACAGGGGAGAGACAGGGGAGACAGGGGAGACAGGGGAGAGACAGGGGAGAGACAGGGGAGACAGGGGGAGACAGGGGAGAGACAGGGGAGACAGGGGAGAGACAGGGGAGACAGGGGAGACAGGGGAGAGACAGGGGAGAGACAGGGGAGAGACAGGAGAGACAGGGGAGACAGGGGAGACAGGGAGAGACAGGGTGGACAGGGGGGACAGGGGAGAGACAGGGGAGAGACAGGGGAGACAGGAGAGACAGGGGAGACAGGGGAGACAGGAGAGAGACAGGAGAGACAGGGGAGAGACAGGGGAGACAGGAGAGACAGGAGAGACAGGGGAGACAGGGGAGACAGGGGAGACAGGGGAGAGACAGGAGAGACAGGGGAGAGACAGGGGAGACAGGGGAGAGACAGGGGAGAGACAGGGGAGACAGGGGGGAGACAGGGGAGACAGGGGGGAGACAGGGGAGAGACAGGGGAGACAGGGGAGAGATAGGAGAGACAGGAGAGACAGGGAGAGACAGGGGAGAGACAGGGGAGACAGGGGAGAGACAGGGGAGACAGGGGGGAGACAGGGGAGAGACAGGGGAGAGACAGGGGAGAGATAGGAGAGACAGGAGAGACAGGGAGAGACAGGGTGGACAGGGGGGACAGGGGAGAGACAGGGGAGAGACAGGGGAGACAGGGGAGAGACAGGGGAGACAGGGGGGAGACAGGGGAGAGACAGGGGAGAGACAGGGGAGAGATAGGAGAGACAGGAGAGACAGGGAGAGACAGGGTGGACAGGGGGGACAGGGGAGAGACAGGGGAGAGACAGGGGAGACAGGAGAGACAGGGGAGAGACAGGAGAGACAGGAGAGGCGTGAGACGACACACACACAGCGAGAGGCCATCTTCCCTCCCTGTGAGTCAGAGTGGTGTGGGCGATACTGCTGTGGGTTCAGCTTGGGTGGGAGGGGCACTGGGCTGCTAGGATACGCATCACCATACACTGTGATACGACACTCTACATCACTTACTGAAAATGGTCAAATCCATCTGAAAATACACCCCCCCCCCCCCCCCGCTCCCTGGAGGTGATGCTGAGGGTGCAGGGAAATACCAGACATTTTAAATCCATTTAGAACATGAATAATGCATCTATGACTGAATTCTATCCTTCATTTTCTAGATCTATACCCTGTCTTGTTCTGTATATTTTCCTTATGCAGTGTTGTTGTTTTTTGCTATATCAATACTGTACCGCACAAAATCAATACAGTATCACGGAAGAATTATAGCGACGTATTGCTGCATGGACTTTGTATTGCTGTGTGTTTTATTGCTGTGTGTGTTTGGCTGCGCAGCCCTGGGTGGAGCATGTTTGGCTGTGCAGCCCTGGGTGGAGCATGTTTGGCTGTGCAGCCCTGGGTGGAGCATGTTTGGCTGTGCAGCCCTGGGTGGAGCATGTTTGGCTGTGCAGCCCTGGGCGGAGCATGTTTGGCTGTGCAGCCCTGGGCGGAGCATGTTTGGCTGTGCAGCCCTGGGCGGAGCATGTTTGGCTGTGCAGCCCTGGGTGGAGCGTGTTTGGCTGTGCAGCCCTGGGTGGAGCATGTTTGGCTGCGCAGCCCTGGGTGGAGCATGTTTGGCTGTGCAGCCCTGGGTGGAGCATGTTTGGCTGTGCAGCCCTGGGCGGAGCATGTTTGGCTGTGCAGCCCTGGGTGGAGCATGTTTGGCTGTGCAGCCCTGGGCGGAGCATGTTTGGCTGTGCAGCCCTGGGTGGAGCATGTTTGGCTGTGCAGCCCTGGGCGGAGCATGTTTGGCTGTGCAGCCCTGGGTGGAGCATGTTTGGCTGTGCAGCCCTGGGCGGAGCATGTTTGGCGGTGCAGCCCTGGGCGGAGCACGTGAGACGAGGGACGCGACGCGGACGGCTCCTCTCCTACCGCTTCCTCTCCTGCTCCTCCTTCTCGATCTTGTGTGAGATGACGAAGGGGGCGAACAGCGTGCAGCACTTGTTCAGCAGCTTGACGAACTCCACCATGGCGTCCTCCTTCTCCATGCTGCCCAGAGAGGCCCACTCTTTCCTGGGGAGGGGGGAGAGAGACGGGGGGGGGGGGGGGGGGGTTGAGAAGATGAGTTAAGACGGGAGAGGGAGAGGGAGTGAGAGAAAGAGCAATAGGAGTGAGAGAGAGAGAGAGGGGGGGGGAGAGAGGGAGAGAGAGGGAGATAGAGAGAGAGGGGGGGGGGGGAGGAGAGAGAGAGAGAGAGAGAGAGAGAGAGAGAGAGAGAGAGAGAGAGAGAGGGGGGGGGAGGAGAGAGGGAGAGAGAGAGGGAGATAGAGAGAGAGAGAGAGGGAGAGAGATAGAGTTTACAATTGGCAATGACCAAACACAGCTGTGGAAGGTTTCCTTGTGCTCTGTGAACTCTGCTGTACCACTGTCAGCTAGAACAGGGTCCAAGTCCAGGGCTGTCACAGATAAGTGACTATCTGTGTGTGTGTGTGGGGGGGGGGTGCTGAGTTGTGAAGAAAATATTGATGAAATGGCGAGGAAAGGAAAAGCTCTGGTCCACCACTTCCTGTTTACAGGAATACAGGAGAGGGCCAGAGTGTCTGCTAGATCAAACACCTCTCTCTGTCTCTGACTCACACACACACACTCTCTCTCTCTCACGCGCACACACACACACACACACACACACACTCTCTCTGTCACACACACACACACACACACACACACTCTCTCTTACACTCTCTCTCATGCACACACACACACACTCTCTCTCTCTCTGTCTCTGACTCACACACACACACTCTCTCTCTCACGCACACCCCCACACACTCTGTCACACACACACACACACACACACACTTGCACACTGACTCTGACACTCTCTCACACAGGAATACAGGAGAAGTGCAGGGCCAGAGTGTCTGCTAGATCAAACATCTCTCTGACTCACACACACACACACTCTCACACACACACTCTCACACACACACACAGAAGGCTCACCTGCGGTCGTTGCCCAGGACGTCGAAGAAGCCCACCTCCGGGGAGGCGTCGGGGTTGTAGGGGCCCAGCAGCACCTGCTTGTGCAGCGCCACCAGGCGCAGCTTCTCCTCGTAGGTGGGGTGGAAGGCCTTGCCATCTTTGTCTGGGGGACAACCACAGGACAAGGCTCTAGACTCAACCACAGGACAAGGCTCGAGACTCAACACACACACCTGATGTAGGCCCCCGCGCTCCCAACTGTGCTGGGAATAAACGGCACCCAACAACTGGGCAGAGTTTTAGACACTATTGTCCCTGTAGCCATGACAACACCCTTTACTGGAACCTGAAAACGCAACTTTCAGACGATTTTCTAAGATTGTATTGTTGATCGTGTCTGCCAACCAATCACTGGCAGTGGACTTCTGGGAATACTGGGGAATATCGGCACTTTAGCAATATAAGTAGTAAGCAGCACATCTTAGCTTCCTGAGTTGAGGCTAGATCGAATAACAATTGAGTAAGACATGCGTTTGGTGATTGACCTTAGGAGACGAGACTGCAACGCAACGATGGGACTTAGCAGCTCATAGACGACGCCCACCAGCTCATAGACGACGCCCACCTTTAAGCCTGCCTGCACCGAGTCACCTGGAATCCCTCCCACAATAAACCAGCCGTAAAAACAATGGACACTGTTGTACAATTGTCCAGTACACCAACACACACACACACACACACACACACACACACACACACACACACACACACACCAAGGATGTTTACCTTGTGAACACACCTTTCTCTAGAATCGCTCCTCATCTGTAACTATACTACTCCCACTGGTCTTTAACTCCACAGAAGACCCTTGGTTTGCAGCTCACACCATCAAGAGAAACGCTTCCTGGTCACCTTGTGGAGACAGCTAAGGTGTGTACCCCTTTCACCTATCCCCAGGCTGCTGTGGGTTCAGCTTTCACCTATCCCCAGTCCTGTCAAATCTAAAACGGGGAGTGAATAAGGACAAAGTTCACACAGCGCTCCACGAACACCTGGCTATTTACAAACAAACCCCGCTCTGTGCTCAGAGCAGGATGAAATGTGGATGCAAATGTATCATGAGTCATAAGCATACTAGGTGTAAATCGGAGTCCTTTCATTGGCTCAGACACTTTTCCAGGTTAACCAATTAGCTGTGAGATGGGCTGCACGCGCAGGTTTGGAATCATCACAGGCGAAACGGAGGCACTTGCACTTCTGCTTTGTTCGGCAGCCAAGGGCACTATACTACAAACTGAGGGGCAGTAAACCCACTATACTACAACCTGAGAGGCAGTAAACCCACTATACTACAACCTGAGAGGCAGTAAACCCACTATACTACAAACTGAGGGGCAGTAAACCCACTATACTACACACAGAGAGGCAGTAAACCCACAATTAGACCGTAAAACACAGGCCTAAGTCACTAAACACAAATGCCTGTAGAGCAAGGATTGACCTGGGAAA
The DNA here is from genome assembly GCF_949987555.1 of Borostomias antarcticus. Classification (NCBI taxonomy): domain Eukaryota; kingdom Metazoa; phylum Chordata; class Actinopteri; order Stomiiformes; family Stomiidae; genus Borostomias; species Borostomias antarcticus. The sequence continues at coordinate 1,892,654 of NC_140252.1, forward strand.
ACCACACTACACACAGCTGACAAGGTGGCTGGTAAACCTGGAATGTGCTTCTGGCTACATGTGATCTGGGCTGGGGGGTCACAAGGCCCCCTAGTGATCTGGGCTGGGGGGTCACCAGGCCCCCTAGTGATCTGGGCTGGGGGGTCACCAGGCCCCCTAGTGATCTGGGCTGGGGGGTCACCAGGCCCCCTAGTGATCTGGGCTGGGGGGTCACCAGGCCCCCTAGTGATCTGGGCTGGGGGGTCACAAGGCCGCCTCTGAGGGCTGAGGTTCATGCATGCCAGTGAAGGGAAGGCGTGTGTCCGCCAGCATAAACACATGACCAGATCCCCCATTCAGTCCACGGTTACGTGGATGAAGGTGTTTCCTCCATCGTTAACCTCTCTTACTCTTAACTCTTTAGTTAAGCTCTCTTACTCTTAACTCTTTAGTTAGTAAACTCGTTAACCTCTCTTACTCTTAACTAGTTAGTAAACTTAGTGTGTATTGGACCAGCAGGGCCCAGGGTCGCACAGCTAACATGACCCCATCCACAAGGAACCAATGTGAAACTACGAAGTCCATGTTTGGTGGATTTTCCAACTGTAATATCTACCTAACATCTACCTAATATCGACCTCTCGGATCTGACAGCGAGTTAAGACATCGCGACTAAGCTATCGTTACTCATCAGCCTAGCTAGTTCTAGTTCTAGTTCTAGTTCTAGTGCTAGCTAGCTAACCCTCAGTGTGAAATCCGAGCCTGTGCTAGCTAGCCTACCCAGCTAAGCTAGCCAGCTAGCCCGCTAACAAGCACTGCTACCTTCGATCTAAACACGGTTCCAGTTCCACCTTGAGCCCCTCAAAGGAGAATAGCTGCCCGGTGGATAGATAGATAGATAGGTAGATAGGTAGGTAGGTAGTTTGATACCTTTGAAGAATTTCAGAGCGAGTCCGTAAAGCTCCAGCAGAGGAAAGCCCCATTTCCTCTCTATGGTGGACCTGGCAGATTCGCCCTCCTGCTCCTCCTGCTCCTCCTGCTGCTCCTCCTGCTCCGGGGGGACCGGCTGGGGGTCCGGCTGCTCCCCCTCGGGGTCCGGGCTGAGGGTGAGGCCGTCCATGGAGACTTCCAGCCGGCCGGAGCTGCCGCTGCCGAGGTCGCCGCGCTGAGCCTCCGTCGCCATCATGACAGAATGAGCTGAGCAGCCACGTACCTACTTCCGCTCTGGGCGGGAGGAACTTCCGGGAGAGCAACAAGCACGAGACGTAAATCCGTGTATGGTTCGTTCTTTGGTTTTTCTGTTTCAAAACGAAATTGGAAAAACCAAAAAACGAGTGAATTTTCGTTTTTCCGTTTTGGTTTTAAAACAAAAAAAGAGAAAAACAAAACCGAGATGATTTGGTTTTGTTTTTCAAAACGGAAAAAGGAAAAATCAGAAAAACTAACGCTGTGTGGTTTGTTTTGGTTTGCGTTCGGTGTGCTCGGCGCATATACCGGCTGCTGCCGAGTGGGCGTCATCTGCCTGTCATCCATGGACTGACTATGAAACGTGCCTAACCCCCGAGTCGCTCTGGCTCCTTCCGACCGTAACACATCTAGAAATCACCAGGGGGGTGGTTATTCTACCTACGGCTCTGGGAACAAAGGGTGCTGTTCCTAAATAAACTAGGTTGATGCAAACTTTTGGCTTCTTCGATCAGTCCATTTTGAGGCAGCATTCCAGGGTGCTGAACCGATCGACACATGCGTAGCCTACAGCATTCATAATTGGCTACATTGTTGATGGAAAATACTCTTTTACATTCTAAGTGCCTTATATATATTTCATATATTTTCATTTATGAATCACCAGTGACAGGCCTACTTGTGTTCCCCACAAAAGTGCCATTGCGCACGCAGCAGAATGTCTGACTCTGAAAACATCAACTGACGCAAATAATGTCCAATAAATAATGTCCTTAAATAATTAAGCTGTCGGACGGCGGTACACCTGGACCAAGGTAGACCTTGTAGTGCATATTTTTCGGTGTTGTCCCCACTGGACCCGCCCGCGAGATGGAACAGGTTTGACCATGATTATTCTGCAACCATCCCTTATTTGAATGGACATACAGTATAAGATACAGTAGTTCATCCCCATCAAATGTGTGCAACTACCCCCGGATCATTATATACAGCAACACGTAAGATGCAGATTCATGGTGTGTAGCCTACCCCCCCCCCCCCCCCCAATGTATAGATGTTCTAATGTTTGTTGACATAAGTCGTGCTGTGTTTGTATGTTGTTGATAAAATAAAATAATAATCGAATAATAAAAACAGTGCACTTGTATTATACGCCCATGATTCCAATGAAATTTAGGTTTTAAAATAATTTGACCAAAAACCAGAGTTCAGATAAAATTACATTTGCAGACATGACCTGTAATCTGTCCAGTCCAGCATTTCTGTGAGCAAAATGACACGTCAATCAGTCACGGTCACGCGCACACAGACGAGAGAGACAACAGATGTGAATCCCAATGGGGTGTGATTGCGATGGGGTTTGATTTGAGATGCATTCATGCATGCATTTCATCCCTGCAGAAGCTGCGTCAGGCTTATGGCGCGTTCCTGGCAACCCGTAACTCGTGTTTTTCCGACCTCCTACACGTGAAAATGCTCTGGAATGGCAGTCAAACCCGTAACTTCCCACCCGTGAACTCGTACAGATCCATGTACTCCCAGTTGCCGGGTGGGAAGTTACGGGTTTGACTGCCATTCCAGAGCATTTTCACGTGTAGGAGGTCGGAAAAACACGAGTTACGGGTTGCCTGGAACCATTACAATATGGATCACGTTTAGACCGACACAAATAGGCAGCAAGATGGTGGTTGGCTGCATATCCTTTCAGTCCGGGCCGTTTCCCATCTGTCTGAGGGCAGGTAGTGGCCACTCTGGAGGTGTGAAAGGTCCAGTCTACAAAGGCCGGCTATAGCTCCCCAGATCCTCATGGGTGTAGGACGCTACGAGTTATCAAAAGACACACTGCCACTGTCTGTTTGATGTTTGAACATGTGAACCACACAGTCAGTGAGTTAATCACCAATTGCACTCTATAGCATTTAATCTCATTACATATTTTAAATGGTGGACCTAGCATTGTGTTTGTAGTTTCAAGACCAGACGGTGAACGGATGAATCACTCAATCCACATGCATGGACAAACACATACATTTGTTAACCAATATTGCCATCTGTGATAAAATACAAAATCATCCTATTCTTACATATACCATATAAGCCCACCAACGGGATTTACTAGCATAGAATGTTCAAAATAAGTGTTTTCTCTGAAATATCTAGGAATCTATCTATTGTGATGACAATCTGATGCGGGTTAATTCATTCCGTGATAATTGCGGACTAGACACTGTTTTGTCACATGCAACTCTGTGAAATAATTCCCTCCTTGTGATCATTCCTCATTTACATTCATAAGAAGTCCTCACAACAAAGCCACAGGCCATCGTACAAGATCTGGAGCTTCAACATCCCAGTGTTCGCATAAGACTGCAATACAGGCACACCGACATGTTAGAGCACTAGGGGAAGCCTATGTGTGACTGGGAATTATTAGGCTACACTATCAAATCAATTTTACTGTATGTTCGCGGCCTGAAATTCACACATAATTCTCAAGTAATTGAACTTTATTTGAAATAAGATGTCCAAATAGCTATAGCTTGCAGTGAAGGAGAATGAGCCAACAAGTGTGTACTCGATAGCATACCAGTGACCTTTTGAATTGACCCCCCGTGGCTCAAAGTGGAGGAAGCCCATTCACTTCCAATGCAAAGTGCTGATCATCTTTGAACTGGGTTTGTGTATTGAGGTAGGCTTTGTGGGGTCTGAGAATGGAACGACTCATAATTTCATTTCATCCCTTTAACGTAAAAGATCGGAACATGTTGCAGTCAACTTTGTCATGGTTATTTGCCCTTTGCTTCCTGCGCTACAATATATGTTTTGCCCTGTCCTGTCTAATCCTCACACCTTGTCTATTCCTACACATTCCTAGTAGCCTATGTGTAAAAACCTACCTGACAAAATACAATCTGTTTCTGTAAATGTTAAATACGTTGTTAGAGCGTGTTAACTAAAGAAAAGCCAGAACATTCAAACAACTTGTTTTTTATTGTATTTATATGATAATATAATTAAAAATAATAATAATCGGTAGGATTTGAAGATAAACTACAGCAGCTCTAATGTAGCTCATGTTCTGTGATCGTTCATGGGAAGTGGCAGCCTCTCCCTGGTGATCCGTTATTGCCTCAGGAGGAGCCATCTGCTTTCTAAAGCGGATAAATGTTTTCTCATGAGATGTGTATTGAACGTGCAGGTCCCATTAAAGTCCTTTCAAGCGACCTGAGCTCACTCCACCCCACGGGGTGTCAAAGATTCACACTTTTGACCTCGCCACCAGACGCGTCTGAAGTCAGTGAGCGCGGCTGTTCCAGTGCCAGCCGTTTCTAATGGCCCGCACGTTCACACGTCCCTTTGATCACAAGATGATGGCGGATATAAAACCGGCAACAACGCAGCTGAGGTCAATCGCAATCTGGGAATAAAGAGAACAGCAGCTATGTCTTCGGTCCATGGAAAACTGAGGGTCGGAGACCTGAATCAATTCCAGATGTATCACGAGGGACGCATGGAGAGGAGCAGCATAACGCATTCAGGTTGGTAAGTGCGTAATTACGCACGGCACTGAAACCAGTTCTCCCGTTTCTATGAACTTTTTTTTGGGGACAAAATCTCACAATAGTATTGTAACATGCAACTCTGTGGTTGTTGTTAACAGATTACGGTGCCGAGGACAGGAAAATGTTCTTCAACTCTACAAACTCCACTGGACAGAGAACGGACAGTGTGGCTTTGCTGACCCATCGGAGAAAGAGAACCAACTTCACCCAGCAGCAGGTCGAGGTGCTGGAGAAGGTTTATTCGGACACCAAATACCCCGACATCTATCTCCGCGAGAGACTGGAAGCCCTTACCGGCCTACCGGAGTCCAGGATTCAGGTAAAAACGGAACTTTATTTTAGTAGTTCGTTCACTGAGCTTTTTACAGCAATCCCAAAACGCTAACGAGTAAATGAATGATTACATTTCTAACCATTTATCCATCCTCTTCGCTCTCAGGTGTGGTTCCAGAACCGACGCGCAAAGTCCCGTCGCCAAGTTGGGTCGTCTGTGAAGATGAGCGGTTCCGTTCCCAGCGCCCCCGGGGCCCCGTTCTCCCAGCTTCAGAACCGGAGGCCCCAGGAGATGCAGAACAGGATGCCCCAGGACATGCAGAGAATGAACAACTTCGCACTCGTGGACAGCTTCAGACACCAACTCCACCACGGGACCGACGAGGCACACAAGACGCCCCTACCAACGAGAACCGGCGGCTACGAACACTCCTCAGTCCATTCCGTGTTCGACGCGTCCATGGAGGGGAGTAGGAGTGTCGAGACACGGGAAGAGCTCAGCGTAGCAGTTCCGTGCAATAGCGTTCATTCTTATCACAAGGAAAACGGACATTATCTCAAGAGTCTTAATAACACCAACAGCAGCAACGTGGGTCCAAAACATGTTCTAGTCGAATATGACAACTTCCCACCAAATAAGACCATTGGGCCCGAGATGAAGGTGGTTATACCCCCTATTCCACCTCAGAACAACTTCGTCCGGTCGTCCCCGAAGCGAGCAGCCCTCCAGATCCAGATCAGACCAGATCCTCAGCCCAACATGGAGCTCCAGATCCAGATCAGACCAGATCCTCAGCCCAACATGGAGCACAACGACTTCGGCCGCTTCTCTCCAGTCCACGCGAGCGGAGCGCACGACTTTTCGGATTCGGATTCGGACTGGGAACATGGCGCCATGGCCGCTTTCGGAGGCTTTATGTGAAGTTTATATTTTTAAGTGGTGCTTCTATACGTGACATGCGTGCGTGTCCGTCCGTGTGTGTCGTTCATAGCATGAAGATTTTGACCAATTAGAAGTAGCTTGCCAATACCGTTTCACACCAGCAGAGGGCAGTAGAGATTGCGCATAAACCTGCACCGCTTACTTCTCCACCTGGGTGTGATTTTTGTACATATGTTTTGTGAATTTGGGTTTAAAGTTTACAACTTAACTGTACTGTTGAGAGTTTACTAAAAGGGAACTTATTTATTATAAATCTTAATAAGCATTTCATTGTCTTTCCAAACATGCCAAATAAAATATACATATGTATCCATGCTGTTTTGGGTTTCAAGTTAGTTGGTCAGGGCTTAATGGGTGGTTCTTATGTGATAGAATATAAGAATATAAGGGTTCAAAGGTACATCACAGCTTCTTGCTTTACTATGTTTAATATAAAAAAAACAGCAACACATATTTACAAATGCCACAAGGCATTCCCATATACAGCTTTACAAAACTAATGGTGAAATGGAGATTTTTCTCCAAATGAACATTTGTCACCACAGTTCTATCATTCTTAAATTTAGGTTACACCAGTGATGTAGGTCCCAAGTGAGGCTGTAGCAACAGCAATGCCCAATTAGAAATGACAAATCTATTCAACTCATTGAGTGACGTCAAAAAAACAAAGACAATTCTCCTTTACAAAAATACCAAAAATCTCTTCTCAGTGCACACAAAAAATTACAAAAGCCATTTCTGAATACATTGCAGAAATGTGGACAATAAATCCTAGTAATCATAAAGGTATTGTACAAATATCTACAATAAACTATCTTACAAAACATTCTTTAGCCTCCCCTGTGCTTCTACCATCAGTGGAGTAAAGGAACAGAAAAACAAACATGGACTCACAAAGGGAAGCTCTATAAATGTAAATATAACCACCTTTCATCTCTCAAAAATAAATAAATATGGATCATAGAAACGGCTTGAAGTACTGTTTGGCACGTGAAACCATAGGTTATTATCCAAGCAGAATTTCAACTGTGAATTCTTGCAGTGACCCTAGGCCACTTGACTAAGAGACCAGGGCTGAGTTTCCCAGAGGCATCGTAGCGCTACGTTCATCGTAAGCTATGGCGTTCATCATGGCGCTACGATGCCTCTGGGAAACTCAGCCCAGGTCTTTGAAGACATTTAAGTTTGTCATGAACAAAACATTTTTCCAAACTACAATAAAAACAAGTGTATTTCTGCAGGGTGTCAAAGAAATCAGACATTCAGACAACAAACATTGAAGGACCTAACATCCGATTCTGTCATTTGAGGTGGCCCGTGACGGGACCCCTGGGGGGCCGTGGCGTGGGCGTGACAGGGGCCCCCTGGGGGGCGTGGCGTGGGCGCGGTACGGGAGAAGGCTTCACACTGTGTTGGTGTTGTTAGCAGCAAAGGCGTGCAGGTTCCCCAGCTGACTCAGGCCGCTCTGGATGTGGGCCACATGGATCTCCACGCTGTTCTGGAAGCAACTGGAAAAACAGGAAGGCGGAAAATGAACGCGCGCGCCCAGACCTCAAGTCCTCATATCTCCCAGACCTCAAGTCCTCATATCTCCTAGACCTCAAGTCCTCATATCTCCCAGACCTCAAGTCCTCATATCTCCTAGACCTCAAGTCCTCATATCTCCCAGACCTCAAGTCCTCATATCTCCTAGACCTCAAGTCCTCATATCTCCCAGACCTCAAGTCCTCATATCTCCTAGACCTCAAGTCCTCATATCTCCCAGACCTCAAGTCCTCATATCTCCTAGACCTCAAGTCCTCATATCTCCTAGACCTCAAGTCCTCATATCTCCCAGACCTCAAGTCCTCATATCTCCTAGACCTCAAGTCCTCATATCTCCTAGACCTCAAGTCCTCATATCTCCTAGACCTCAAGTCCTCATATCTCCCAGACCTCAAGTCCTCATATCTCCTAGACCTCAAGTCCTCATATCTCCTAGACCTCAAGTCCTCATATCTCCTAAACCTCAAGTCCTCATATCTCCTAGACCTCAAGTGCTCATATCTCCCAGACCTCAAGTCCTCATATCTCCTAAACCTCAAGTCCTCATATCTCCTAGACCTCAAGTGCTCATATCTCCCAGACCTCAAGTCCTCATATCTCCCAGACCTCAAGTCCTCATATCTCCTAGACCTCAAGTCCTCATATCTCCCAGACCTCAAGTCCTCATATCTCCTAGACCTCAAGTCCTCATATCTCCCAGACCTCAAGTCCTCATATCTCGCTGCTCAGAGAATTGTCTAAATGGTCTCGAACTCGAAATTGATGGATACATTATTTTCAGACGTGTCAAATAGTAAAAAGAGAGAGGAGTAGCTATATATGTAAAATATTCTATCAGTGCATTATATTCTCTGAAAGTTACTGTCCTTAAGAGATTTGAGATGGTTGTAACAGGTGTGAGGATGTACAGGTGGGGGGTGTGTGTGTGTGTACAGGTGTGTGTGTGTGGGGGGGGGGGGGGGGGGGGGGGGGGGGGGTACAGGTGTGGTCACTCACCTGAGGTTGGAGGAGTCTATCGAGCTCTTGATGTCGTTTAGAGAATCAGTCAGGGATTTGAACTCAAATGAGTTCAGGTCACCTCCCTCGGCCAAACACTAGACCACAAGAACACACTGCCAGTTAGACAAGCACCAACATTGTGTTCGTGTTGTCCTATTTCTCAGAAGGTAGAGTCGGAGTGAGTGAACTCTTTAAACAGTCATGTGGCTTTCAACAGCCACATTAAGTCAATTACAAAGTCAGCCTACTATCACCTGAAGAATATATCAAGGATCAAAGGATTTATGTCCCAGAAGGATTTGGAAAAACTTGTCCATGCGTTTATCTTCAGTAGACTCGACTACTGTAACGGCATGTATACAGGTCTCTCTAAAAAATCGATCAGACAGCTGCAGCTGATTCAGAACGCTGCTGCTCGAGTCCTCACTAAGACTAAGAAAGTGGAGCATATCACACCAGTACTAAGGTCTTTACACTGGCTTCCTGTCTGTCAAAGAATTGACTTTAAAATACTGCTGTTGGTTTATAAAGCACTGAATGGTCTAGGGCCAAAATATATTTCTGATCTGCTCATATGCTATGAACCATCCAGACCTCTCAGGTCATCTGGCACAGGTCTGCTTTCTGTCCCCAGAGTTAAAACAAAACATGGAGAAGCAGCATTCAGTTTTTATGCTCCACATATCTGGAACAAACTTCCAGAAAACTGCAGGTCTGCTACAACTCTTGGTTCTTTTAAAACAAGCCTGAAGACTTTTCTTTTTGCCACTGCTTTCTAAGAGGAGCTATGTTTATCAGTATACTGCACTGTAACTTTTATTCCTGTATTCTATTTGTCCTGCTTTTTGTTTAAATGTCTATAATGACTTGCTTTTTGTTTTAATGCTTTTAATTTGTCCTGCCTTTTGTTTTAAAGGTCTTTAATGTCTTGCTTTTTGTTTTAATGCTTTTAATGTCTCATGTAAAGCACCTTGAATTGCCCTGTGGCTGAAATGTGCTATATAAATAAACTTGCCTTGCCTTGCCTAGGCCTGGAACAAAGTCTGTGATGCCTCAGTAGTTGCATATGAGGCATGGAAATGTTTTATTTGTGAATTATTTTTTCTTTCTCATGCATAAACTGTATTTTTGTACTATTATTGATTAGTGGGATCCGTCACATACATTGTAGCTCATCTCATATCATGTGTATATGGAGCCAATGTGGGACATTTAGTCTATGTACTGTATTACATCATTCTCTTATTCACCTGATGTGGAATGTTAGATAAAGGTCATGGGTCAATGTAGCTAACTCACCTGACGAAGACCAAGTTGCGTTTGCAACTCTCTCACAGTAAAACACGGTGAAGCAGCTATTGTGCCGACTGTATGACCTAGTGACTTCGTGTGTCCTTCACCAGCGCCTAAATGGACGTGAGAAACCTGAACAAGCAACGCCGAACACGCACCTTGATCTGCAGGAGGAGGGCGGTGAGGCCGGAGATGAGGTGCGTGAGCCGGGGGTTGGACACACACTGCTGGTCGTCCCGTAGGGAGTTGGCCTGCTGCACCATCTCCTGGGCCTCCTCCTCACAGCGCCGCCGCAGCTCCGTGGGCCGGTCAGCTGGGGCCATGCCCTGGTCCGGGGCCAGCTGGAACACACACAGGACCGGACCGGTCAGCACCCCGGCTAGCTCAGACAGGACCGGACCGGTCAGCACCCCGCCTCCCGGCTAGCTCAGACAGGACCGGTCAGCACCCCGCCTCCCGGCTAGCTCAGACAGGACCGGTCCGGTCAGCACCCCGCCTCCCAGCGCCCGGCAAGCTCAGACAGGACCGGGCAGCACCCCGCCTCCCAGCGCTACCCACCCCGGCTAGCTCACTCTCCACCTCAGGCTGGCCTTTTTGGGCCCCATGCTGAGCTGTGTATGGTCCCAGTATCAGGCACACAGCCCCGTATTAAAGGTTAAAAGGTTAGTCCCACTGATTGTCACACACCTGAGTGTGTGAAATTTGTTCTCCACATTTGACCCATCATCCCCAGGGGGAGCAGCAGCGGTGCCGCGCTCGGGAATCATTTGGTGATCTAACCCCCCAATCACAACCCTTGATGCTGAGTGCCAAGCAGGTAATGGGTCCCATTTTTATAGTCTTTGGTACGACCCGGCCGGGGATCGAACCCACAACCTCCCAGTGTCTGGGCGGACACTCTACCACTAGGCCACAGAGCTGGTATCAGGCACAGAATTATTTGTAATTCATTTACGAAAATATGTTGATTTGTTTTGTTTCACTACAAAGTACTACGTGGTGTTTACCAACGACAAAACCTTCATTAAATACATTTTGGTTCCATGTTGTAACAAAATGTGTAAAGGGAGTGAATACTTCATAGGCACTGTACAAGTCAAATAAACCACTATTATTACCATTATCAGATCCATGAGAGCTGAGACAAATTACATCCCTGAAGGCTAAAATAGCTCCTAATAATGTACAAAAAAACTATTGTGATCAGGTCACAACAGAAAAAGGGAGACTCAGAGCACTGAGGAGGGCGTGGTCCCTCTGAGGAGGGCGTGGTCCCTCTGAGGAGGGCGTGGTCCCTGTGAGGAGGGCGTGGTCCCTGTGAGGAGGGCGTGTTCCCTCTGAGGAGGGCGTGGTCCCTCTGAGGAGGGCGTGGTCCCTCTGAGGAGGGCGTGTTCTCTCTGAGGAGGGCGTGGTCCCTCTGAGGAGGGCGTGGTCACTGAGGAGGGCGTGTTCCCTCTGAGGAGGGCGTGGTCCCTGTGAGGAGGGCGTGTTCCCTCTGAGGAGGGCGTGTTCCCTCTGAGGAGGGCGTGGTCCCTGTGAGGAGGGCGTGGTCCCTGTGAGGAGGGCGTGGTCCCTGTGAGGAGGGCGTGTTCCCTCTGAGGAGGGCGTGGTCCCTCTGAGGAGGGCGTGGTCCCTCTGAGGAGGGCGTGTTCTCTCTGAGGAGGGCGTGGTCCCTCTGAGGAGGGCGTGGTCACTGAGGAGGGCGTGTTCCCTCTGAGGAGGGCGTGGTCCCTGTGAGGAGGGCGTGTTCCCTCTGAGGAGGGCGTGTTCCCTCTGAGGAGGGCGTGGTCCCTGTGAGGAGGGCGTGGTCCCTGTGAGGAGGGCGTGGTCCCTGTGAGGAGGGCGTGGTCCCTCTGAGGAGGGCGTGGTCCCTGTGAGGAGGGCGTGGTCACTCTGAGGAGGGCGTGGTCCCTGTGAGGAGGGCGTGGTCCCTGTGAGGAGGGCGTGGTCACTCTGAGGAGGGCGTGGTCCCTGTGAGGAGGGCGTGGTCACTCTGAGGAGGGCGTGGTCCCTGTGAGGAGGGCGTGGTCCCTGTGAGGAGGGCGTGGTCCCTCTGAGGAGGGCGTGGTCACTCTGAGGAGGGCGTGGTCACTCTGAGGAGGGCGTGGTCCCTGTGAGGAGGGCGTGGTCCCTCTGAGGTGGGCGTGGTCCCTCTGAGGAGGGCGTGGTCACTCTGAGGAGGGCGTGTTCCCTGTGAGGAGGGCGTGTTCCCTCTGAGGAGGGCGTGGTCCCGCTGAGGAGGGCGTGGTCACGCTGAGGAGGGCGTGGTCCCTGTGAGGAGGGCGTGAGGAGGGCGTGGTCCCTGTGAGGAGGGCGTGAGGAGGGCGTGTTCCCTCTGAGGAGGGCGTGGTCACTCTAAAGAGGGCATGGTCACTCTAAAGAGGGCGTGGTCACTCACCTCGCAGCAGAACTGCTGGACCTGGTGCAGAACCTTGTTCAGGTCCTTGTTGAGCTGCTCCAGCTCCAGTACCGTGGTGGCGTAGCGCTTCTGGAAGTCCAGGCTGATGGGCATCGAGTACGACTTCTGCACACGTCACACGCACACACGCACACACGCACGCACACACGCACACAGTCAACCGCATGATGCCAAGGACAGGACATCGAGGACATTATGCACGTTGTTTATTGTGCGCAAATGTAACCAGGGGTGAAAATGAACTTTTTGTTTCACGGTGAGTCACCTGCCAAGGGGACTGGAGATTAAAAAAATCTACCGGCCAAGTATTCTTTTTTCCAGATAGCCTTCCGAAATCTAGTCGCCAATTGGAAATTTGACCTGCATTTGGCCGGCGGCAGGTGTTCATTTTCAGCCCTGAATGGAACTATATTCTAGACCAGGGGTTCCCAACCTTTCTACCCCAGAGCCCCCCACTTACACCTGATGGAATCTGCGCCCCCCCCTCCCCAAATCTCTGTGAACGTCCAGTCAGTGTGTGTGTATGTGCGCAAATTACACCAGCTGTAAGTTAGGGTTCAATGAAGTGCTTCACCACTGTAGCAGTAATATTAACTTTGACACGATTCATAGTCTCTGATTAATTTGTTGAATTTATATGGTATTGTTGTGCCGTAAATACAAGGCTTTTTTGACCCTTCATCAGATATGATCAGATGATGTATTTTGTTAAAATTGCTGTGTGACATGTCAATAACATGATAGTATTATTAAGGCCTCAAATTGTCCGAGGCCTGGTCCCCCCCCTGTGATTGTAGGTGCCCCCCTAAGGGGCCCCGGACCCCAGGTTGGGAAACCCTGCTCTAGACATTGTGATACTATGAACTGAGTAAAAATAATTTATAAAATGCCAGAAATACAAATAGAAAAAATATCAACATTTGACAGCAGGATCTGCTAAGAGTCAGTGTACCATTTTCTCAGCCTCCGTGTTCATGTCCTTCAAATGTTTGATGTGCTCCTTCTTGATCATGAGGATTTTGGATAGCCTTGTCTGAGAGAGAGAGAGAGAGAGAGAGAGAGAGAGAGAGAGAGAGGGAGAGGGAGAGGGAGAGGAGAGGAGGAGAGGAGAGAGAGAGAGGAGAGTGTGACTGGGTAAAACATTAACTTTATTTAGTGGGAGAGAGGACAGAACCACTTTGCAAATAAGGCAAGGTGCGTTTCTCTTCACAAAACAGGAATAAAACAGGAACAATCAGACGTGTTTGAAAGGAGCAATTGTAAAACAAAATGGCCACGAGCTCAGAGATGTCACAGAGGACCAGGAAGGCCCAATCCCAACAAACCCTCAAGCCCTGAACCCTCACAGACTTACTAACGGAGGCCCAATCCCAACAAACCCTCAAGCCCTGAACCCTCACAGACTTACTAACGGAGGCCCAATCCCAACAAACCCTCAAGCCCTGAACCCTCACAGACTTACTAACGGAGGCCCAATCCCAACAAACCCTCAAGCCCTGAACCCTCACAGACTTACTAACGGAGGCCCAATCCCAACAAACCCTCAAGCCCTGAACCCTCACAGACTTATCAACCTCACCTGGTTAAGTGGTTGAGTGTGAAAGGCTGCAAGGACTCAAAATGGTATAAAAAGGAATGGGACAGAACATTGTCAGTACCTATTTCACCGAACATATAACACGCTGTAAGTGTGAAGGGATGGCTGTTGTATGTTCGGTGAAATAAGTACTGTTTACAAGTTACTGTTGTTTCGAAATGCAGAGGTGAAAGGACCTATGGTGTTTACAGGACGACTTCAGAGCTTGGAAGCATAAACCATGTAATTCCTGAACTTGAAATCCACGTATATCATACTTTAGAGTTTTTCTGAGTGTGCCCATAGCTAGCAACGAGCCAGGGTGCGTGCGCCGACACAGAACTCTGTACTGCACAAAACAGAAATATTTTAACCTGTACTAGTTAGATACATGCCAGGGAAGCCAGGAATAGGGCTAAACATGAAATTCAGTGTCCTTATCCTTTAACGTTTACATTTTTTGCTAGGTTTTTCTTGTAGACCTACATGTAAATTATTTTTGGGCTGGGTCAAATCCACTTTACATTATCACAAACCTCTGTGTTACCCTCAAAACATTTCTGTTCAACTTGCTGAAATCATTTCATTTTGTGGTCATAAGATAACTACATTACTGCCTGCGATTCTTGGTTGTAAAGAATCCAAAAGTACATACTCAAGACGGACAACTCTTCTACACAAATACCTCAACTCTTTCATATTCATGGTGGAAATATCAATTCAAAGAACACTGCACCTAGATGGATGATTTAATGTAATGCAGCTTTAAACTAAGGAATCAGATGCTTTATGCAAACTTACGGAAAGGGGGCATAAAGGGCTCAAAGTGTCTGCCTGAGAGCCCCTGTGCACTTGACAATGGGACGGCCTTAAGCCCTCACGCACTTGGTGGGAATGCGCCTCAAAGTCTGTGAGTCCATGAGTGTGGACATGGGGGCGGGGCTGCGTGGACATGGGGGCGGGGCTGGGTGGACGTGGGGGCGGGGCTGGGTGGACATGGGGGAGGGGCTGGGTGGACATGGAGGCGGGGCTGCATGGATGTGGGGCTGCGTGGACGTGGGGGCGGGGCTGGGGACTCACCACTTGGACAAGGAACTTGACGGGGAAGCCTCCTAGCGTGTCTCCGTCCGCCCCGGGGAGCTTGTTCTTCCAGGGAGACTGATGGCTGATGAGGGGGTCGTTGTCCTGTCGGGAGAACGGGGGGAGAACGGGGGGAGAACGGGGGGAGGGGTCACACATGGTCACTCTAACACTCTCCAAATAAGAACTCAACAACAGACTAGAAAAGCTATGGAGAAAAACAATGTTTTAGGGTTGCAAATGGTAGGCACGTCCCTGAATCGATCATTGGTAATGTTAACGATCAATCAATTGATTAATTCTAATTAAAATACCAAAAGTTTTTTCCTAATCAACGCTTTATCACGGACGTCCTGGGTTATTTGTTCTGCCTGCTGTGCGTCACAGCTCCTCCTCTCAAACACGGAGCCGATGGAGGGTTTGCTGCAGGAGAGACGAGGAGGAGAGCCAGCCTATCCAAGTGAACGTTCTTCAAGTGATGGAGCATTGCTGCTGCTGTTGTGTTGTACGTTTTCACGGCATCACACTATTTGCAAGTGGCTTCTCGTTCTTTCTTTTTGAAGTGGTTCAACACAATGCTTTGGTTTTGGCCCACTTCATTTTTCAGAATATGCCGCTGTTGATTTCTCTGCATTTCTCCTGAGACGGCTGCTTCGCTACCACGTTGTTTGATAGTAAAGAGTACATTTCACATGCTTGAACAAATCCTTAACGATCAATGAATCGATTTTCGATTAATTGTTTGCATCCCTACAATGGTTAATCGCCATTCTTAAATTAATGAGAGCGGGGGTCGCTCACTCCAATGCAATCATATTGTATGAGACAAGGTTTCAGCAGCTTGCTGGGCGTCTGACCTGCCCAGGGTCGCCCTGATGAGGGCAGCTTGCTGGGCGTCTGACCTGCCCTGGGTCACCCTGATGAGGGCAGCTTGCTGGGCGTCTGACCTGCCCTGGGTCGCCCTGATGAGGGCAGCTTGCTGGGCGTCTGACCTGCCCTGGGTCACCCTGATGAGGGCAGCTTGCTGTCAAGCAGGTGGATAATATAAATGATTGCAGCAGCGCATTGGAGTCCCTCTCTCTCAGTCTTAGATGATGATGCCCTCAGGTCACCACCTCACCAAACAGGGCGTGTTTTCTTTTCTTGATTAATAACTGCCATTCTTGACAAATGACAGCTGTTGGTAAACATTAACACTTGAGCGACTACTACTGGACAATAAAAAACATGAGTGGTTACCCACAAATCAGACACTAAACCCACTTGTTCCGTTAGAACCACAGTGACCAGCATGCACCACTGCTGTTTTGACACTCCAAATTTCCCCCCGGGGATCGATAAAGCATTTCAATTCAAACTCTGTGGCTGTATTCTACCATGAGGACAGGAGTGGTGGAGGCGGGGTAGGGCCCTCTGGGCGGAGTCAGGAAGTTCTGGAAGCGCGAGGGACGCTGTTTCTGAGCGAACGCGGAGATCGGCATCGTCTCGTTGGGCTCGTTGCTCTGTCAAAACAAAGACACACAATTCAGCTGAGGCACATCGTCATCAGGGTTCCCACTCCAAGTCAAACGTCAAATTCCCTTTCAGTGACTAAAAAGATGAATTTCCATGACCTGTAATCAACGGAAAACATTGACGAGCGGGAAGGAGATATATATATATATATAGCGTATTTTGCACTGTTCACTGGTACATTGTTGTGTTGCTGTTGGCTCCACAATGTTAAATCCTATGTATATCAAGTACAAACGGTAACAGAAGGATTCTGATTCTGAAATGGGCACTGAAATATCAAGTAACCATAACAACCAATCAGGAAATAAGGGAAACGCTTGAAATAACTGAAAAAAAAAAAATACTGCATGGAAAATATGACATTTAATAGATGGCAATGAAAATGTAAACATGCTACAAAAAAATCCCCGATATTCCGACAAGGCCCAAAAAAAAAAAGATCGAATCCCGACTTTCCAGGTCTGGATTAGACTTTAGAATTCTGATATTCTAGAAATCCCCTGCCCAGCGGAAACCCTGAGTCATACGTTCATCCATATTGTATGTAGAGATTTAACAGTATGAAAGTTTCATATCATGATTATAGTGACCAAGATTATCACGGTTATCAATATTATCGCGATATTATAAAATGTGCTGAACATTTTCAAACTACTGATACACAATGAAATCAGTTCCCCAAGTTATAAAAAATAAATAAAATTAGCAGCACTATGCACTTTTTGTTTGCATAACTTGGTTGATGCAGGACAGTATTTACAGTGAGTTTTTCAAAGCGCGAAAATTAAACGCGGTTTGAATGATAATTTTATCACGATAAATTGAATCAAATTTTATTGCAGTTTATCATTATACCTGTTATCGTTACATCCCTAATTGTATGTGAATTCTCTTATGCCTGGCAACCGATGTGTTAGGGGTGAGATGACGGAGGGTGAGATGACGGAGGGTGAGATGACGGAGGGTGAGATGGAGGGTGAGAGGACGGAGGGTGAGAGGACGGAGGGCGAGATGACGGAGGGTGAGATGACGGAGGGTGAGATGGAGGGTGAGAGGACGGAGGGTGAGAGGACGGAGGGTGAGAGGACGGAGGGTGAGATGACGGAGGGTGAGATGGAGGGTGAGAGGACGGAGGGTGAGAGGACGGAGGGCGAGATGACGGAGGGTGAGATGACGGAGGGTGAGATGGAGGGTGAGAGGACGGAGGGTGAGAGGACGGAGGGTGAGAGGACGGAGGGCGAGATGACGGAGGGTGAGATGACGGAGGGTGAGATGACGGAGGGTGAGATGACGGAGGGCGAGATGACGGAGGGCGAGATGACGGAGGGCGAGATGACGGAGGGCGAGATGACGGAGGGTGAGATGACGGAGGGTGAGATGACGGAGGGTGAGATGACGGAGGGTGAGATGACGGAGGGTGAGATGAGGGAGGGTGAGATGACGGAGGGTGAGATGACGGAGGGTGAGATGACGGAGGGTGAGATGACGGAGGGTGAGATGACGGAGGGTGAGATGATGGAGGGTGAGATGACGGAGGGTGAGATGACGGGGGTTTTGATCAGGCGTACCAGAACTTCGTAGTCTGGCACCGTGTGCGTGCCCAGCCCGTTCCGGTCGAAGGTCACGCGGTAGGTGGCGGCGCTGGTGTCCACGGCGTCTATCTGTCCGGTGAACAGGCCGTCGTGGACGCCCCTCAGACGGGCTGCAACACACAAACACAAACACGCATTATTGTGTGACAGCGTCCATGATTCCACTAGGGACATAGCAGGGTTGATTCCACTAGGGACATAGCAGGGTTGATTCCACTAGGGACATAGCAGGGTTGATTCCACTAGGGACATAGCAGGGTTGATTCCACTAGGGACATAGCAGGGTTGATTCCACTAGGGACATAGCAGGGTTGATTCCACTAGGGACATAGCAGGGTTGATTCCACTAGGGACATAGCAGGGTTGATTCCACTAGGGACATAGCAGGGTTGATTCCACTAGGGACATAGCAGGGTTGCTCGGACGACAGCATGCAGAAACTGCAGGTGTCTGGGGTTGCTATGACTACAGTTGAA
>NC_140252.1:1916091-2006091 GCF_949987555.1 Borostomias antarcticus
TAGTGCATTCGAGCAACTGGGGGCTGAGAAACATATCCGAATTTGCGACGAGGAAGTGCGAGTTCATGCGGTGTTTTATTTAATCATTCCTAGTAGCAAGTCGCAATTTGCCACCTCCCAGTTATAAACGAACGCACCATAAGCCTCCAGAAAGTAAGAAGAGGACCGATGAAGGGTTTGATTGGACGATCTTACCGTATCCATAGTGGCCAGGGAGTGGCGTCCTCTGGTGTTATGAGTTCTCGGTAGGCTGTTCTTCTCGCTCAGACTGTTTGACAAGCTGCCCTCTGGGAATTCAAAAAGTTCAATAGTCATAAGGAAGGAACATTCTCATACATGGCTGAAGAAGAGGTTCCCTCTGGTTGAGGTTGGGTGAAAAACAGCACACTGCCCAAAAACTAAATACAAGTCTTCCCAGGACAGTGAAGTATAAGGAATGATGACAAGGCCACACTATGCAAACATATTCATCTTGTGTGCTGATAGTTTATAAGCCACTTATAAATGGCTGTTTAATACACCTAATACAGTTAGGGACTGATATCTGTTGGAGACACAGGGTAAAGGTGATAGACTAAGTCATAGAGATATGCGTGGTAGCTATAGACTCAACCATGTGCAACACATGCACTCACAAACACAAACTCGACCTGGATAGCACTGATGCTATGCCCCTAATGTGACTTCCAAGACAGTACCTTTCAGGCTCACAAGGGCCTCAGCCGATGAGCCTGGAATCAAAGTAGAGAAAGAGATTAGACCAATCTAACATTAATCACAATCACTAGGCTTACATTTGATATTGTCTTTCCCATACATTTAAAATCAAGAATATATGAATGACAACACAACCTCACACGAATTAGAACTGCCCAAAGTACACAGATGAAGTAGAGGCCTGTGTTTTGTGAGAACAATGTGAGAAACATACTGACTACTCGATCAGGAAGCTAGTCTAACCAACGTTGACAGCAAGTACGTGATGCTTACTGTTTTGTCAACAACTTTACAGATAAAACCTGCAGAATAAGGAATGTGTTTCTGGATAGTAACTTGCGTTCATTAACGTAATCTAGTAGAAAAGCGTATCAAGTTGCCTGCATGAATACTAGTGAGTTAGATTGAATACTAGTGAGTTAGATTGAATACTAGTCAGTTAGATTGAATACTAGTCAGTTAGATTGAATACTAGTCAGTTAGATTGAATACTAGTGAGTTAGATTGGATACTAGTCAGTTAGATTGAATACTAGTCAGTTAGATTGAATACTAGTGAGTTAGATTGAATACTAGTCAGTTAGATTGAATACTAGTCAGTTAGATTGAATACTAGTCAGTTAGATTGAATACTAGTGAGTTAGATTGAATACTAGTCAGTTAGATTGGATACTAGTCAGTTAGATTGAATACTAGTCAGTTAGATTGAATACTAGTGAGTTAGATTGAATACTAGTCAGTTAGATTGAATACTAGTCAGTTAGATGACTAACTAGCTATCCTTAGTAGTATGAATACTAGTCAGTTAGATGACTAACTAGCTATCCTTAGTAGTATGAATACTAGTCAGTTAGATGACTAACTAGCTATCCTTAGTAGCTACCCATAGTGTTCTAGCTAGCAAGCTTGAGATGGTTATCTAGCTCGACCACAGTGTTATGATGCTAGTTCAGGCTGGATAACCTTGATCACCACAATGTAATCCGAGCTAAATTGTCATAAAAATAGTTAGTACAACACAAAAACATGACTGTAGCCCTGCTACTCTAGGGCTCTAGGGCTGGGTGGGCAGCCGGTCTGGAGGAGCAGGAAGAACCACGGCCCCTTTATTTATAGAGCAGATAGTTAGCATACTTAGCATGTCAGCTAGTTAGCATGTCAGCTAGTTAGCATACTTAGCATGCCAGCTAATGCACAACTAGCTGCTTAACAAGCTAGTGCTAGCTACTAAGCGTTAGCCTAGCCACCTAGCCACCTAGCTAACTGCCTGGGCTAGCAGACCGGATTCTTTAACATCTAGAAAACGAGTTTAAAAACGCTTTAATCTGAAGACATGATGGATATTTGGTAGTTAATAATATCCCGTCACTTCAATCCGACCACTAATCACCTCACGGGATTGTATTGATCACTTCAAACGTCTTTTAAATGATGTTGTGACTCACTCTCGTCTAACAGCTGGTCCATCTCCGCCATCTTGAATCAGACGCGCCGCTTTTTCAAAGAGCCTGTTGTCGAAATGCATTCTGGGACAGAGAGTATCTGGAGTTTGACTGATGACGGAATACAGAGGGTCACATTTTGAGACTACAGAAATAATACCACTTGTGAAGCGTTTTGGGCACACAATGGTGGAATTACATTGGCATAATGTATACCTCTGTATTTTGTATACCTCTATATTTTGTATACCTCTATATTTTGTATACCTCTATATTTTGTATACCTCTATATTTTGTATACCTCTTTATTTTGTACAGCTTTAAACGTGGAGCATTAGGGTAGAATATCTGTATGACAAATGGGGGAGTGCTGTCTCACAAAGGTGGGATATAGTGTTGAATTAAAGGTGCTGCGGAGCACTGGGTCCGACCGTTGTAGATGTGTAGATCAATCCGCAGAGGGGATTCAGGAAGCGGAACTACTTATGGTAGCTATTGTTATTGTTTATGTTGCTAGGCTACCTAGTTTGCGGAAGTTGACACATGTATGTGCTGCGACTAAATAGTTCTATGCTAAATATTTAAAAAAGCCTTTCCCAGATGAACTAGAATCTTACTTTATGGTGAATTATATGTCAGAACGCCAACTAACACCTCGGTGAGGTTCTTGTCTTTGAAATCGAGAGTTTAACATGTTTTTGAACGATTTTTCACGGTGCCCACCCACATCCATTGTATGACCTAAACGATGGTAAAGCAATTATCACTTTCTCAAAAGTGCTAGTTTTGTCAACGTTTTGATCTGAACCATTGTATATGATCATAAGTAACCTTAAAACAGGGCTAAACATGCATTTTCCCTTTACTACTCCTTTAACAAAAAGTATGTTACAAAAAGTATGTATACACTCAAGTGGAGAACAAAAGAAAAAGCTTACAGATTTACAGGTGTCCTCTCAATCAGTCGATTTAACCAGTTGTATCCCTATAGGGACCGCTATTGGGGCAACAACATCTCTGATTGGTGGAGACATTAATGTTGCACTATAGGATTGTGGTTAGTGTATTTTTTCCTGTATGAACAGCAGTAGTTTGCGGGGACAAAATTAGGACATACTTCATAATACTGTCAAATATTCAGTTTTTGAGATTAAATTCTGAAATATTTCACACCACATCTACCATGTCATGAAAATGTTGTTATTATTATTCATGAACATTGGAGATTTATTGAGCGAGTATTTGCAGTAGCTGTGAAGATCATTTGTGGAGGACAGTCTGAAGATGTAGCAATTGGGGTGTCAATTTACCAAAAAACGTGGGAGTAGGGTTTTACAGTTTTTGAGAAAATCCTCAGTGATGGACTTCATAATTCCTGCGAGCTCAAAGTGGAGGTTTCTGCTCACTCTGGCCTACATTTTGCTGGTGGTTGCAAAGTGATAGTGTACGGCTGATTTGTTATGATTTTTCAATGTTTTAAACTTTAGACCAGGGGTCTTCAACCTTTTTCAGCCTAAGGACCCCTTGGTCGATATAGAAACAGAGCAGGGACCCCCCAGATAAAAAATAAAAAGATAAAATGTGTTTCATTTTAAGCCTGGTCTTTAATAACATTTATAATCCCTTATCTACATATTTATATACTCTGTTATTATGCTCATGGTTGCTAAAACATTTTGCTTCAGAATGAAACCTAGGCCTACCTCAGTGAGATGTGTGACCCTGGTGAGTGGCGGCCTACCTCAGTGAGATGTGTGACCCTGGTGAGTGGCGGCCTACCTCAGTGAGATGTGTGACCCTGGTGAGTGGCGGCCTACCTCAGTGAGATGTGTGACCCTGGTGAGTGGCGGCCTACCTCAGTGAGATGTGTGACCCTGGTGAGTGGCGGCCTACCTCAGTGAGATGTGTGACCCTGGTGAGTGGCGCACAGCTTGTCTATTCTGGGGGCGATGGAGGTCGTCAGGCAGAGCATCATATCATCCTCAGTCTTGAACGGTATTTACTCTTCAGGTAGGTGAGGGAGGAGAATCCACTCTCACACAGGTACGTTGTTGCAAAAGGCTCACCATTGCCTGTGCTTTTAGCTGGGGGAAGTCTTTCTGGCAATAGATCCAGAAGTGGATGAGGCGTCGACTCGTACACATCCTTGTGCATACTGTCTGTGGATAGGTCGATCAGCTGATCTTCTTCAGCGGCTGTCAAGTTTGAGCCGTCCCATGCATTGTCCTTGAATGGAAACTGTATCCACGTCTTGTCCCTTCTCAAGGACTCTGCCTCAGAGAAATATTTTTCAAACTGCCTTTCGAGTGCCTCCAGGTGTCCAACAATTGCACGTTTCACGTCAGGCGAGAGCCCCGCAGAGTCGGCCAACTCCTCCACTGACGGGAACATGGATTCGACCTCCACTGATTCGCTCTCTCCATCTTTTTGTTTTCTTCAGAAAGCCTTCCATTTTGTCATACAGCTGAATGGCATGTGTATTGCGACCCTGCATCGAACTGTTCAGTCTGTTCAACTCTGAGAAAACGTCTGTCAGATATGCCAGTTTAGTGACCCAGACATTGTCATTGAAAAACGCAGCCAGTTGCGCGCGGTTTTGACCAACTAAAAAGTCGTGGAGCTGTGCGCAACTCAAACACGCACGCGTGCCAGTACTGATCCACGGGAAAGCCATCTGACCTCAGAATGGTAGGGGAGTGCATTGTGTTCCTCTCCCGTAGCATTGCAGAGTGAAGCAAACCCACTGAGCAAAGACACGTCTAAAAGACGTCTTTTAGATGTCTTTTTTGTCTTTTTCGGACGTCCAAAGACATCCAATTAGGAGCCAGAATGAATGTTTTTTTTTTAACGTTCAGATATTGGACCCGTTTTGCACGTCCACAGACGTCTTAGAGGGGTCCAAGCCAGACGTGTGAATATTGAGGGGTCCAGCAGACGAACACGGGGTTCAGGACCGACGGACGTTAAGGAACGTTTAAGACGTGATCTGAATGTCTCCCTGACGTTGCGTGTTTGCTGAGACGGGAAAGCCATCTGACCTCAGAATGGTAGGGGAGTGCATTTTGTTCCTCTCCCGTAGCATTGCAGAGTGAAGCAAAGAGACGCGTTTGCAAGGCACTCTTCTTAATAAAATGGACAGCCTTTACGACAGTGTCCATAACGTCTGCAAATTCGGCACATTTCTCTGTGTAACATGCAATGAGTCCAGTGAACTTGTGGGGCAACTTGTTGGACGCGCGCAATCAGTCCACTCTTTGGACCAGACAGCTCGCGCACCGTCCGTGCAAAGCAACCCAGTTTGCCCAGGTTAGGTCATTTTCTCTGAAAAAGTTATCAATCACGTTGAACATTTCCGAGCTTGTTGTGCGTTCAGGAAGCTTCTTACAAAACAAAAATTCCTCACACATTTCGTTTTGGTCAACAAAGCGCACACATGCCAAGAGCTGTGCGTCTTTGGACATGTCCACAGATTCATCCCAAGAGCTGTGCGTCTTTGGACATGTCCACAGATTCATCCCAAGAGCTGTGCGTCTTTGGACATGTCCACAGATTCATCCCAAGAGCTGTGCGTCTTTGGACATGTCCACAGATTCATCCCAAGAGCTGTGCGTCTTTGGACATGTCCACAGATTCATCCAACTGGAATGCAAACGCCTCCGCAGATTCTAGTTCCTCGATTAACTGCACCCTCGCATCAGATGCCATGTCGCCGATTCTCCGAGCAATCGTTTTGTCTGACAACGGGATAGTCTTCAGTTTTTTTACATATTCATCATTTCCAAACATTGTTTATGTCACTGGCCGCGGGCAATATCAAATCTTCTGCAATTGTATATGTTTTTTACACTGAGCAATGCGAAGAGCAACTTGATATGAGGCTTTTCTCATCATTGTCTGTTGAGACTGGAGAGAGTTCAAGCCTGAAAGTGTCCCAGTGGTTTATCTTGCAAGTGGCCATGATTCTTCCCCAAGTGTCGCTGCAGCTTTGATGGCATCATCATCATCTTTTTACTTTGGTTTGAGAGCGTCATGGAACAAACAACACACACCGGCAATTCACTCCCGTCGGTTTCTTTGGCGGTAAATCCAAACTTCAGAGAGGTTTCGGAATATTTTCGGGCCTTCTCTCTTTTGCGTTTATTACCCTGTGCCATTGGGGCAGGTGCTGCTGGGGCAGCCCCATCATGTGTGTCTCCATGGGGGTCCCATCATGTGTGTCTCCATGGGGGTCCCAGACGAGGTGGAAGAGTAGGCCTAAGGCTCCCGAGCTGGAGGCCTCGTTACTGTTACAAAGCGATCCATTCTAACGTTACTTCTCTTATTAGTAGGCTAACATTAGTAAATGTTTCTAGCACTGAAACTTTTAGCCAACACGTTGCTCGCTAGCAAGCCAGCATTTTTTTCAATGGTGGCCGGTTGGTCACGTAGGCGACGTTAGGCGTTGTTGCAAGGTTGGTTGCATCATGGGAATCATTCTTTTTATATATACATATATAGTTTTTGTCAACACAAGTAGCTTATTAATGCCTGGAATTGACTCAATATTATTATTTTTTGTTGAAAATACATTTATTTATTTTTTTACATGTAGTTTAAAAAAATTCCCACAAAAAATGGGGGACCCCCTGCAGTACCTCCGCGGACCCCCTAGGGGACCCCCTGTTGAAGACCACTGCTTTAGACGGTTGCTGTAGCGCCACCATCAGGACTATTGGCCCCCTATGACAGTTGAGGACTTCTGGCACAGGACTGGACCTGTGTGCAAAGTTTGGTGATTTGTTATGCATGAGAAGTCAGACTTCCTGGGAAGAAGAAGAAGAAGATTCAGAATATTGGGAAATACAAGAGAGACCTGCAGCTAAGGCCCCTAAAAAGAGGGATTTAAATGGATATAATTCTATTTGGACATTTCTGATGTAGAGAAAGATGGAACATTAGCAGGGTACATTCACAAAAGGCTTTATTTTTGTGAGGATAAAAATAGAAAATCAAGTTTCGGTTAAGAGGACATTAGAACCTCATAGCCAAAAACAAGTTATCACTCAATGCTGCCAGTCAAACATTTATTTTTATTTGACGAACACAAACCTTTTCTGAGTCAACCTTGAACTTAAAACCTTCAAACCTTGAACTTCCCATGACTGCCAAATTGCATATATCTTCAAACAACTAATATAAAAATAACAAAACAATTGCATTTGAACAAACTATCATCATGCCAAAGTGTGCCTCAATCCATACCCTCTACCAAAGAAAACAGAAGGTGTTAGTTATTGCTCCATAGTCAAAGATGTCCACTGTTGGAGGAAATGGAGCTTAGCGCTGGCAGGGGACTGGGGCCAGGACACTGCCATGAGGGCTGGCCCCTCCACAGCCCCCCTCACTACAGTGAGGTTTGGTAGTTGAACTTGGTCTTGAGGAGATACCTGAGGTTCACCTGTGCTACAAAATACACAATGTATCTGGAAGAGAACTTTAGGAAAACGGGGAGGGCAGTGATGGGAGACAAATCAGCATCTATAAATGACTACAGGGATCGTCTCGCATAGCCAGACCTATCTCTCCACGGGTTTGATGGTTAGCAAAGGATACTCGTTGTATAGCAGGCTAGTGTCGTCGATGTTGGTGTTGGCTCCTTTTCCCAGAGGCACTTGCACGCCGTCTAAGGTGACCGTGGCACTCGGGTCAGGGGCGGTTCTACCCACACCTGGCATAAGGACAGAGGTTCAAATACATCAGTCACAGAGCTCTGAAAATGGAGACTTCATACATATTTCCACATTGTGGACAATAACATTGGTTGTTACAGAACATTATGAATTGTCTTTGTCGTTGATTGTATTATAAACATGCTCACACATGCTGGTCAGAATTGTTAGGACGAGGTCATAAATCAAACGCGTACCTTTCACACTGTGTCTGCCCTTGGGTAGTTTTGAGATGTGTGACGCCTTCTTCAGCTCATACCTGCATGAATGAACCAAATCATGAATATAGTTTCATAAAGATATACATTTATGAGTTTGTTGATAAGAGTTAGGAGGTCTGTCACTCACATGTTGCCAAGGGCGACCTCTCCCAGTAGGAGGAGGCCAGTGGGATCGGACTGGGAGGTGTGGCAGTAGTTGGCACTCTTGGACACCATGTCGGCAAAATACACACCTTTGCCAAACATGTAACCCGTCTGGAATGTACAAAGACAATACACATGTGATTCCTTATGTCACAACTGTTGCCTTGATTCTTTGGGGGGTGGGGTGGGGGGGCATTAGATCAACCCAGGAGCCCGTCTACTTTCCAAATCCACAGAGTTCAGGGTTCTTGTTCTAAATATTAGGATTCTCACAGGCAAGGTAAGGCAAACTTTATTTATAAAGCACATTTAAAATGACAGCAGTCAACCAAAGTGCTGTACAGAGGTGGGCCCTGAGTAAAAACATCCCACGGCAAAAACAAGGAATTACAACAGACAATACAAACATGAAACATCTTGTGCTCAGACTGGCTAGGGAGAAGAAGTGGGTTTTTAAGGAGGATTTAAAAATCTCAAGATTCTGGGAGGATCTGATGTAAATGGGCAGGCTATTCCAGAGCCTAGGGGCAGCTGCCGCAAAAGCCCTGTCATCTCTAGACTTGAATCTGGCTTTTGGCACCTCCAGCAGCTGTTGGTCAGTAGCTCTAGTTGGGGTGTGGCGATGCAGGAGCTCGGAGAGGTACAGAGGGGCCAGCCCATTTAGGGCTTTAAAAACCATTAGGAGAAGTTTAAAATCAATCCGACGGTGGACCGGGTATGACTTCTGGTGGAGTGAAGCCAGGACTGACGTGATGTGGTCACGCTTTTTCTTGCCTGTGAGGAGGCGAGCGGCCTCATAGGTTAGTATTGAAGTTAGGTGCATTGTGGGTACAATTATCATTAGTTATTAGACGTTACATTTCACAACATAGATCAGATTAATTATTTAGGTAGCTTGATCGTGTTGGATAGCAGAGATCAAGTATGGTTAGCAAGGTCATATTATGTGTCCAACCGTAATGAGGTTAGTCATGCCCTTAGGTGGGAGGTCTGTGGGGATCAGCTGTGCAGTTGCAGATCGTAGTACAGGCACGGGAAAGCGCAACACACGCACAGCTGTGATGGGGGACTCCAGGTTCACTAGCCGGGCACGGGCAGGGAACCACGCTGTACACAGAACCAGCGTCTCTCCCAACGACAAACAGGACCAATAGAACCCAATGGACAGTAGCGACAAGTTATCATACTACACTAAATCCTCTGATTCAGCTGCAGATGGTCGGACATTTCACACTTGCAGGAACAGCATAACTGCATCTGCTTCACGTTGCCACAATGCAAGCACAAAAACGGACGGGTGCACACTGCGTCCTTGCCACTGAGGAGTCATTGGTGCCGTTTTCTGGATTTCCTGAATTGAAAGAAAGTGGTCCGGGGCCCTTCTACTGTTCACAGAGTTTAAACTCCAGGAGTTAAATACCATAAACATGAAATAACACTTATGAAATATATGAATATATGTAAATATATGAAAGCATTTCATATATTCACATTCATTAACCAAATATCCTGTCCTTCATTACCACATACAAACATGCATCATGGGTGGATATCGGAGACACCATGTTTACTGTTCATCTGGCTTGTTTATAGGATGTTTACTGTTTATCTGGCTTGTTTATAGGATGTTTACTGTTTATCTGGCTTGTTTATAGGATGTTTACTGTTCATCTGGCTTGTTTATAGGATGTTTACTGTTTATCTGGCTTGTTTATAGGATGTTTACTGTTCATCTGGCTTGTTTATAGGATGTTTACTGTTCATCTGGCTTGTTTATAGGATGTTTACTGTTCATCTGGCTTGTTTATAGGATGTTTACTGTTCATCTGGCTTGTTATGGTGCGTTCAAGACAACTCGGGAGTCGGGAATTCCCGACCTCCAACTTGTGAAAAACGAATTGAACGCTTGTCCAACTCGGGATAACAAGTCAGGAACTCGGGTATAATTTTGAGCCCTCAGTTATTATTGAGTGTTTATTGACGTTTTAACATGTAATTTGATGTGTGACTGTGCAATATATGTTCGTATTCTATATATGTCTCTCTAATTATAGCAATGTGTGGACTTTAACAGCTATTTTACTGGCAAAATTAGCTAGTCAGCTGTTTTGCTAGCTAACGTTAGCTAACATTAGTTAGCTAGCTCAGAGCTAGCTAGTTACGTTACTTACTTTTTTCTCCCGAGTTAAAATCGTCATGAATGCAATGACATCGGGGGTTGGGATTCCCAAGTTGGGAATTCCTGAGTCCCGAGTTGTCTTGAACGCACCATTAATAGGATGCACCGACATCATATCCTCCTAAGCAGCAAGTGGCACTGCAGGACTTGAGCGCTCACCACAGGAGCTTCTGGTGGGGCGATACGCAGGCCCTGGGACAGGATACCAGCGTAGTTAGTGGTGCGAGAGCCGTGCCACAGCAGCTGGCGATTGGGCAGATCCCGGAAGTACCTCTCGTACTCTCCCTCTCTGTCTATCTTGAAAATCTAGAACCACAGAAGAAGACACAAGACATGGCTGGTGTTAGCTAGAGCACCAGCAAGGGAGAGAGCAAAGGCATCAACACCACTCTAATTGAGCCACATACCTCCTCCACTTCCAGTGTGTAGGTGTTGTGAGTAGCAGCGTGTGTGTTCTTGACATACTGCAGAATGATCTCTGCCTCCTTGCTGCTTTTGTCAACAACCTGCAAAATGGACAGATTCTTGCTGAATTGTCAGCATTGCACCTGCAGTTCTTCTACAGCTTCAGGAACAAACACTATATCCAATCCCATCTCAGGACCTCACAGAGAAAACCTGGTGGGCCAGAGAGAAACTGAGCCATACCTCGATCTTGGTCTTGAGTTTCTCATAGTTGATGTCGATGGGGTCTTTCTTGTTGTCCTCTGCCCCTCCTCTCAGCAGACTGTAGGCCACCTCAATGTCCAGCAGGTTGTCCAGCATCTGGACCTTAGCCTGCACAGCAGCAGGTAATGGGTTAAAAAGTACCCTTTGAGCCAATAGGTCAACAGAAGATCCCCCACATCTTCCACATTGCTATCTCCCACCTGGACCAGGGGAATGGACACTATGTGAGAGTTGTGTTCTCTGACTATAGTTGAGTTTTCAACACCATAACTCCCTCAGACTTGTCACCAAATTCAATGACCTGGAAATGAACACCCCTCTGTACAGATGGATCCTTCCTGTCGGGAAGACCCAAGGTACAATAGAGGTATTGCTATATATAACCGGTACAGGTACTTTGGAATTCTTGTCATCGCTTGTCCTCACAATATCTTATCAGCACTAATCAGTTCCTCATTCCAGTCCTAAAGTCAATTCACTATCCGTAGTCTAGCAGTCTAATCCTCATCTACTTATCCCATCCGATGCTGGATGACTGTGCCTGTGTCCATGCTATAGGCAGCGCGATCAAATAACATTCAAGGTGGTGAAAGCAGGCAGCCACACCTCATCCTCCTTCACCCTCAACACGGGAGCCCCCCAGGGCTGGGTCCTGTCCCCCCCTCACCCTCAACACGGGAGCCCCCCAGGGCTGGGTCCTGTCCCCCCCTCACCCTCAACACGGGAGCCCCCCAGGGCTGGGTCCTGTCCCCCAGGGCTGGGTCCTGTCCCCCCCTCACCCTCAACACGGGAGCCCTCCAGGGCTGGGTCCTGTCCCCCCCTCACCCTCAACACGGGAGCCCCCCAGGGCTGGGTCCTGTCCCCCCCTCACCCTCAACACGGGAGCCCCCCAGGGATGGGTCCTGTCCCCCCCTCACCCTCAACATGGGAGCCCCCCAGGGCTGGGTCCTGTCCCCCCCTCACCCTCAACACGGGAGCCCCCCAGGGCTGGGTCCTGTCCCCACTGCTGTACTCCCTGTACACACACGACTGCGTAGCCACCTACGATTCCAGCTGTATTGTCAAGTTGGCTGATGACACAGCTGTAGTGGGCCTGATCTCCAACACCGATGAGAAGACTGGAGGAGGTGGAGTGCCTGACTAAGTGGCGTCAGGACTAGGGTTGCTGAATTTCCCGGATTTATCTGATTATAAATCATTGGATTTTTCAGACCATTTCCTGGGTTTCCCGGGATTTCCCATAGAAATTGGAAGTGCTTAAAATTAGATTTATGCCATGTTGACAAATAAATGCAACAGAATAATGATATTGTACAATAATGTATCACATTAAACGTTTTATTTATAAAAATCAACATGTGAAAACGAAAAAGCTCTAATTCGCAATTTAAAAGTAGGCAAAAAAACAACTTGCGGGTAGGTCTAGACACTCCCCCGTCACTGCCCCATTTCCATCGCATCATTTGTGAAAAGTCGGACATACGAGGGCAAAGACCACGAATCGTCACGTCTCGTGGCAAAAGAAGTGTCTGACCTCTGGAAGGACACAACTCCTAGCGGCGGTAACATCTCCGGTGAATTCACACCGGAGGAGTTTGCTGCTGCTCTCCAGCATGTAAAGCCAGGGAAAGCCCCAGGGCCTGACTCTATCTGCCCAGAGCTTATACTCCATGCCGCGCCTGCCTTGAAGTCCTGGTTAAGAGCGTTCCTCTCTTCCTGCTTGCGCCAACTCAAGATCCCCAAAATCTGGAGAAGAGCCCTAGTTGTCTCGATCCCTAAGCCGAACAAGCCTGAAGGGGACCCCAAGAGTTACCGCCCCATCTCTCTGTTATATACCCCCTTCAAGATCCTCAAGCGTCTCATCTACGCCCGCGTCGAACCAATCATCGACCCGCTGCTCCCACAGGACGACGGGAGATCGACCCTAGATCAAGTCACTTTGATGACTCAAGACATCGAGGACAGCTTTTCAGCTAAAAAGAGGGCCGGAGCCTCACCTGCAAGCTGCTCCGCCTGCTGCCGGACAGGCACATGGTCAGCATGATCATGGAGCTTGTCCAAAACCACAGCTTCACCCTCACCACTGGTAACGGACAGCGAAGCAGGTTGCGACGCCTTAAAAACGTCATGCCCCAGGGATCTGTCCTGGCCCCCCTCCTTTATAACATCTACACCTACAACCTGCCGACCACAGTCTCCAGGAAGTATGCCTATGCAGACGACCTTGCGTTGGGAAGCGGAGCCTCCCTGACGTCTCAAGTCAAGACACCCTTTTGTGCCTGCTGCACGGGATCTCCTGCAGCAATGCAGAGATCTTAACATCAGCGAGGCAGGATGGGCGGACCACCTCTGGCGTGCGGAGTGGGAGGCAAACACCTCCAGACTCCGTGATTTCATCCCGGCCGTTGGTCCTTCTCCCCCTGAAGGGACTTACCCAGACCAGCGTGGGTGAGGCTTAATCACCTCCGGACCTGCGTCGGATGTTTCTGCTCATTGATGCACAGATGGGGCTTGGTATCCTGTGTGGCGTGCGAGTGTGGCGCTGAGGAACAAACCGCAGACCATGTCATCCAGGACTGTCCGATATACCGGACACCCAAGGGAATGCGTGGCCTGACAGTTTTGGATGATGAAACGGTGACATAGCTCCTGGAGATGTGCCCGGATATATAGCCCGGGTGACCCCTCAAAAAGGCTCTGGGTGGTAAAAGGACAGCCCCTCGGTCCCGAGCCTGGCGATGAGAGGACACAACACCTAACTCACACAATGAAGAAGAATCAATGGAACCCTTGTGGAGACTCAGGGGTGGACAACTTCAAGTATCTTGAAGTTCACCAAGGACCTGGCATGGACAATAAACACAGACACGGTAGTAAGGAAGTTCAGGCAGAGGCTGATTCCAGTTCAGGCGTCTGAGGGAATTCAGAGAGTCTCCCCAGATACTCATGAGCTTCTAAACATGCACTATTGAGAGCCTCCTGACTGGACCATCTAAACATGCACTATTGAGAGCCTCCTGACTGGACCATCTAAACATGCACTATTGAGAGCCTCCTGACTGGACCATCTAAACATGCACTATTGAGAGCATCCTGACTGGACCATCTAAACATGCACTATTGAGAGCATCCTGACTGGACCATCTAAACATGCACTATTGAGAGTATCCTGACTGGACCATCTAAACATGCACTATTGAGCGCATCCTGACTGGACCATCTAAACATGCACTATTGAGAGCCTCCTGACTGGACCATCTAAACATGCACTATTGAGAGCCTCCTGACTGGACCATCTAAACATGCACTATTGAGAGCCTCCTGACTGGACCATCTAAACATGCACTATTGAGAGCGTCCTGACTGGACCATCTAAACATGCACTATTGAGAGCATCCTGACTGGACCATCTAAACATGCACTATTGAGAGCCTCCTGACTGGACCATGCAGGACAGAAAGGCCCTGCAGAGAGTGGTCCGGTCAGCGGAGCGTATCACAGGGGGGCACGCCCACACCTCCAGGACATCTACACAAGGAGGTGCACAACCAGGACCAGGAGAATCCTGAAGGATCCCAGTCAAGCAGACAACAGCCTCTTCTCTCTGCTCAGGTCAGGAAAGAGGTAGTGCATCCTCCAAACCCACTGGGAAAGAGCTTCTTCCCTCAGACCAGCAGGACGCTGGATGACAAGACAGCCTGTTGAACTCAGTCGCAACACTCAGCACATCACCTTATCTGCACTCGGTAGAATTATACAGAACTACATTCTGTAAAGGTGTATATAAATATCAAAATCTATGAGACCGTCGCCTCTCTGGAGAGACTGACAGAAAGAGAGGGGAAACACTAGCAGTCTCACCTGGATGTAGTCCAGGTTGCTGAGCAGCGGGGGTTTCTTCATGCCGAAGTCGTGAGGTATCAGCGTGTAGAAGCGATTGGACAGGTCCAGGACGTGGGACTCTGAGGCGTTCTCTGACACCGCCTGAGGGGAGAGAGGAAGGCCCTTAGGAATGTGGAATGAACACTACACTGTGCATTACTGTACTATACCACAACGTATTATACTCATTTAATGGTGGAGGGTACTGTAGTATAAGACTAATTAAGACTAAACATATTGAAAGGAGATTGAAACAGTGATTTAGTCCAGGGCTTGGCTTAACCCAGGAAACCAGACTGATGGACCCAAGCAGTGTGAGCAGGGGGCCACCAGGGGGCGCCCTGGGCCACGGACCTGCTGGACCTCACTGAGGAGGGCGTAAGCGCTCTGGATCTGCCTCTTGCTCAGCTTCCCCAGCGGCATCTTCTGAAGGTCAATCTGCAGCCAGGGAGGCCAGACTCATATGAGACAGAGGGACAGGTCTGTTTGAATGAGACCTCAAGGGGGCCGGATTTCTCTTTTGGGCTAAAATAACATTTAACTCAACACATGAATATTTAGGCTACTTTACTAGGATTTAGAATAATTCAAGAAGGCCTACAGATCAATATGAAATTGCACGTTGCCACAAAAAATATCACAATATAGACCTACAATTACATAAAGCAGACGAGAAAATTACAATATACAGTAGGTGGAACAGAAAGCATTTCCCTACCTATGCAAATAGCCTACACTTCCTGTAGAACGAGGAAGTGCAACAAAATAGATCAAGTGCCATAGAAAGCATGTTTCCAATAAATAGCACTAGGCTACATAGTGTTTGGATATCTGTTTTATTGATTAATTATATATATATATATATATATATATATATATATATATATACTGCTGGTACATGAAAACACCACCATGTAAAATTAGACCTACTAAAAGTATAAGTAGCAAATATAAGTATCACAGAAAGCATTTCATACAACTAGATCAACAACAATACGTAGGCCTAATGTGTTCGAATAACTACAGTAGTAACTCATAAATTATACATTTCCCCAAAATAGCTGGTTCATGGTTCCGTATCCAGCTTCCATGTAATCACATTAATTCCCACTCTCACTCAGTACAGGCCAGTCCACTGGCAGAATAACTCCTCCTCCTACCCCTCTCCATCTTATCTCTACCCACCCATAGGCCTACTATAGCGCACTGAATGAGGCTAAATGAGGAGGTTAGTCTCACTTAGTTGTTGGTTATTTTGCCTGCAATTTCAACGCTGTTCCGATTGTTAAAGAGGATATTTACTGACTTATTCTCAGTGTAAATGAAATATTATATTTTGTAAATGTTATGTATTTAATGTCACTTTCAGAGCTACAAACATTTCAGAGATCTGAACGACCCTCATTCCCGATGGGTCCATGAGGTTCTACTGTATTCACAAACACACATTCCAATCCTACACACAGAAACATCACTTCTGTCCCACACACACACACACACACACACACACACACACACACACACACACACACACACACACACACACACACACACACACACACACACACACACACACACACTCTGCCTACCTCAAACTCCACCATGGCCTTCTTCATGCTCTCCACATCAAAGATCATCCTGATGAGCTCCTGGATGGGCTTGGCCAGCAGGGACTTGGTGCCGGCGCTGGCCGTCAGCAGCTTCACTGCTTCCTCATCCTGGTGAGCAATACAACACCACACAACCAATCAGGTATGGGACTGGGCCGGGGTCAACCAATCACTGGGTCATGATCTCATGAAAGGTTTCTGTACATAATTGCAGTGGTTGATATCACTGCGTTATCAGAATGGGTGAACTGTTTTTGAACAGTTTTTTGTTTTGTTTTGCTTCCCTCTGGAAAAAGTGTCGGAGGATCTGTATACAGTATATATGTATTTTGACGTGAATTCTGAGAGGGGTCAAATTTGTTTGTTTGTGTGTGTGTGTGTGTGTGTGTGTGTGTGTGTGTGTGTGTGTGTGTGTGTGTGTGAGTGAAGGCTCTACCTGGTCATAGTCATAGTCAACCAGCATGCGGGCACTGTTCTCCAGATCTGAGCAATCTGGAGTGGGACACGAGTTTAGGATACAAGGCAGTGTGTTCCCCAAACCTCTACACGGTGCATAACACACACACACACACACACACACACACACACACACACACACACACACACACACACACACACACACACACAGAAACACACCAGAGTCAGGGTCCACTGCTGCTCCTCTTCTGACTCTCAGTTTCATCTTCTTGGCTTTGCTGCCACCTGGAACATGAAGAAATGTTTTCATCTACAAGACAAACCCAGCACATATCAAGGTAGCAGCCTCACTCCATTACTGGTCATTATCTATAAGCATCTATATATCCTGGTTATAATCCTCACTCCATTACTGGTCATTATCTATAAGCATCTATATCCTGGTTATAATCATCACTCCATCACTGGTCATTATCTATAAGCATCTATATATCCTGGTTATAATCATCACTCCATTACTGGTCATTATCTATAAGCATCTATATCCTGGTTATAATCATCACTCCATCACTGGTCATTGCCATCTATAAGCATCTATATATCCTGGTTATAATCATCACTCCATCACTGGTCATTATCTATAAGCATCTATATATCCTGGTTATAATCATCACTCCATCACTGGTCATTATCTATAAGCATCTATATATCCTGGTTATAATCATCACTCCATTACTGGTCATTGCCATCTATAAGCATCTATATATCCTGGTTATAATCATCTACGGTCATATCCACACCTTCACCCTCCTTCACTCTCCCCGTGCTCTTGACAGCCACCGCTCCGGACTTGGAGGCCGCAGCCGGAGCCTGGGCCTCGAGTTTGACCCCGGCCCCCCAGGGTGAGATGGCGTGCAGGGAGACAAGCTCCTGGAGGGCCTTTCCAGAGGACTTGATGTCTGTGAGGAAGTTCTCAGAGACCACGCGCACGCCAGCCTCCTTCACCTCCTCCATTTTCTTGCTCATCTTCTCCACTTCCTCTGAGAGAGAAAAAATAAATAAATATATAGATGACATTATATATGCAATATAATATTGAATATTCCTGCACAATATACAGAATGTGCGAAGTTCTTACATACTCAATGAAAGCAATTACAATCATCAGAAAAAAACTACTTTTAAAATGTCATAATGGCACTAGCGTGTCCAATTGGTTTTAATACGGTGGTAGTCAAGGTTGAGTCAACGGATGTAAGTTTTGGGGATAAGCCTTATCATTTGTTTATTACTGACCAATCAGTGGCGCAGATTCATGTGGTCGGCAAATCAGTGGTGATGGGAGATTCTCCCAGACCACATGAAACAACAGCAACCTAGCAACCACGAACCCTACCCTACCCTAACCCTAGCAACCACGAACCCTACACTACCCTAACCCTAGCAGCCACGAACCCTACCCTCCCCTAACCCCGAATGGTCGTGAGTCCAGCCCAACGCTTCTCCAGCGCTGGCAGAGTTCATCAAGTGTGGAAATCGGTCTGGTTATGCGAAACTAGTAAAGTGGTTGTGATCTGCTGTCCCGCCTCCATCCTCTGGATGTTGATTGGCCACTTACTCTTGGTGCTGAAGCAGAGAGCCGCCTTATTGGCTGAGCTGGTGATCTTCCCGCCCAGATCCTCCACGGCAGCCTTCAGCTCATCTTTGTTCTTAGTCAGTTTGCCCACAGCCAGCAGCTTCATCCCTGTCAGGGGTTTGTCTACAGAGCAGACACACACACACACACACACACACACATGCGCGCACACACGCACACACACACACCCACACAGAGGTACTATGGAAACAGTACAACACAACAGTCAAAACATGTCAGTGACAATTAGGCCTACATTACCTGACCTCCCCGGTGAAACTAATCATGTCTGGACAGGGCTAATGAAATAACGTACTAGCTGAATTGCCTACATTCGGCTTGTAGGCCAATACAACTGTATGTATATTAGGGATGTGCACGGTTAACCGATTTCTCGAGTACCCGAGTAGGCAATCTGCTAGTCGGAAAATAAACACTACTCGGTTAATCTAAAGGCTATACAATATGGCATGTTTGGCCGTGAAAGCGCGCATTTCTGAGCGCCTGTGCCCTTTTTCAATTGTTACCAAAGAGGATAGAGCGTTGGCGGCTGCCTGGAGAAAAGCGCTGTACTGTATATGGAGTCTTTTTAAGAGCGCTCCGGCACAGGCCCATGCGCGTATAGCCTACTCGTTTTCCAGCCTATAAAGAAATATTGAATGAATAGGCCTGTTGTTCAATAAATCTATTTAGTTTTGCATGGACATTTCTCTAATGAAGGCTTGACGCCGAAACATCCATTATTGTCCAATAAATTGGAAATAGGCAGTGAGTGCCGCGGTGCTTTTTAGATAACGCTAAAAATTAATTCACTTGTTATCCGGCATCGGCAGTAAAGGCTTGGTTTAATACTTAATTTATATTAGTAAATTAGAGGTCTGGTTGCATATTGTAGGCTTAGAGTTTTCAGAGTAGCCTAACGATAGGCTTAATAGGCTATGAGCTGGGCAGTGCATCCACATTAAAAGGCTGCGTTTTTCGATTCCGATAGCTTCATGAAAACCTGTGGGTTATTCAATCTGATAAGTAATGCATCCAACCACACATCAGCTTTTAAATATGTTTATTTGCAAGGGCATGGACGAGACATGAAAGCACCGCCACGGTAATAACGGCGGAAAAAAACGTTTTCCCCTCCGAGGGGGCCGGGGTTAAATGCGCTCTGTCTGGACGGTATCTTTTTTTGAGTAATCTTTTTTTTGAGTAATCGGTTACTCGAGTAGGATCAGGTTAGGTTACTCGGTTTTAAAATTAGTCGAAATTCCCATCCCTAATGTATATCAAGTAGTGTACAGAAGCTGGTTACCCTGAAACAGGCTTGTTCTGCTCTGACAGCTGTGTTGCTTCAAAGGCTCAGTGTGCTACTAACCGTTTTATGCCTTCCCTAGCGCCTCTCTCTCTCTCTCCCTCCTATCTTCTAACCAGGTCCAGTGGATGCCCCACTGTCACCAGCAAACCACCCTGAGTTCGATAGATACCCCTGTGTCTGCTGTGGATGTCGTAGCATTTAGTTAACACACACGTACACACACACATACACCAACCCACTTCCGGCTTTAGGCCTGGGCCATTGCAAACACACACCAGTATTTGCCATATTTCTCCTATGATGTTTTTAGCCTCTCTTACTCTGAAATGTAATTTAATGTAATTTATTGCTTTATAAATGTTCTTAGCCGGTAGACAAACATACTCCAGGAGCTTGCTCGATCGCCTTGTTGAGAGGGGTCAGGGAAGAATTTTTACAGCTCACTTATCTGGCCCCCGGGTGATTACTGTTTTTTTCTTCCCTCTGGAATATGTAGAGAGTGGGTCGTATGCCCACCTCCCTTGTTCTCTGTAAAGCGCATTGTGTTGCCTCTGGGTATGAAATGCGCTATACAAATAAAGCTTTGATTGATACAAAATTGTATAGGCTATTTCCTTGACAATTTTTTTTCCATTCGTTTCGTAACTGGCCTTTTCGTTTAGTAATTGATTTAAAACATCACAAACAGGTTCTTTCTCAGTTTTCTATAAAAATCATCCCCCCCCACACACACACGCTCCCAGTGACTCCCCGGACACCTCAGTGCGTCCTCTGCTACTGTGACTCCCTCTGCTAGTGACTCCCTCTGCTAGTGACTCCCTCTGCTAGTGACTCCCGGACACCTCAGTGCGTCCTCTGCTACTGTGACTCCCCGGACACCTCAGTGCGCCCTCTGCTACTGTGACTCCCCGGACACCTCAGTGCGTCCTCTGCTACTGTGACTCCCCGGACACCTCAGTGCGTCCTCTGCTAGTGACTCCCCGCCCGGGCACCTCAGTGCGCCCTCTGCTAGTGACTCCCCGGACACCTCAGTGCCCTCTGCTAGTGACTCCCCGGACACCTCAGTGCGTCCTCTGCTAGTGACTCCCCGCCCGGGCACCTCAGTGCGCCCTCTGCTAGTGACTCCCCGGACACCTCAGTGCCCTCTGCTAGTGACTCCCCGGACACCTCAGTGCGTCCTCTGCTAGTGACTCCCCGCCCGGGCACCTCAGTGCGCCCTCTGCTAGTGACTCCCCGGACACCTCAGTGCCCTCTGCTAGTGACTCCCCGGACACCTCAGTGCGTCCTCTGCTAGTGACTCCCCGCCCGGGCACCTCAGTGCGCCCTCTGCTAGTGACTCCCCGCCCGGGCACCTCAGTGCCCTCTGCTAGTGACTCCCCGCCCGGGCACCTCAGTGCGCCCTCTGCTAGTGACTCCCCGCCCGGACACCTCAGTGCCCTCTGCTAGTGACTCCCCGGACACCTCAGTGCCCTCTGCTAGTGACTCCCCGGACACCTCAGTGCGCCTCTGCTAGTGACTCCCCGCCCGGGCACAGAAGGCGATGCGCTCCACCATCACCGCCCCGGCCCGTCAACGCTCATCAGCTCCTGCACAAAACCCCGCTCTACACGTCATTCTTCGCCAGATCGCGAAGTCCTGCCACCCTGCTGCCCCCAGCTTTCCCTCACTTATTAAGTCGCTAGCGTTGGGCTTTCATCTGGGGAAACGTTTCTCTACTGTAACTTGACCAGTTACATTATTATTTTAAAATAAACATTTCCCCCCATTTTCCCCCCCCGCGCACATAACGGCTAACCTTCGCTGCGCTGCTAGCTGATGCTAGCTAACTGAAGCTAGTATGCTAGCTAACTGAAGCTAGTATGCTAGCTAACTGAAGCTAGTATGCTAGCTAACTGAAGCTAGTATGCTAGCTAACTGAAGCTAGTATGCTAGCTAACTGAAGCTAGTATGCTAGCTAACTGAAGCTAGTATGCTAGCTAACTGAAGCTAGTATGCTAGCTAACTGAAGCTAGTATGCTAGTTAACTGAAGCTAGTATGCTAGCTAACTGAAGCTAGTGCCAACTTGGCTAGCAGACCTGATTCTTTAGAGTCTAGAAAATGACTTTAGAGACGCATCAAACCAGAAACACCATCAATATTTGGTCATTAATACTATCCTGTCACTTCAATACAACTAAAACAGTTTTACGGAATTGTATTAACTTTTAAAGCTTTAACTTTTAAATTGCTACTCACTCTCCATCTCAGACATCGAGTTAATTGCGTGCTGCATTTTCTAAGACCCTCAAAATGCATTCTGGGAAGAAGTTCACATTTTGCAACTAGCAACACAAATAATATGAATATGTAAAGCATTTAGAAATCATAAGGTGGCCTATATCTATACTTTAACAGTACTTAAACCTAGGGAGGGGTACACCTTTGACAAAATAAGGGAAAGAATGCCTTCTCAAACAATGGTATAATATATGCAACATAATGTAGAAAAGGGATTTAAATGGATATAATTCTATTTAGACATCTCTGATGTAGAGAAAGATGGAACATTAGCAGGGTACATTCACAAAAGGCTTTATTTTTGTCAGGAAAGAAGTAGAAAATCAAGTGTGGGTGAAGAGGACATACGAACCTCATAGCCGAAAACAAGTTATCACTCGATGCTGCCAGTCAAACATTTATTTTACAGGAATACACAGCCTACTGACCTATTGACATTTTCTGAGTCAACCTTTAGTTTGAGAAACAAATGGGAAAACTAATATAATACATGTCCCAACATAGAATTGACAGTCTACAAAGTATTAATTTTAACCGTTGTTACTAGGATAGTTCTAGTAAAATGTCAGCCATGGTTTATGTATTCACTGGGCTAGTTTTCAACCCCATTCCTTCACCTTATCAATCGACTCTTTCCCAAGCAGCCATTTGGACACGTCATGTCAACATCTGCCTCAATTCAAACCTCTTGACTGGTGAGCTCTGAAACCTTGTCATAAAGTAATGTGTGAGGAAAAAAAATATACACTGAAGTGCTTAAATGCCAACAATCCTATGGAAGGCTAGCAGCTATTGCATTAAGTTGTATACAGTGGCTAGGATTGTAGACTACCAAAGAAAACAGAACATGTTAGAGTATTGCTCCATAGCCAAAGATGTCCACTGTTGCGGGGAATGGGGCTGAACCCCAGAAGGCTATTGGGGACCACATCATTGCCCTTTGATTATCTAAGAGGGCTGGTCCACAGCCCCCCTCACCACAGGGAGGTTTGGTAGTTGAACTTGGTCTTGAGGAGATACTTGAGGTTCACCTGAGCCACATCATACACAATGTACCTGGAAGAGCAAAGTTTAGGAAAACGGGGAGACAGGAGACAAATCAATGGTCAAAACAGATCTTTTGCATTTTTATGTTGACAGAATAAAAATGCACATAAATCAGTATAGACAAAAAAATAGTGAGGCTGAGCTTCCTAAGACAGGCAGCGGTTTTGAGGGTTAGCAAAGGATACTCGTTGTATAGCAGGCTAGTGTCGTCGATGTTGGTGTTGGCTCCTTTTCCCAGAGGCACTTGCACGCCGTCTAAGGTGACCGTGGCACTCGGGTCAGGGGCGGTTCTACCCACACCTGGCATAGGGACAGAGGTTCAAATACATCAGTCAGAGAGCTCTGAAAATGGAGACTTCATACATATTTCCACATTGTGGACAATAACATTGGTTGTTACAGAACATTATGAATTGTCTTTGTCGTTGATTGTATTATAAACATGCTCACACATGCTGGTCAGAATTGTTAGGACGAGGTCATAAATCAAACGCGTACCTTTCACACTGTGTCTGCCCTTGGGTAGTTTTGAGATGTGTGACGCCTTCTTCAGCTCATACCTGCATGAATGAACCAAATCATGAATATAGTTTCATAAAGATATACATTTATGAGTTTGTTGATAAGAGTTAGGAGGTCTGTCACTCACATGTTGCCAAGGGCGACCTCTCCCAGTAGGAGGAGGCCAGTGGGATCGGACTGGGAGGTGTGGCAGTAGTTGGCACTCTTGGACACCATGTCGGCAAAATACACACCTTTGCCAAACATGTAACCCGTCTGGAATGTACAAAGACAATACACACGTGATTCCTTATGTCACAACTGTTGCCTTGATTCACTATCCCGGGGGCGCTCGCCACAATTCATTTTTTCCATTGCCAAGAACATTTTGCTTTGCACATAATAAACTATGCTTGCTATCTCAGTAAAAGTAGTCAATTCTACTCAGGAGCCCGTCTACTTTCTACTCAGGTGCTCTTTTGGTGCTTGTTCTAAATATCAGGATTCTCATAGGCTAGTATTGAGGTTAGGTGCATTGTGGGTATAATTATCATTAGTTATTAGATGTTACATATTACAACATAGATTAATTATTTAGGTAGCTTGATCGTGTTGGATAGCAGAGATCAAGTATGGTTAGCAAGGTCATATTATGTGTCCAACCATAATGAGGTTAGTCATGCCCTGAGGTGGGAGGTCTGTGGGGATCAGCTGTGCAGTTTACAGCTGACCTCGCGACCTCTGTGATCGTAGTACAGTATAGACACGCCCTGAGAGGCTTGGACCTCTCACTATAATTCCAGGAAATCTCTCCTGTTCTGTGTGCATCTCTCTCACTTGGAATTTTTCTAAGTGTCTAGATCTCGATTTGCTCGACAACAGGGCACTGTATGGGGTTGACCTTTGACCTGGTGCATTGCTCAGGACACAAGGAAGTGCACTGTATGTTTGTTTGTTTTTTGCGTTTCAATGTACAGTGCTCTACAAGTGTTGTATACTGTACCTGTAATATATAGTGGCGTGAACTGATACTAATGTGATAAGTTAGCGCTGTGGAGGAGGATGGGTGCTTGGTCCAGTTTAGCTCAGAGAGCATGTAATGTGATATACGAGGGTCTTCACTAAATGTCACGTTCACTGAGTTCAAGTCAAGTCTCTGAATATATACATATATCTCAAGTCTTCCAGTCATATGGAACTATAACACCACTTGTTTTCACTCAATGTAGCCTACCTCTACAGCCTGCAGAGGGCGCTGCTGTCCGATGATTCTTAGAATTCTACTTTTGTTTTGGAAGCAAAAGCTTGCCATTCTTAAAGGAGTAGTAAAGGGAAAATGCATGTTTAGCCCTGTTTTAAGGTTACTTATGATCATATACAATGGTTCAGATCAAAACGTTGACAAAACTAGCACTTTTGAGAAAGTCTGATAATTGCTCTACCACCGTTTTCGTCATACAATGGATGTGGATGGGCACCTTGAAAAATCATTCAAAAAACATTTCCTATCAGGTAACAGCTAACGCTACAGGTATATCTGATTAAAAATATGCCATGGCCAGATAGCTAGCTATAAATACTATCCCTGTGTTCACATCGTTCTAAAGTACGCCTGCTCTCCAGTAAGGAGTAGAATTTACGCCCGGTCTCAGTGAAAATAGTGGTTACGACCAGCTGGTGCAACGGTCTTATAGTTATAGACAGAACGTTATGAGCGACTTAGCTTACGACCAGGTGTGAGCCCTGCTGGATGCAACCAGCTCCTGGCTTGTTTATAGGATGTTTACTGTTCATCTGGCTTGTTTATAGGATGTTTACTGTTCATTTGACTTGTTTATAGGATGTTTACTGTTCATCTGGCCTGTTAATAGGATGCACCGACATCATATCCTCCTAAGCAGCAGGTGGCACTGCAGGACTTGAGCTCTCACCACAGGAGCTTCTGGTGGGGCGATACGCAGGCCCTGGGACATGATACCAGCGTAGTTAGTGGTGCGAGAGCCGTGCCACAGCAGCTGGCGATTGGGCAGATCCTGGAAGGGGCGGTACCGCTGGTACTCTCCCTCTCTGTCTATCTTGAAAATCTAGAACCACAGAAGAAGACAAGACATGGCTGGTGTTAGCTAGAGCACCAGCAAGGGAGAGAGCAAAGGCATCAACACTACTCTAATTGAGCCACATACCTCCTCCACTTCCAGTGTGTAGGTGTTGTGAGTAGCAGCGTGTGTGTTCTTGACATACTGCATAATGATCTCTGCCTCCTTGCTGCTTTTGTCAACAACCTGCAAAATGGACAGATTCTTGCTGAATTGTCAGCATTTTCCCGCACACAAATAAAATATACAGCATGAAGACAAATACAATTGAGGGTGCAGTGCAGGAAGAGGCAAAAAAGCCAGAAAGGCTTCTGCGCAGCCTCCACCAAATACAATTAAAATGATAAACCAAGGCACACAAAAATAATACAGAACATAGATAGGATACAAAACATAAAAGTAGAATAATATAGATTATC
This sequence comes from Borostomias antarcticus, assembly GCF_949987555.1. Taxonomy (NCBI): domain Eukaryota; kingdom Metazoa; phylum Chordata; class Actinopteri; order Stomiiformes; family Stomiidae; genus Borostomias; species Borostomias antarcticus. The sequence goes on from NC_140252.1 coordinate 1,942,366, forward strand.
AATCAGTAGTCATAAATACATAAAAAGCGATAACTACATCAACAACAAAATAAAGAAAAAAACAAAGAAAAAAACAACTATGGATATGAAATTTGCCGTGAAGGAATAAAGAGACCTATTTACAACATCTCAATTAAATAATCTCTCAAGTGTCTTTTGAAACTTGGAAAGGAAGAACAGTTTCTTGCGATATTTGATAAACGATTCCATAATTTTGCACCTCTGAATCTAATAGAAAACTGACCTCTGCAAGTGAGCATTGCACCTGCTGTTCTCCTGCAGCTTGTTATGTTATGTTATGTTATTTTTATTTATAATGCGCCCCCAAACCAACTGTTACATCAGCCCGGGGCGCAGCCCAGGTACAAAGGGAGACAAACAAAAACAAAGGACTGCAAACGAACAGATTAACAAGAAACGCCAGGAATTGGAGAGTGGCTGTCTGCTGTCAGGCGTAGCGCCGCCATCATGCTTCCTAACAAAAGCGTCTGCTCTGAACGAAAGCCTGAAGAAGGTTCATGAACAAACACTAAATCCAATCCCATCTCAGGACCTCACAGAGAAAACTGTGTGGGCCAAAGAGAAGCTGAGCCATACCTCGATCTTGGTCTTGAGTTTCTCATAGTTGATGTCGATGGGGTCTTTCTTGTTGTCCTCTGCCCCTCCTCTCAGCAGACTGTAGGCCACCTCAATGTCCAGCAGGTTGTCCAGCATCTGGACCTTAGCCTGCACAGCAGCAAGTGATGGGTTAAAATATTTAGGGCATTTAGATTTAGAGCTTCTAGATACATTTTAATAAGCAGAATCAGATTCACAATCCGCTTTACTTCCCAAGTACATTTCCCATGCGAGGACCGTGTGTTTGAAAAGGACAGTCTAGACGCCAACCCTCTATGAGCCCGTGGTCTCTCTGGGGAGACGGGCGGAGGGAGGAGAGGACACACCGACGCAGACGGAGACGGGCGGAGGGAGGAGAGAGGACACACCGGCGCAGACGGAGACGGGCGGAGGGAGGAGAGAGGACACACCGGCGCAGACGGAGACGGGCGGAGGGAGGAGAGAGGACACGCAGACTCACCTGGATGTAGTCCAGGTTGCTGAGAAGCGGGGGTTTCTTCATGCCGAAGTCGTGAGGTATCAGCGTGTAGAAGCGATTGGACAGGTCCAGGATGTGGGACTCTGAGGCGTTCTCTGACACCGCCTGAGGGGAGAGAGGAAGGCCTTTAGGAATGTGGAATGAACACTACACTGTGCATTACTGTACTGTACCACAACGTATTATACTCATTTAATGGTGGAGGGTACTGTAGTATAAGACTAATCTAAAACTGAACAACATACAAGTGTTTTATCCAAATTCAACACAAAATGCCACTTTTAGTGACTACTGCAGTCTCAAAATCACTCAACCTCTTCGTGACAAGCGTCTTTAGTATTTAGTAGAGCACCCTTTTGCTGTTAGGACCTGCTGCAACCACTTGTAATATTAGTTGTGTTGAGCTATTTAAATTGTTCTTGTTTGATTTATTGCAAACAGCTGAAAGTTTGTAAATGTTGCCAATAAACCTAATTTGCAATGGGGGTTGAATGATTTTGATTGCAACTGTAGGTGGACCCAAGCAGTGTGAGCAGGGGGCCACCAGGGGGCGCCCTGGGCCACGGACCTGCTGGACCTCACTGAGGAGGGCGTAAGCGCTCTGGATCTGCCTCTTGCTCAGCTTCCCCAGCGGCATCTTCTGAAGGTCAATCTGCAGCCAGGGAGAAACGCGTTACAATGGGAATACTGGGAATACTGGGAATATGTAATTTCATAATTATCACGTAGATGACCCATGTATTCACAAACACACACTCCAATCATACGCACACAAACCTTTTTAATATTGCTTTTACCACATAGCTTTACTTGTATAAATATCTTAGTGTTTTTAATTTGTATTCTTTATATAGATTATTTATTTAGTTGTATTATTTAATAGATTCAAAAATTATTTAAAAAATATATATATATATAATATTTTTTTTTATTGTTTCTTTTAAATCAGTTCAGATAAATCAGTTCTCATTGTTTACATGATTCATGTTTTCATCCATCTCTTTATGTAAAGAACTATGTGCTACATAGACTTGTATGAATGGTGCTTTAGAAATAAAATGACACTGATGTTGACATAACACTTCTATCAGACACACGCACACGCACGCACGCACGCACGCACGCACGCACACACGCGCACACACACACACACACACACACACACGCACACACGCACACACACACACACACTCTGCCTACCTCAAACTCCACCATGGCCTTCTTCATGCTCTCCACATCAAAGATCATCCTGATGAGCTCCTGGATGGGCTTGGCCAGCAGGGACTTGGTGCCGGCGCTGGCCGTCAGCAGCTTCACTGCTTCCTCATCCTGGTGAGCAATACAACACCACACAACCAATCAGGTATGGGACTGGGCCGGGGTCAACCAATCACTGGGTCATGATCTCATAAAAGGTTTCTGTACATAATTGCAGTGGTTGATTTCAATCATCCTCAGGATAAGCTGGAATTGTGGTTTGAAAGTGAATTCTGAGACGTGTGAAGCACTTGTTGAAGTATTCGAGTCTTGGACTTGGACTCCTTTTCAGGACTCATGACTCGACTTGGTCTTGAGCACTGATGACTGCCCCTGGGTTATTGATTTATTTATATACATATATAGCATGTACATAACCCATCCAGACCGGTGTCTATGCCATCTTACCTGTATCTTACACTGTATAGAAATGGTACTTATTGTGTAAATTGTGTAATTAGTACATTTGTAACTTATACATTTGTAATTTGTAAATTGAGTATTGGAGTTTCCGTATTGAGAATAATCTTGGAGCATTTCACTGTGACTACACCGTACATTACATGTGTCAAATAAAAGTAATCTTGAATCTCAAGCATGTTTCTGTGTATCTCAGCTCTTTGACTGTGCCAGAGAGGAGCACATCTTCAAACTCCACTCTGACCCTGATTATTCTGACTGACGAGGATCATGGGTACTCCACTCTGACCCTGATTATTCTGACTGACGAGGATCATGGGTACTCCACTCTGACCCTGATTATTCTGACTGACGAGGATCATGGGTACTCCACTCTGACCCTGATTATTCTGACTGACGAGGATCATGGGTACTCCACTCTGACCCTGATTATTCTGACTGACGAGGATCATGGGTACTCCACTCTGACCCTGATTATTCTGACTGACGAGGATCATGGGTACTCCACTCTGACCCTGATTATTCTGACTGACGAGGATCATGGGTACTCCACTCTGACCCTGATTATTCTGACTGACGAGGATCATGGGTACTCCACTCTGACCCTGATTATTCTGACTGACGAGGATCATGGGTACTCCACTCTGACCCTGATTATTCTGACTGACGAGGATCATGGGTACTCCACTCTGACCCTGATTATTCTGACTGACGAGGATCATGGGTACTCCACTCTGACCCTGATTATTCTGACTGCCGAGGATCATGGGTACTCCACTCTGACCCTGATTATTCTGACTGAAGAGGATCATGGGTACTCCACTCTGACCCTGATTATTCTGACTGAGGAGGATCATGGGTACTCCACTCTGACCCTGATTATTCTGACTGAAGAGGATCATGGGTACTCCACTCAGACTGGGGACTCGTGACACGACTCGGACTCCAGATTTACTGACTTGACTACAACACTGGTGTTAAGTCTGTGTGTGTGTGTGTGTGTGTGTGTGTGTGTGTGAGAGTGACAGACCTACCTGGCCATAGTCAATCTCCAGAGGGTAGAACTTGTTGGGGTACTTGGTGAAATGGGCGGAGCCCCAGGCATTGCCCGTCTTCTCCTCGTACAAGCCCAGGAAGTTGTCCATGGCTGAGTCCTTATCGTGGAACTTGTCCAGCTTGTTGCCCCCGATGGTGGTGCCCACTCTGCCCCATGACCTGAACACCCAGTACCTACAGCCAGGATAGGGAGAGAGATAGGAGGTGACTTTGTTAATCCCCTTGGAGAAATACACCTCTGTATTGGCCCATGCTGGGCTGCCACACTACAACACTTACATGATCTGTAATTAATTAATCGCAATTATTCGGATATCAATTATTTGCCTCTAAATGAAGATATTTCAATTCAAAGACATTACGGCTTTGTGATTGTGATTACTGACCAACACCCAGTGACCCCGGTCAGAACAATGCATTGGTCCCACGCCAGTAGCCTACTTCCATTCTTGTTGTCTTTTTCGTGTCGTACAGCTGGTGAATTTTTGGAATTACGGTGCCTCTTGAAGGCGACTTGTAAGTTGCATGGGAGGAAGCTATTTGAAACGCCTCCATTAAGCCCTTGTCCTCTACCATTGAAATAGCCCTGCAGTCCACAGCAATCCACTCTGGAGCTTGTCAATTTTTCAGAGGTAGACTTGCTCATTGGGATCCTGCTCTCAGTGACTGTGGGTTGAAGCCCACTAGTGGGCTACTGGGGCTGACACCTGTTAACATGTTAAGCATTGATAAGTTAGGCTAGAACTGCTCCGATGGAATGCAAATTCTTCCTTGCAGATATTGCAAACGACCACACTCTTATTAACTGTCTCCTCTGGGAGTTTTTTGAAAGTAAACTTTCTGTTTAGAGGGCCAAGCAAGCTGATTATCCGCCTCCACGAGTTTGTTTGAAGGCAAAGATGCTTTTGTGTGACATTCGATGTAGCCTACGGGGTCAGGTCCAAATTAAGTTTGTCACTTCAGTAATGTTAAATCAATGACGCAGCAACTGTGCCACCTACAGCTGGACGAAATCGTTTAATGTGATTAATTTGTGTTCATTTTTATTAACGCATTCATTTGTTAAATTGACAGCCCTAATAAATGTATATATAAAAAGACCCACACGTCATGAAACTCCTTAAGGGCGACAGATGGTTAAACATCTCTCTCTCTCTTTCTCTCTCTCTCCCTCTCTCTAAATATATATATATATATATATAGAGAGAGAGAGAGAGAGAGAGAGAGAGAGATAAATGTTTAACCATATACAACCCCCATCTTAGGCCCAGGCAGGGGTGCCACCAGGGATTTTGGGCCCCATGAAAAGATATGGCATTGGGCCCCACCCGTTGTAAGGGTTCGATTTGAACACTGGGAGGACACAATAAGAGGGGGGTCTCGGGGTCCTCCCCCAAGACATTTTGAGGTCACACTGAATTTCCTGCATTCTGGTGAATTTTTATGTTCCAATTTGAGACTTTTCTGCATCAATTTATGGTGGAAATGTTTATTTAAAATAAAAACATAACTTAATTCAGGCACCAGGTGACAATTCAAAATATAATGGAATATAATGCATTAAGGCTCTATTGTATTGCTTTGAAATATTTATTCTACAGTAGCCCACCTTTCTCATTTAATATTCTCCCTGATGAGTCAACAGCCTAGATATGAATCGTATCCAGCTAGCTAGCCAGCCAGCTTGGCCATGTAGGCTAAATTTAGGGCAATGTTACCAGTTTTTTAGCTAACTATTGCTAACCAGAATAAAGTTACTAGCTTATGTAAATCTCAGCCAGCCGTAAAACCATCAAACCCGCCATACAAAAACGTTTTTGGAAGAGATTTTTCTTTAGGAAGCTGAGACATAAGCTCCACACCAACACTCCTCACTCTCAAATCACTGATAGCAAGTCCCATTTCCATCACCATTGGCAGCAGGACCGAACCATTTAACGTAAATATAGAGAAGGGGGCAAGTGCATTCACTGCCCGTTTGAATTTGCATAGCATGTGCAGAAGACGTATGGCAGATATCTGACAGCTAACTAGCTCTGTGATCTAACAGCTAACTAGCTCTGTGATCTAACAGCTAACTAGCTCTGATCTAACAGCTAACTAGCTCTGTGATCTAACAGCTAACTAGCTCTGTGATCTGACAGCTAACTAGCTCTGTGATCTGACAGCTAACTAGCTCTGTGATCTGACAGCTTACTAGCTCTGTGATCTAACAGCTAACTAGCTCTCTGATCTAACAGCTAACTAGCTCTCTGATCTAACAGCCAACTAGCTCTGTGATCTAACAGCTAACTAGCTCTGTGATCTGACAGCTAACTAGCTCTGTGATCTAACAGTTAACTAGCTCTGTGATTTACAGCTAACTAGCTCTGTGATCTGACAGCTAACTAGCTCTGTGATCTGACAGCTAACTAGCTCTGTGATCTGACAGCTAACTAGCTCTGTGATCTGACAGCTAACTAGCTCTGTGATCTGACAGCTAACTAGCTCTGTGATCTGACAGCCAACTAGCTCTGTGATCTGACAGCTAACTAGCTCTGTGATCTGACAGCCAACTAGCTCTGTGATCTAACAGCCAACTAGCTCTGTGATCTAACAGCTAACTAGCTCTGTGATCTAACAGCTAACTAGCTCTGATCTAACAGCTAACTAGCTCTGTGATCTGACAGCTAACTAGCTCTGTGATCTGACAGCTAACTAGCTCTGTGATCTAACAGCTAACTAGCTCTGTGATCTGACAGCTAACTAGCTCTGTGATCTAACAGCTAACTAGCTCTGTGATCTGACAGCTAACTAGCTCTGTGACTCTCACTGGCTCAACGGATTATTACTTCCCGGTCCACCCGGCAAAACAGTTCAACTCAGCAAATGGGAGGGAAAAGAGCCCCCATACTCTTGTGTCATCTACATCGTCTGTCAAACAGATTGTTTCCACAGAGAATGAATTGAAATTGACAGATACGGACAACACAGCGGACTAGATCACCACAGGGCCTCTGGGATGTACAGGAGGTGGACCTGGCAGAGCTGTGAGTCTTCAGGCAGAGCGTCCTCTCACCGTTTCTGCACGTCGTCCTCCAGCAGCTGCAGCTTGTAGTACGAGTTGGTCCCCCTGTTGATGTCCACCAGACCCAGGGTGGCGCTGTAGATCTTGCCGTTCTGGTCCAGCACGTGGGCGCTGTCCTCTAGACCTGAGAGTTCACAATACAGGAATTATCTTTATTATTATTATTTTTTTAAGGCCTCAAAGTTCTACAGCGTGCATAAAACAGATAAACACGCGCACGCGCACACGCACGCGCACACACGCACGCGCACACACGCGCACACACCTGAGTCTGGGTCCACTGCTGCTCCTCCTTTAACTGTCAGTTTCATCTTCTTGGCTTTGCTGCCACCTGGAACATGAAGAAATGTTTTCATCTACAAGATGTCCAAATATAAAACCCAGCATATATCAAGGTAGCAGCCTCACTCCTTTACTGGTCATTACTAGGGCTGGCCTGTGTCATTTGAGTATTCCACTATTCGTTCGGTAGGTTGGTATTTGAAGCTCAATTCAGTCGTTTTTTTTTCCTTCTCTGCAGCAAAACTTTGCAAAAGTAGCTCAAACTACAACATTATAGTTATCGGGGCCGCTCATGTACTCGTAATAATGCCCTGATACTCCAAACTGAACTTCGGTGGAGAGACAGATCTCTTCTGATAAGATATAGCGAAAATGCTTCTTAGACAAATATCTTAACCGTATTGAAAGTTAGAAACAGGGTTGGATAGATAAACGGTGAAAGATAACGTACATCCAGTTCGCTAGCTTACGTTACAACATTAGCCTACTGTCAGCCAGCATCGTTAGATGGTGGCATGGTACATTGTTTGCTCAGCTTGTCACCAGTAGACTTAATAATACAGACTATGCAAGGCTGCCACCTAGGGGATCAATTTAGATTTTTTTATTTTCTCAAGTATTCGTTCATAAACTACAAAGAGTATGAAGCCTGTAAAATGGTAGTTGGGACAACCCTAATCATTACAATCTAAATGCATCTATATCCTGGTTATAATCATCTAGTCATATCCACACCTTCACCCTCCTTCACTCTCCCCGTGCTCTTGACAGCCACCGCTCCGGACTTGGAGGCCGCAGCCGGAGCCTGGGCCTCGAGTTTGACCCCGGCCCCCCAGGGTGAGATGGCGTGCAGGGAGACAAGCTCCTGGAGGGCCTTTCCAGAGGACTTGATGTCTGTGAGGAAGTTCTCAGAGACCACGCGCACGCCGGCCTCCTTCACCTCCTCCATTTTCTTGCTCATCTTCTCCACTTCCTCTGAGAGAGAAGATACATATATAGATGACATTATACAATATAATATAAATATAGCTGCACAATATACAGAAAGTGCAAAGTTCTTACATACTCAATGAAAGCAATTACAATCTTCAGAAAAATTCCCCAACCAGCTTTTTAAAATGTCCTAATGGCACTCGAGCTCTGGCCCCAGAGTTGTGTTCCTAGTGATGGCGCTGCAAAACTACAAGCAGGCTTTCCTACTTCACAACTGATCAAGGGGACCTCAAGGGTTAACCAGTCTTGAGTTCTGGAAGCTTCTGTGATAGGGCCTTATTGAGAAAGACGAATACAGAGCAATGGATCGATCTACGAGACCTGAGAGAGACCCAGCCTACATTTCTATAGTGTTCAGTGATAAGTACTGTTATGATCTAAGCAGTCACCCAGTGGATGTGTCATATCACCCTGTGCCATCTAGCGGGTAGTACAGGTCTATGCAGCGCACACGTCTGTGTCACTTGATTCGGGCCGAGGTAGTCTCGTGATTCAAGAAAAGTAGTTTAGTGCGAGCGAGACAACACAGAGTGAAAATCTAGCTAACAGTTTTACTATCAACTAGCTAACAACAAGACTGTTTCACTAGCACTCTAGTAACGCTAGGAAGAGGGTTTATCCCTCCAAATGTGTTCCTTAACTTTGTCTAACATTACAGGTAAAGACTCCAAGCTGTTATCCTTGCCAGAGGTGGTTGTACTACTAAGTACTAAATGAGGGGTGCCAACGATTATGAAACCTTGATTTTGTTGACATTTATTTGGTATTAAATAATTGTTATGATTTTGGTTGACTCCATTGAAACATTAATAAATACAGTATTTCACACATTGATATATTCAGTTTCTCTATAACTATATTCTTTATATATTTTTTTATGTACTGTTTGTGTATTGCCAGTCAGGGGTGCCAGTAATTTTGGAGTCCACTGTAGCTAGCTATTCACTGTGTACACAAGTACCATCCACGTGGACACGGGGGTGAAGCCGATTATGAGGTCGGCTGCAGGAGTGGAGCAGTTCGGACGGTGCCGAGTGGGCACGCTCCGCGTATCGCAGCACCCCTGTGCAGGCACGCTCGCCGCTTGACCCGAAACCACACCCGCGTGATATGGTAGAGTATGTATCGATTGTGATGTTCTGTTGGAAATGATCGGCAGTTATAAATAGAATAGAACGTTTATTCGCCATGTGTAACAAGTATGGGTACAGGAACATTGGACTTCTTGCCATTGCTGGACCTTCCAGTCCGAGGTACCCAACTAGACATTTAAAGGTGCAGGGCACTGAGATAAGACTGCATCCAGTTGTTTTAGTACAGTGGTTGTGATCTGCTGTCCCGCCTCCATCCTCTGGATGTTGATTGGTCACTTACTCTTGGTGCTGAAGCAGAGAGCCGCCTTATTGGCTGAGCTGGTGATCTTCCCGCCCAGATCCTCCACGGCCGCCTTCAGCTCATCTTTGTTCTTAGTCAGTTTGCCCACAGCCACCAGCTTCATCCCTGTCAGGGGTTTGTCTACAGAGCAGGCAGACGCACACACACACACACACACACACACACACACACACACACACACACACACACACACACACACACACACACACACAACACAAATTTGTCCAGCAGCTACTGTAAAGCACAGTGCAGTACATGCTGTGACTATGGGAAACTGGCCCAGTTCTCCCAATACACCACACCCTGTCCATCCCTCCCCTCACCTGCGGGGGCTCCCTCTGGGAGGGGCCTACTGGGGGCGCTGGAGGCGCTCGGGACGGGCGCGGCCGCAGACGCGGACGGAGGGGGCGGGGCCACCTTGGGGAACAGCCTGTCCTGCCTCCTGAACTTGAACTTCTTGAGGAAGGGGACCTCGTGGAACTCCTGGGAGGAGAAAGACATGTTTTATCCTTCCTTCCTCCCTCCTTTCCTTCCTTCCTTCCTTCCCGCCTTCCTCCTTACTCTATAGCTGTGTTCGGAATCGCTCCCTCGTTCCCTCACTCCCTATTCCCTATATAGGGTTCACCATGTAGTGAACTACCTAGGGAACGGAGAAAATGTAGGGTACATGCACTGTTCCCTGCAAATCAAGGTGAATTGTGGGTAATAAATAGTGGACTATATAGGGAACGAAAATTCCGTGGAGAATTCGGACTCTACAAACAAAATGGCTGACGCCTATATAGTGCAGCGATTCCGAACACAGCTTATGATTAACTCAAGGAAGGAGGGAAAGACGCAGTGCCATCAGCTGGTGGAATTTAAAGTTTCAAATTTCAAATGAAGAAGAAAACTTTAAAAAAAGAAAGAAATTGAGACTGTCTCACAATGAAATGTACTTTATAAATGAAATGTATTATTATTATTATTATTATTAAATTCCTTTTTCCATGCGGTACTTGGCTCCCCCGGTACGGAGGAAGGGGACCCACCTTGGGGGTGACCCAGTCCTTGCGGTCGGGCGTCTGGGTCTTGAACATACACTTGGTCCAGGCGGTGATGTCTCCGGTGCAGTAGAAGGCGTCGCTCTTGAACACCAGCTGACCCGTGCACTCCCCACAGGGCTTGAGCGCCCCGAACGCCATGCCGTCCGACAGGCTGTCCACGATCTGTCTCACACACACACGCACAGACAGTCACAGACACACACAAACACACACAGACACAGACACAGAGACAGAGACAGAGACAGACACAGAGACAGACACAGCATGGAAATGACGCATGTTTTGAGAGGCTTGGTTAACGAGCGACAGGACATTTAATTGGCCTTCCATAATCAGGTCCAAACAAGCGTGGGTGGTCTAGAACAGACTGGACCAGACTCACTAGCAGAGCCAGAGGGAGGGCGTCTAGAACAGCCTCACTAGCAGAGCCAGAGGGAGGGCGTCTAGAACAGCCTCACTAGCAGAGCCAGAGGGAGGGCGTCTAAAACAGACTGGACCAGACTCACTAGCAGAGCCAGAGGGAGAGCGTCTAGAACAGACTCACTAGCAGAGCCAGAGGGAGGGCGTCTAGAACAGACTCACTAGCAGAGCCAGAAGGAGGGCGTCTAGAACAGACTGGACCAGCCTCACTAGCAGAGCCAGAGGGAGAGCGTCTAGAACAGACTGGACCAGCCTCACTAGCAGAGCCAGAGGGAGGGCGTCTTACGTTGGATTCTCCAGAGGGCACCTCCTGCCCGTTGGCGATGAGCAGCTCCTTCATGTCGTTGGTGGAGCAGAGCTGCCGCAGCTTGTCTTTGATGCTCCAGACCAGCTGGCTCTGCTCCTTCATCTGCAGCTCCAGCTTCTTCTTCTCCTCCTCCTCCTCCTTCTTCTTCTTCTGCTTCTTGGAGCCCCCGTCTCCGTCCACCTCGTCAGCCTTCCTCTTCCTGGGAGTCAGAAGTTTTCAATTCATGTCAGTTATCTAGTTATTTACTTTACAGTAGTAAATCATCAGTTATGCAAACCTTTAAATGCCCCCCTCTCCCCCATAATGTGCCCCCCCTCCCCCATAATGTGAAGCAATAACAAGTTGAAAACATCACTTCCCTTGAAGGAACTTTGAAGGCTCTTTCAAATGATCTTCCTAAATGAGCCCAAAAGGGAGTGTGTGATCTGTACCAGGTTTGAACAAACAACTCGGACACCTTCATTTATCAGCGGAGTTCATCAGTGGCTCCGTCACTCTGCGACCCAAACAAGCTGGCACACGTCGGTGTCCCCGAGGTCACAGGGAGGTCACCATCCCGGCCCATCAGGGGTGAAATTAATCAGCATCCCTGAGGCCTATCACTGTCCTCCGAACACCCACACAGTGAGAAACGCGCACACCCACACTCACACAGTCACACACATGCACAAGGGCACACACACAAATACACAGGAAAAGAAACACACACCTTCCTTCCTAATTACTGCCCTGTGGAGGTCACCGTCTGACCCTCTGGGGAAGAATGAAAAAGCACACCCAAGAAAAACATTCCACCTCAAAAATCAGGTCTGGGAGCAGAAGACTGTATAAAACGGTCAGCCATGGTCTCTAGATGCGGCACATGGCTGAAGATGTGCCCACGCATGGTGCTGGTGTGTGATCTTTGTTGAGTTTGTGACAACTTGCATGTTAATTCTGCTCGTTCTCCAGGCTCCGTTGGAGAGTGTGGGAGGGAAGAGCTGGTCCTGATCTAGTGAGCTCATCCTTTCAACCAGCTTCTGGCTTCTGGCCAACCTCAGGACCCTTCGGTGAGTACGGACTTGTAGTTCTACACATCAATGTTCATTTTCGTAGATGAAAACTATGACGAAAATTATTCGTCATCAATGTTTTATTTAGTTATCTTCACGAGACAATAACTAGATAAAAACTAATTTATGGCAAAAACTATGATGAAATCTGTTGACATTTTCATCAGCAAATAAACATTTGACAGAAATGTTAGAGAGGGACGATTTGGGAAGAGATCCAATCAGAATGCTGAGATTTCTGTGAAAGCTGTGGCTCATGAATTCGAACAGCCAAGGAGAAACAGAAATGTAATTCAGTAGCTTTGTCCATCAGTCTAATAGATTTTCCTCCAGGAGTATATCGACACCTTCTTAAAATAATGGTAATAAGTCATATTTTAAAGTTTTTCCAAAAAAACACAAAAAATACAATGGTTAGGCCAACTACATATAGACATAGGCCATTATATGACCAGGGTGGGAACAGTGATCTTCTCAATTGAGGATGTAGTCAATTTTACCAGAGGAGGCTAGCATCATGAAGAGATGACTTGAAGAGTTTTCCTCAAAAACTGACTTGGGCCATTATTTTAAGAAGGTGACGATATGAGTTTGGAAATTCTAGTGAAATGGTTAAATAATGCATTCCACTTTAATTAAACCCATACGATTTTAGTCAACTAAATCTACTGTAGATTGAGTCAACTAAAATCAATGATATTTAGTCAACTGAAACTAGATTGAAACTAAAACAATTCAGATTACCAAAAAATGACTAAAACTAAATAGCATTTAGTCAAAAGACTATGACAAACTACAGTAAATCAATATTTACAGTCAAAATTAACACCGCAACACATTGGTCATCTGCTTTGGAGCAGGAGATACTGAGATCAATCAATTTGGGGAGAGTCTGCTACCGTAAGTATATCCTCCAGTGCCTGAGAAAGTTCCAGCAGCCCTGCATTAGTCGTTGCTAGTAGAAGGGATATAAAATGTTCAGAACCATCAACGTTGTGTTTGTCTGATCCTGGTTGTCTTCCCTTCAGGAAAATGTCTGCCAACATCACCGGCATGCTGAACGCCACTCTCCCAACCGTCAACTCAACCCTGCTGCCCTCCCCTTCTTCCCAGCAACCCCTGTGGAACTCATCTTCCCAGCAACCCCTCTGGAACTCATCTTCCTCCTCCGCCGACCTGCTGGTCTCTCCCAACCTGGCCTACGTGGCGGCGGAGCTGGTCATCGCCGCCCTCTCCACCGCCGGCAACCTGATGGTCTGCGCCGCCGTGGGGCTCAACAGGAAGCTGCGTACCGTCACCAACTACTTCCTGGTGTCGCTGGCGGTGGCCGACGTCTGCGTGGGCGCGCTGGCCATCCCGTGCGCCATCCTGACCGACGTGGGCGTGCCCCGCCACGACCTCTACCTGTGCCTGCTGACGCTGAGCGTGCTCATCACGCTGACGCAGAGCTCCATCTTCAGCCTGCTGGCCGTGGCCGTGGAGCGCTACGTCGCCATCTTCCTGCCCTTCCGCTACCACGCGCTGATGACCCCGCGCAGCGCCGCCCTGGTGATCCTGGCCACATGGGCGCTGGCGTTCCTCATCGGCCTGGTGCCGCTGATGGGCTGGCACGGGCCGCCGCCGCCGTCCGGCTACTGCCTCTTCGTGTTCGTGGTGGACATGACCTACATGGTCTACTTCAACTTCTTCGCCTGCGTGCTGGCGCCGCTGGTGGTCATGTTCCTCATCTACGCGCAGATCTTCGCCACGGTCCGGCGGCAGTCGCGCCGCATCGCGGCCGAGCGCCTCGCCGGGGGTGGGGCCGGCGGTGGCGGGGAGGAGGAGCAGGCAGCCAGCATGAGGCGGGAGATGAAGACGGCCACCTCCCTCTTCCTCGTCCTCTTCCTCTTCACAGTCTGCTGGATCCCGCTGCACGTCATCAACTGCTTCCTGCTGCTGTGCCCGCGCTGCCCGGTGCCGTTCGAGCTGCTGCTCGCCGCCATCATCCTCTCGCACGCCAACTCCGCCATTAACCCCTTCCTCTACGCCTACAAGATGAGGGTCTTCCGGGAATCCTTCAAAGCCATCTTCCTCTGCTTCCGGACGACAGGGCACGGGGAGGAGGACGGCGGTGGGGGCAACCGATCACGCCCTGGGCACTGAGCGACGCTGCGATTGTTGTCTAGTGAGGTGACTACTGTACAGAAACGCTAGGAAGTGAGTGAGCTATGGTTGGAGCAACAGAGCAGGTTCTCAGTGATGTCAGCAGTGGTGAGAAGAGGAAGTGTGCACGTGTACCAGGTGTCCCCGCATCGCTCGCCAGTAAACTTCCACCCTCGCTTACCCACGCCGGGCTCCATCTCAGGTCCTCTGACCTGCCGACGAACACGCCAGCTACGCCACTGAAAAGCTAGCGATGGAAAGCTATTCGATGGCGCAGGTGAGCTGTATTTATATGGAGGAGTGAGTTTAACAAAATCTCTGTTGTAATGAACTGACCAACCAGGATATCAAATAGCATTGGGTTGTTGTATTGTCCATACAGTTGATCTATCCGTGATCCTATTGATCCGTATGGATTGCCCAACATGGTTCAGCATGTATGTGGACCACGGATTAATTGCAAAACTAAGTAATAATGCCCCAAAATCTTGATGTCGCAGTGGAAAAATAGGCAAGGCAGATGAGCATGGTGCGTTTTACTTTGAAGTGCAATGATTGGTTGATTATGCAAAAAGCCCTGGTGTGTTCACGTAGAGGGAATGCTGAATCCCAATTGCATTTCGGTTGCAAAAAGTGAGAGGATCGGAAGAAGTAGAAAAGCCTTGCTGCTAGGCTATGAACATTAACTCACATCGTTTATCTCTACAACCCTGTTTGTAACTTGAAATAAGATCATATAGGCCTATTCATCTAGGAAGCATATTGCACACAATATTCCAGGCACCAACAAGCCGATCGTAGAGTAGAGAATGTGAGCCGCGAGTGTAGCCTACAGACGTAACGGAGAATGGCCAGTCTGCACGCTGTGCGCATGCGTGCTGGAGCAAGTGGGGAAGCTATTTCATTTCTAAAGACGTTTCTAAAGATCATATTACAGAGGCATGTGAAAAAACACAACAAGCCCTCGCTCTATGTAAGCACAACTAGCGATTCATAAAGACAGATTGATGAAAACCGTTTCGCAGCAGAAAATAGATTTTTTACAAGCCGCATTCTCAGTGCCCCGTCCGCCGCCATTACATGGATATACTGGCTCGCGCTGGATTTTAAATTTCTTCTACAGGCCTCCGAATTACACCAAAATTATCTCGGTGAGTCAAACGTCTTATAATATGCCGTAAATAAGGTCCAGGTTGTCAAAAACGAGCATTCTCCTTTAAAAAATATCCCCCCACACCCCCACCCCCAAATCTCCGCGTACACCACTGTACCAACAGGTGCCCCGTGGCATGGATGGAGGACAAACAGGCTCCTCACCCTTCAGACTTGACGATGGGCAGCTTCCTCTTGAGCTCCTCCTTATCTTCCACCCTCAGCGTGTTGAAGCCTTTGAGCTGGGCAGCGCTGTACTCGGGTTTGAAGTCCAGCTCCTCCCTGCGACCCACAAAGCAGGCAGTGTGGTACCAGCGGTCGATCAGGCCCAGCTGGGGCTTCTCTGGGTCTATGGTCTTCTTGGACACCCGGATCTGGTCCTTGAGCGGAGGGGGGAAGCAGGACTTTCATCCATACTGTAGCATAATACTGCAATCTGTCTGCCGCGTATATGTGTTAATACCTGTGTATGTATACCTCTGTTGTTTTTGTGTACTTAGATAACAAATGTATGTGTCCAGACTATTGCTGTCCCATTTGTCTGAGAAAAATAATAACAAAAGGGGACAATTTCATTTTGCTTGATGAACTGTAAATAAAGGTAACTAGTGACCATGTCTAACCTTTTCGATTTTCTGCTCACAGCCTTTGCATGTGCTGCGGTTGGATTTGGCATACTCCACCGCAAAGTTATTCAGCGTTTTCTCTCCCTTGGCTCCGCCTTTGGAGTCCCCCTTTCCTGTGGAGGGGGGGTAAAGAACATCAGCGATCTGACCTTTCACCTTCTGCTCATGTGTCATTACTACAAAAGTCCAATTTATTAGGGCTAGAATCGATTTGATTCCGATTCACAAGGTTCAGAATCGATTATCACGATTCAATTCGATTCAATATCGATTCGGTTAGTGTTACTAAAACCTGGTTGTTTTTTTTTGCTGTAAACTTAATTACATGACTGCCAAGTTATGCAACACATCAATACTAGGGCTGGGTATCAATACTGAAGAATGAATGAATGAATGAATGAATGAATGAATGAACTGTTCAATTCAATAAATAAATAAACTATTCAATAAAAGATCGATTTGGGGGTTCATGAATCGATTCTGAATCATTTGATCGATTTTTTTTTAACCCAGCCCTACAATTTATGCTTCATAAGTCAAATGTTGTACGACTCTTAAGTATTCTTTAATTTAAGATAGGATAACAATTAATCTACATTGACATTTCATCACTTGGACCATGTAATTCATTTGTAATGCTGTAATAAGCCTTAGAGCTACTGGTTTTGATATTGGGGATCCACTCATGAGTCTGAAGGACATCGCTGTGATCAGCGAATTACATAAACCAGGCGAAAGGTCAAAGGTTGAAGTCTGACCTCCTGTGGCTCCCCCGTTGTCAATGGCCTTCTTGACCTTCTCCTGGTCCTCCCAGCGGAGGTCAGAGAACCCAGCAATGTCGGCTGTCGACTGGGCCGCTGCCCGCAGCCAGAAGCAAGAGAAGTGGTGCCAGTGGGGAACCTTCCCATCAAACATGGGCGACTGCAAAGGACAAGACGCGAAGGGGTGGGTTACAGGGGAGGGACCTTGATGAAGATGGTGAGGACTCGGAGCCTCCACAGCTCTCCACAGCTCCATAGCAGAAAGAAACCAAGGCCATGGTATGTTCTTCACCTACTACAGCTAAACATTGGTGAATAGAATTATTATCACAGCAGTCATGTCAACTCATTCAATTTCCTAACAGTCTGGAGGTGGAACGTCCTGTGGCTGGGCCTTCACCATCAGATAAAGACACACTGTTATTCATACTGAATAATGTTTTTATTTGATTTAAGATGGACACAAATCTAAAATTCGACTGACTTCAGGCCCACTGCTCAGTTCCTGTAATACCTGCAGTGTTTATGACAATTTCACAAGACACTCTATGGGGTGTCCTTTCTGGCAAGACCTCATTCATACATATAGCCAGTACGGTTCTGAAGCTAGACATTTTGATACGAGTGTCATTTTTGGCGTGTTTGCTCCAAAATAGGGTGGGAGTGGAAGAGGTTAAAGGGAACATTAAACATGTTATAAAAATAGTTACTTTATATCAACCTAAGATCCCTCCTAAAGGCCCATGGGTCTCATACTTTCTATGTTTATTAGGGACAAGTCGTTTGAGAAGAAGCTAACTAGATGGATCTATGCCGATTATGTGGGGCATTTGACCATCTTACAATCTTACACAGAGATTGCCTGATTCAAAACATTGAAATTACATTTTCTACAAGCATCAAATAACTCCCATGAATTGTAATGACATAATTCAAGCTGGAGCTACGTAAGATGAATAAAAAAAAATCTTTATTAAATCTGACAACTAGCTAATGCTAGCTCGCTATTGATACACATAACTAGCTATCTTGCAAAAGTGAGCTAGCCATTTGAGTTTGGTTTTTCCTAAATGAAGGCTGTAACGTGGTATTGTTATGGAGAGGTCTTGTTGGTTGGGTCAGGGCCGCATCAAAGGACAGAAGCAGTCAAGACTCTGGTTTCATCCACCCCTTCAAGCAGGCCATTATAACCCTGAAGAGGGCCCATCGCAACAATACCGATACATCGTGCATGCCAGAACAGTATCTAACGCAATTAATTCAATTAAGTCATTTTCGGATAACCAAGCATGATAGGGCAAATTAATCTGTGCATTTGGGACCAACCCTGCCTGCTCTTATCTGTGATAGAGAAGAGCCCGTACATACATACCTGCACCATGATGGCCATGCGCAGAGAGTCTTTGGCGATGCTTTCTTTGCATTTCTTGCACGACGCGCGTCCGGTTTTGGCATATTCGGCTTTGTAAAGCTTGTCGTCTTGTGAATCTGCCATCCTTGTTTGGGGTTTTCACTCGAAATGAGATTAGTAGAGTGTGAAGCGAACTTTCCGAGCCACAACAATCACAATGCAGCAGCAGATTGGGCTCCAGACATGGAAGAAGCCCGCGTGCACCAGGGGTGTGTTCAGCCTCGACAAAACGTGGCAAAACGTTAATTGAAACGGAAACAGGGGTGCGTTGAACACCCTGTGTGGTTAAACGGGGATTATTTATCAGGCTGCTGATTTGGTAACACCTCTGACACACTCGTTAACGAGAGAAAACCTACCCCAAAGCCCGTTGCACTCCGTTTCACCACGTTTTCAGGAAACTATTCGGTCAACCCGAAAACCGTAGCAAAACAGTGCAGAACATTTTGAGATTGAACTCACCCCAGATACCCGCGTAGAGGCGCAGACAAGAGCAATCGAGTGAAAGCTGATCATGAATTTATTAGCCGTGGAAAGTCGATCAGATTTTTTCAGACAGATTTCATCTTTTATGAGATTATAACAATGAGGTGGAGACTCACGATTTCCACATGGATTTACATTGCTCTCACCCGGCGTTGCCCTCATGCTGTGTTCACACCGGGCGCAGCGAGAAAATTTGCGCCCGGTGTGAACACAGCATCAGTCCAGTAGGTCATTGATCAGACTGATTCCCCATGCCAGATGTTTTAAATGGCACATCCTTGATAGGTTGAAAGTAGACACAAAATAAATCACTTATATGATCCATTTTGTTCATCTTTATCAAGAGAGATAAAAAGTGTACTGTATGGCAAATAAGCTTGATTTGATGTAGGCCTACAGTCAGACACCCAGTATGCTTGAAGACTTAAAAATGGGTCCATCTGTAAATTCATGTCAGTCAAGTATCAAGTATTGGATCAGTTTTGTGCCGTATTGACAAGATCCTTGATCAGCCACTGGATGTCAACTCAACAAACCAATGGATGTCAACACTACACACAACAAATGCCAGTCAATACATACACCAACGTTATGGAATAATAATTTAAAACTAGTGCTGCGAGCAGCAGTGAGCGGGCCCTCGCACCCCACGCGGGTCGGGGTGTGGCGCCGTTAAAGGGTGTGCTATTTCGGTGTCCAGTTCTGACAGAAACGTCCTGTCACCAGTAGGTGGCGCTCTAAGCGTGACTCAATACCGACGCATAGATGTGTTCAGGACAGTACCTTGATGAAGCGTGAGAAATGTTGTGTAAATCGGACAAAGTATGTAGGACTTATGAGGACTTCCTGTAAGCAGTAGGTGGCGCTGTAGGTATGACGCAATACTGACCTACAGATGTGTTCAAGATGCGACCTTCATGAAGCGTCAGCAATTTGGTGCAAATCGGATGATGTATGCAGGAGTTATGAGGACTTCCTGTTTCACCAATAGGTGGCGCTATAAGTATGAAGCAATACTGACACATAGATGTGTTTAGGACAGAACCGTCATGAATCGTGAGATAAATCGGACAAATTGGACAAGTATGTAGGAGTTATGAGGACTTCCTGTAAGCAGTAGGTGGCGCTGTAGGTATGACGCAATACTGACCTACAGATGTGTTCAAGATGCGACCTTCATCAAGCATTAGCAATTTGGAGTAAATCGGATAATGTATGTAGGAGTTATGAGTACTTCCTGTTTCACCAGTAGGTGGCGCTGTAAGTGTAACTCAATACCGACGCATAGATGTGTTCAGAAGGTGACCTTCATGAAGCGTCAGCAATTTGGTGCAAATCGGATAATGTATGCAGGAGTTATGAGGACTTCCTGTTTCACCAATAGGTGGCGCTATAAGTATGACGCAATACTGACACATAGATGTGTTCAGGACAGAACCGTCATGAAGCGTGAGATAAATCAGACAAATCGGATAATGTATGGAGGAGTTATGAGGACTTCCTGTTTCACCAATAGGTGGCGCTATAAGTATGACGCAATACTGACACATAGATGTGTTCAGGACAGAACCGTCATGAAGCGTGAGATATATCGGACAAATCGGATAATGTATGGAGGAGTTATGAGGACTTCCTGTTTTACCAATAGGTGGCGCTATAATTATGACGCAATACTGACACATAGATGTGTTCAGGACAGAACCTTCATGAAGCGTGAGATATATCGGACGAATTGGACAATGTATGGAGGAGTTATGAGGACTTCCTGTTTCACCAATAGGTGGCGCTATAAGTATGATGCAATACTGACACATAGATGTGTTCACGACAGAACCGTCATGAAGCGTGAGATATATCGGACAAATTGGATAATGTATGGAGGAGTTATGAGGACTTCGTGTTTTATGGCGAAATGTCAAACTTTGGCGGGGCGCCACGGCAAGGGTGTTTGGTGAAAACTCAATTTTTTTGATAACTTTTGATCACAAAGGTCTTAAGATGAAGCTGACCCGATATGAAGTTGATCGGATGAAATCTGTAAGAGGAGTTCGTCGAAGTACAAGGCATGGAAATGGTCAAAACAAGGACAAAATGGCACATTAAAATCAAGATGGCGGCCTTCCTGTTGCATGTTGGGTATAGCTCCAAGAGACATTTTAGTGCGTCTCGATGAACTACATATGCCCACCGAATTTCGTTCGCCTACATCAAACTGAAAGGTGGGGCTCGCCATTTTAGATTTTCCAGGGGGCGCTCTTGAGCCGTTTTGCCACGCCCATTTCCGTCACCCATGAATTATCAAATTTTTCACCGGGACTGACGTATCTGCAAAGTTTCATCCGTTTTCATCGATGTTTAGGCCGCCAAAAAGGCATTTGTTTTGGAAGAAGAAGGAGGAGAAGAAGGAGAAGGAGAATAATCCTTCGAAATACAATAGGGCCTCGCACCGCCAGTGTGCTCGGGCCCTAAAAATGTAGCCAGAAGGAAACAGTCAATAAACATGTTGCTTTTAAAAGGTTTATTTTAAAATGTTTAAAGGACATTCCAAAAGCGAGATCCTTCCTCAGGCATGGTCAGTCTAGGGGTAACCCCCAATTACTGCCCTTTGCAGATCTAAATGGAAAAGACAGACCAATTACACATCAATAATCTGGGATGCAATCTGATTTTTGCCTTGAGGCATACATTCATACCTACCAATAAATATAGTCCTCAAATCACTGGAACCTGCTCCAGGAACACTTGCTCTGAGCAATACCCATACCCCTTTGTTGGCTTTTGGCGTTTTTAGGGCCCGAGCACTGGCGGTGCGAGGCCCTATTGAAACTCGAAGGATTATTATTCTTCTCCTTCTCCTTCTCCTTCTCCTTCTTTACTCCAAACAAATGCCTTTTAGGCGGCTTGAACATCGATGAAAACGGATGAAACTTTGCAGATACGTCAGTCCCGGTGAAAAATTTGATAATTCATTGGTGACGGAAATTGGCGTGGCAAAACGGCTCAAGAGCGCCCCCTGGAAAATCTAAAATGGCGAGCCCCACCTTTCAGTTTGATGTAGGCGAACGAAATTCGGAGGGCATATGTATTTCATCGAGCCACACTTAAATGTCTCTTGGAGCTATACCCAACATGCAACAGGAAGTCCGCCATTTTGCTCTTAATGTGCCATTTTGTCCTTGTTTTGACCATTTCCATGCCTCGTACTTCGACGAACTCCTCCTACAGATTTCATCCGATCAACTTCATATCGGGTCAGCTTCATCTTAAGACCTTTGTGATCAAAAGTTATCAAAAAAATTGAGTTTTCACCAAACACCCTTGCCGTGGCGCCCCGCCAAAGTTTGACATTTCGCCATAAAACACGAAGTCCTCATAACTCCTCCATACATTATTCAATTTGTCCGATATAGCTCACGCTTCATGACGGTTCTGTCATGAACACATCTATGTGTCAGTATTGCGTCATACGTATAGCGCCACCTATTGGTGAAACAGGAAGTCCTCATAACTCCTGCATACATCATCCGATTTGCACCAAATTGCTGATGCTTCATGAAGGTGGCCTTCTGAACCCATCTATGTGTCGGTATTGAGTCACACTTACAGCGCCACCTACTGGTGAAACAGGAAGTCCTCATAACTCCTACATACTTTGTCCGATTTACACAACATTTCTCACGCTTCATCAAGGTACCGTCCTGAACACATCTATGCGTCGGTATTGAGTCACGCTTAGAGCGCCACCTACTGGTGACAGGAAGTTTCTGTCAGTACTGGACACCGAAATAGCACACCCTTTAACGGCGCCACACCCCGACCCGCGTGGGGTGCGAGGGCCCGCTCACTGCTGCTCGCAGCACTAGTTCTTCTTTGTTGCTCTGCGTTGTGTAATTTTGTATAAGCCTTAATAAAGTTGCAGCACCATCTAATTATGAACCACGATGTTGATAGCCTTCTTTGTTGTGATAGTATTGATAAAATCACCCAACACGGGATTGGAAGCGGCGACAGATGATAGATTTATTGTACAAAGATACAATCACATGGAACACTGGGATGTTTCCCTCGTCTCTCTCTCCCTGCTTCTGGACTGGGAATGCTGGAGCTGGGGATGGTAGCCGGTCTGGGGCTTGGACTGGGGAGGCTGGGGTGGAGGCTGGGGCTGAGGCTGGGGTGGAGGCTGGGGCTTGGATTGGGGATGGTAACCAGTCTGCAGCTGGGTCTGGGGCTTGGACTGGGGATGCTGGAGCTGGGGCTGGGGCTGGGACTGGGCATGGTAGCCAGTCTGGGGCTGGAGCCTGGACTGTGGATGTGGCTGGTAGCCAGTCTGGGGCTGGGGCTGGAGCCTAGACTGGGTCTGATAGCCGGTCTGGATCTGGGGCTGGGGTTTGGATTCAGCATGGGTCTGGGACTTGGACTGGGATTGTTGGAGCTGGGGCTGGGATTGGGACTGGGGCTGGAGCTTGGACTGTGGATGGAGCTGGGGCTGGTACCTAGTCTGGGTCTGGGGCTTGGTCTGGGGATGCTGAGGCTGGGGCTTGGATTGGGACTGGGGCTGGTAGCCAGTCTGAGGCTTGGACTGGGGATGCTGGGGCTGAGGCTGGGGCTGAGGTTGGGGATGATAAGCAGTCTGCAGCTGGGTCTGGGGCTTGAACTGGGGATGAGGCTGGGTCTGTGTCTGAGGCTTGTACTGGGATTGCTGGAACTGGGACTTGGATTTGGACTGTGGCTGGGGCTGAGACTGGGCATGGTAGCCTGTCTGGGGCTGGAGCTTGGACTGTGGATGGGCCTGGGGCTGGTAGCCAGTCTGGGACTGGAACCCTAACTGGGTCTTGGCCTGGGGCTTGGACTGGGAAGGCTGGGGTGGAGGCTGGGGCGGAGGCTGGGGCTTGGATTGGGGATGGTAACCAGTCTGCAGCTGGGTCTGGGGCTTGGACTGGGGATGCTGGGTCTGGGGCTTGGACTGGGGATGCTGGGTCTGGGGCTTGGACTGGGGATGCTGGGTCTGGGGCTTGGACTGGGGATGCTGGGTCTGGGGCTTGGACTGGGGATGCTGGGTCTGGGGCTTGGACTGGGGATGCTGGGTCTGGGGCTTGGACTGGGCATGGTAGCCCGTCTGGGGTTGGAGCTTGGACTGTGGATGGAGCTGAGGCTGGTAGCCAGTCTGGGGTTGGGGCTGGAGCTGGAGCCTAGACTGGGTCTGGTAGCCGGTCTGGATCTGGGGCGGGGGTTTCGACTGGGTCTGGTAGCCAGTCTGAGCAGAACTTGCTCCATATCCCTTGATGGACCCTGTAGAAACACTGCCAGGCAACTGGGGAGGTTGGGGTTGAGGCTGGGTCTGGGTCAGGGGCTTGGACTGGGATTGCTGGAGCTGGGGCTTGGATTGGGTATGGTAGCCCATCTGGGGCTGAAGCTTGGACTGTGGATGAGGCTGGGGCTGGTACCCAATCTGGGGCTGGGGCTAGGGTTTGGACGGGGGCTGGTAGCCAGTCTGGGGCTTGGACTGGGGATGCTGGGGTTGAGGCTGGGTCTGGGTCTGGGGCATGGACTGGGATTGCTGGAGCCGGGGCTGGGATTGGTACTGGGGATGGGGCTTGGGCTGGGCATGGTAGTCCATCTGGGGTTGTAGCCTGGACTGTGGATGGGCCTGGTTGCCAGTCTGGGGCTGGGGCTGGAGCCTAGACTGGGGCTGGTAGCCAGTCTGGATCTGGGGCTGGGGTATAGACTGGGGCTGGGGCTTGGATTCAGGGTGGGTCTGGGGCTTGGACTGGGATTGGAGGAGCTGGGGCTTGGACTGGGGATGGTAGCCCATCAGCAGCTGGTTCTTGGATTGGGATTGGGGCTGGTAGCCAGTCTGAGCAGAACTTGCTCCATACCCCTTGATGGACCCTGTAGAAACACTGCCAGGCTGGGGCTGGGGATGGTAGATGGTCTGGGGTTGGGGTATGGACTGTGACTGGGGCCTGGATTCAGGGTGGGTCAGCGGTTTGGACTGGGGATGCTGGGGCTGGGGTTGAGGCTGGGTCTGGGGCTTGTACTGGGATTGCTGGAGCTGGGGCTGTGATTGGGACTGTGGCTGGGGCTGAGACTGGGCATGGTAGCCTGTCTGCGGCTGGAGCTTGGACTGTGGATGGGCCTGGGGCTGGTAGTCGGTTTGGGGCTGTAACTGGGGCTGGGGCGGGTATCTGATCTGGGGCTGGGACTGGGGATGCAGAAGCTGGGGCTTGGATTGGGACTGGGGCTGAGGCTTGGACTGCGGATGGTAGCCGGGCTGGGGCAGTGGCTTTGGCTGGGAAAGCTTGAGCTGGGGATGGTAGCCGATCTGGGTCTTGGCTTGGGGATGCTGGGGCTGAGGTTGGGGATGGTAACCAGTCTGCAGCTGGGTCTGGGGCTTGGACTGGGGATGCTGGGGCTGGGGTTGGGGTTGAGGCTGGGGCTTGTACTGGGATTGCTGGAGTTGGGGCTGTGATTGGAACTGTGGCTTGGACTGGGCAGTGTAGCCCGTCTGGAGCTGGGGCTTGGACTGGGCATGGTAGCCCGTCTGGGGATGGTGGCCAGTCTGAGCAGAACTTGATCCATACCCTGTAGAAACACTGCCAGGCTGAGGCTGGGTAAGGTAGATGGGCTGGGGCTTGGATTCAGGGTGGGTCTGGGTCTTGGACTGGGGATGCTGGAGCTGGGGTTGAGGCTGGGTCTGGGTCAGGGGCTTGGACTGGGGATGCTGGAGCTGGGTCTGGGATTGGGACTGGGGCTGAGGCTTGGACTGGGCATGGTACCCAGTCAGGGGCTGGAGCCTGGACTGTGGATGGAGCTGGGGCTGGTAGCCTGTCTGGGGCTGGGGCTGGAGCCTAGACTGAGGCTGGTAGCTGGTCTGGACCTGGAGCTGGGGTTTGGACTGGGGCTGGTAGCCAGTCTGAGCAGAACTTGCTCCATATCCCTTGATGGACCCTGTAGAAACACTGCCAGGCTGGGTCTGGGGATGGGAGATGGTCTGGGGCTTGGATTCAGGGTAGGTCTGAGGCTTGGACTGGGGATGCTGGGGTTGGGTTTGAGGCTGGGTCTGGGTCTGGGGCTTGGACTGGGATTGTTGGAGCTGGGGCTGTGATTGGGACTGGGTCTGGTAGCCAGTCTGAGCAGAACTTGCTCCATACCCTATAGAAACACTGCCAGACTGGGGCTTGGACTCGGGTTGGGGCTTGGACTGCCGATGGTAGCCAGTCTGGGGATTGGACTGGGCATGCTGGGGCTGAGGCTGGGGCTGAGGTTGGGGCAGATGCTGGGGCTGAGGCTGGGGCTTGGATTGGTAACCAGTCTGCAACTGGATCCGTGGCTTGGACTGGGGATGCTGGGGCTGGGGTTGGGTTTGAGGCTGGGTCTGAGTCTGGGGCTTGTACTGGGATTGCTGGAGCTGAGATTGGGACTGGGTCTGGGGCTTGGACTGGGGACGGTAGCCGGGCTGGGGCTGTGGCTTGGGCTGGGAATGCTGGAGCTGGGGCTGATAGCTGGTCTGGGTCTTGGCCTGGGGTTTGGACTGGGGATGGTAGCCCGTCTGTGGCTGGTTTTTGGATTGGGGCTGATAGCCGGTCTGGGGATGCTGGGGCGGAGGCTGGGGCTGAGGCTGGGGCTTGGATTGGTAACCAGTCTGCAGCTGGGTCTGGAGCTTGGACTGGGGATGCTGGAGCTGGGGCTGGGATTGGGATTGGGACTGGGGCTGAGGCTTGGACTGGGCATGGTACTCAGTCAGGGTGTTAGGGTTTTGGTTTGGGACCCAGGCGCAACAGGAAAGGAGGAGGCAAGGAACGGTAAAGCCCGGAGGGGCGATTTAATAAGATCACAAAGGGGGATGTGGTAGTCGTACAGCCGATGGTCAGGCAGGAGCGTGGTAGTCGTACAGGCGATGGTCAGGCAGGAGCGGGGTTGTCGTACAGGCGATGGTCAGGCAGGAGCGGGGTTGTCGTACAGGCGATGGTCAGGCAGGAGCGGGGTTGTCGTACAGGCGATGTTCAGGCAGGAGCGGGGTTGTACAGGCGATGGTCAGGCAGGAGCGGGGTAATCGTACAGACGTGGGTCAGGCAGGAACTGGAGAGATGAGGAGGGGAGGCAGGGTGAGTGAGAGTAATCACAAACGGGGAACGGGAAAAAACACTACAAAATACGGGTAAGGAGATTGTAGGCTAGGCTATACTTTACCACAAGAGTATTATGGTAAGATCTGGCGATGAGTGGAGTGTAGACCAGGTTCTTGTAGAGGTTGAAGGTGATTGCAGAACGAGGGACAGGTGTGGTGATGATAATTGGAAACCGGTGAGTAGAGCCGCGCCCGCGTCATCGTCGGAGACGAGCGCGCCGTTCTTGTCTTTGCGCACGGGCCGATGTGCTGGGCATGTCGGGATCCGACTCTTCGTCATCGGAGAGGGAGGAGACTGCCGAGTCCGCGGAGCTGGCCGGAGACGGGGAACGCCCGGCCGTGGGGGGAAACTCCGGCGAGTCAGAACGTTGTATGCCCGGGCCGATGCGACGTGCGGTAGAGCGCGTAGGACGCCCCGAGCGCGCAGCGGGCCCAGAGGGGAGAGAGGGAGGCGGTTGTGGAGGCGAGGGCATGCGAGCCGTAACAGGACCCCCCCCCCGAGGGGAGCCACCTGGCGACCGTCCGGGGGCGTCAGGATGGGCCCGGTAGAAGTCCCGGAGGAGAGACGGGTCCATAATGAGCTGCCTGGAGATCCAGCTGCACTCCTCGGGGCCGTACCCCTCCCAATCCGCCAGGTATTGGAAACCCCGACCCCGGCGGCGCACCTTCAGCAGCCGCCGAACCGTCCACTGGGGATGCCCGTCGACCATCTGGGGAGGCGGAGGAGCCGGGGCAGAAGGCATGAGGGGACTCGAGGAGACAGGCTTGACCTTGGACACGTGGAACACAGGGTGTACCCGCATGGAAGCAGGGAGCTTAAGGCGTACCGCAGCTGGGTTCAGGACACGGTCGATCTCGAAGGGCCCAACGAAGCGCGGAGCCAGCTTCCTGGAGGGGACCTGGAGCGGAAGATCAGCGGTGGAGAGGTAGACACGTTGACCGGGCCGATACGCCGGAGCAGGAGTGCGGCGGCGGTTGGCCCCGCGGCAGGAGCGCTCGTTGGAGCGGAGCAGGGCCCTGCGGACCTCCCTCCAGACACGGCGACAGCGGCTGAGGTGGGCCTGGACGGAGGGGACGGAGGCCTCCGACTCCTGGAGAGAGAACAGCGGGGGCTGGTACCCGAGGGATGACTCGAACGGAGACCTGCCAGTGGCAGCGCTGGTCAGGGCATTGAGGGAGTATTCGACCCAGGGTAGGTCCTTGCTCCAGGAGGTGGGATGGAGAGCCGACACACAGCGGAGAGCGGACTCCAGGCTCTGGTTGGCCCGTTCGGCCTGGCCGTTGGTCTGCGGGTGGTAGCCAGAGGAGAGGCTGATGGTGGCGCCGATCTCTTTGCAGAAGGCCCTCCAGACCTGGGAGGTGAATTGAGGCCCACGGTCCGAGACAATGTCTCCGGGGAGACCGTGGAGCCGGTAGACATGCTGGACGAGGAGCTCAGCTGTCTCCGCAGAGGACGGGAGCTTGGGGAGCGCCACCAGATGGACCGCCTTGGAGAACCGGTCCACCACGGTGAGGATGACCGTGTTGCCCCTGGAGGGGGGAAGACCGGTGATGAAGTCCAGGGCGATGTGGGACCAGGGACGGCTGGGGACCGGGAGAGGACGCAGGAGGCCAGCCGGGGGCTGGTGGGACGCCTTGCTGCGGGAGCAGACGGGACAGGCGACCACAAACTCCCGAACGTCGGACCTCATGGAGGGCCACCAGAACCGTCGGCTCAGGAAGGAGAGGGTGCGGTGAACCCCGGGATGGCACGCAAACCGGCTGGCATGGCCCCACTGGAGCACCCGGGACCGGACCGAGTCAGGCACGAAGAGCCGGCGAGGAGGAACGTTGGCCGGACTGGGTTGGGCGCGTTGGGCCTGCCTCACCACTGCCTCGATGTTCATTGTGACCACCCCTATGACACGCGAGACCGGCAGGATGGACTCAGGCTCCGCGGGGGGCGCCTCGGGCGCGTGGAGGCGGGACAGCGCGTCGGCCTTGGCGTTGCGGGAGCCGGGTCGGAAGGTGAGGGTAAAATCAAACCTCCCGAGGAACTGGGACCACCGCGCCTGGCGGGAGTTGAGGCGCTTGGCCGCCCGGATGAAGGTCAGGTTCTTATGGTCTGACCAGACGAGGGTGGTGTGTTCGGCGCCCTCAAGCCAGTGGCGCCACTCCTCCAAGGCCCCCACCACCGCCAACAACTCCCTGTTCCCGATGTCGTAATTCACCTCTGCTGGGGTGAACCGGCGGGAGAGGAAGGCACAGGGGTGCAACTTCTGGTCCTCCACTGACCGCTGGGACAGAACAGCACCGATGCCTGTGTCTGATGCGTCCACCTCGACCACGAACTGCCTGGAGGGGTCAGGATGGAGAAGGACCGGGGCGGTGGTGAAGCACTTCTTGAGCGCGGAGAAGGCAGCGCTGGCAGCCGGTGTCCAGACGAACGGACGCAGGGATGAGGTGAGGTGGGTGAGGGGAGTTGCTACCCGGCTGTAGTCCCGTATGAAACGGCGGTAAAAGTTGGCGAAGCCAAGGAAGCTCTGAAGTTGCCTCCGGGTCGTGGGTTGAGGCCATTCGACCACGGTCTTGATCTTGCGGGGGTCGGGTCGCGTCAGACCTCCCTCCACAATGAGCCCCAGGAACTCCACTGACGAGGAGTGAAAAGTGCACTTCTCCGCCTTGATATATAGGCGGTTCTCCCGGAGACGCTGGATGACCATGCGGACATGCTGGACGTGCTCCTCAGCGCTCCTGGAGAATACCAGGATGTCGTCCAGGTAAAGGACCACAAAGACGTCCAGCATGTCCCTGAGCACGTCGTTCATCAGCGCCTGGAAGACGGCGGGGGCGTTGGTGAGGCCGAAGGGCATGACGAGGTACTCGTAGTGGCCACGGGAGGTCTTGAAGGCGGTCTTCCATTCGTCCCCCTCACGGATACGCACCAGGTGATAAGCGTTCCTGAGATCCAACTTGGTGAAGATGGTGGCACTGATGAGGGGTTCGAAGTTGGAGCTCATGAGGGGGAGTGGATATTTATTCTTAACCGTGATGTTATTGAGCAGCCTGTAGTCGATGCACGGCCTCAGATCTCCTCCCTTCTTCTTGACGAAGAAGAACCCCGCTGCCACCTGGGATCGAGATGGTCGGATGAGACCCTCGGCCAAGCACTCGGAGATGTAGGTGTCCATGGCTGCTTTCTCCGGGAGGGAGAGGTTGTAGAGACGACTTGCTGGGAGAGGGGCGCCAGGGTGGAGCTCGATGGCGCAGTCGTAGGGTCGATGAGGGGGGAGTGTGCGGGCGCGCTCCTTACTGAAGGCCTCTCCGAGGTCGTGGTACATCGAAGGGACCGTGGAGAGGTCCGGAGGAGCGGGACGGGGCCGGTCAACCCGAGTGGAGGTCTGAGCAGCTCGGAGGCAGCGGGCGTGGCAGGCGGTGCTCCAGCTGAGGATGTGCCCCGAGCTCCAGCAGACATGAGGGGTATGGAGTTCCAGCCAGGGCCTTCCTAGGATGAACGGAGCGTCGGGAGAGTGGATGACGAAGGGGCGGATGTTCTCCACGTGGTTTCCCGAGGCTGTGAGGGTGAGGGGCAGGGTCCGGTGAGTAATGGGACCCATGGGATGGCCATCCAGAGCGAAGGCCGAGAGGGGCCTCTCCAGAGGGGAGATGGGGAGCGCCGCTTTGTGGGCGAACTGGACGTCCACGAAGCTCTCGTCAGCACCGGAGTCGATGAGAGCAGGGACGGAGAGCGTGTGCCCCTGCCAGGCGAGGGTGACAGTGAACCTGGCGGCACTGGTCCGGGATTGGGGATGGATGAGCCGGCTTACTCGGTACCCCCTGGCGAGTGAGCCTACTCTTTTTGCCGCCCTGGGAGGTGCAGAGGAACAGGAGTCGACGGCGTGCGCTGGGCTAGCGCAGTATATGCACAGTCCGTGCTGTTCCCGGTGCTCACGCTCTGCAGGGGTCAGTCGGGTCCAACCCAGTTGCATGGGTTCCTCTCCAGCGGTGTTTGGGGGGGCGAGGGAGGCCGGGGCAGGCCGAGAGAGTCCGGCAGAGGGAGGCGGAGACGGTCTGGGTGCGCTGTGGTGTTGGTGCGCCCGCTCGCGCCTGCGTTCCCGGTGGCGCTCGTCTATGGCTATGGAGAGGGAGACGAGTTGGTTCAGGGTCGCTGGTCTGTCTCCTCCAGTCAGGCTGTCCTTCATGGCGTCCCCCAGACCCCGTCGGAAGGCGCTGTACAGGGCAGACTCGTTCCAGGAGCAACGGGCAGTGAGGATGCGGAACTCCGTGGCGTAGTCCGCTACTGAGCTGGAACCCTGGGTGAGGGCGGAGAGAGCAGCGTCCGCGTCCTGTCCGTGGACGTCGTGGTCGAACACAGTCCTGAATTCTGCCACGAAGGCTGTGTAGTCCTGCATGTAGGCAGCTGCGCCTTCGCGACCCGCCATGACCCAGCGGCGAGCCCGTCCCGTGGTTAAGTTAGCGATGTAGGCTATGCGAGCTGACGCAGTGGAGTACATGCTTGGCTGGAGATCAAACACGTACTCACACTGCATGAGGAACTCCCGGCAGAGGGTGAATGTCCCGTCGTAGGGGGCCGGGGAGGCGAGATGGGGCTCCCGGTTTGGTGGAGCGGTGGGGTTCAGGAACGGAGCCAGGCGGGCACTGAGCGCGGTGACCTGGTCGGACAGGGTGCTGACCAGAGTAGCGAGTCCCCTCAGTCGCTCGTCCTGGGCTTGCTGTTGGCCGGATACCTGCGGCAGTTGCTCAGCTTGGGTCTGTTGGAGGGCTTGGAGTGGTCCGGGAGGTGCAGGTCTCTCCTCCATGTTGGCTGGGTCAAAACTGGCCAGATCTTACTGTTAGGGTTTTGGTTTGGGACCCAGGCGCAACAGGAAAGGAGGAGGCAAGGAACGGTAAAGCCCGGAGGGGCGATTTAATAAGATCACAAAGGGGGATGTGGAAGTCGTACAGCCGATGGTCAGGCAGGAGCGTGGTAGTCGTACAGGCGATGGTCAGGCAGGAGCGGGGTTGTCGTACAGGCGATGGTCAGGCAGGAGCGGGGTTGTCGTACAGGCGATGGTCAGGCAGGAGCGGGGTTGTCGTACAGGCGATGTTCAGGCAGGAGCGGGGTTGTACAGGCGATGGTCAGGCAGGAGCGGGGTAATCGTACAGACGTGGGTCAGGCAGGAACTGGAGAGATGAGGAGGGGAGGCAGGGTGAGTGAGAGTAATCACAAACGGGGAACGGGAAAAAACACTACAAAATACGGGTAAGGAGATTGTAGGCTAGGCTATACTTTACCACAAGAGTATTATGGTAAGATCTGGCGATGAGTGGAGTGTAGACCAGGTTCTTGTAGAGGTTGAAGGTGATTGCAGAACGAGGGACAGGTGTGGTGATGATAATTGGAAACCGGTGAGTAGAGCCGCGCCCGCGTCATCGTCGGAGACGAGCGCGCCGTTCTTGTCTTTGCGCACGGGCCGATGTGCTGGGCATGTCGGGATCCGACTCTTCGTCATCGGAGAGGGAGGAGACTGCCGAGTCCGCGGAGCTGGCCGGAGACGGGGAACGCCCGGCCGTGGGGGGAAACTCCGGCGAGTCAGAACGTTGTATGCCCGGGCCGATGCGACGTGCGGTAGAGCGCGTAGGACGCCCCGAGCGCGCAGCGGGCCCAGAGGGGAGAGAGGGAGGCGGTTGTGGAGGCGAGGGCATGCGAGCCGTAACACAGGGGCTGGAGCCTGGATTGTGGATGGAGCTGGGGCTGGTAGCCTGTCTGGGGCTGGGGCTGGAGCCTAGACTGAGGCTGGTAGCCGGTCTGGATCTGGGGCTGGGGCTTGGACTGGGTCTGGTAGCCGGTCTTGGGCTTGGGCTGGGGTTTAGACTGGGTATGGTAGCCGGTCTGGGACTGGGGCTGGGGAAGGTAGCCGGTCTGGATCTGGGGCTGGGATTTGGACTGGGGCTGGTAGCTGGTTAGGGGCTGGGTTTGTGGCTTGGACTGGTAGCCAGTCTGGATCTGAGGTTTGGACTGGGTCTGGTAGCCAGTCTGGGTCTGGTAGCCAGTCTGAGCAGAACTTGCTCCATACCCCTTGATGGACCCTGTAGAAACACTGCCAGGCTGGGGCTGGAGATGGGAGATGGGCTGGGGTATGGACTGGGGCTGGGGCTTGGACTGGGGATGCTGATGCTGGGGTTGGGGTTGAGGCTGGGTCTGGATCAGGGGCTTGGACTGGGATTGGGACTGTGTCTGGTAGCCAGTTTGAGCAGAATTTGCTCCATAATGAATGATTGAATATGTGCCATGTATCTTACCTGTCTCTACATCCACCTTGAATCCATGCTTGATCCACCCTTCCAGTGGAATCAGGATAATCCAGATTGAGCATCAAAACTATCCTAATCTCCATTTTAGAATTTTTAAATATCCAAGAACAACATTTGATCAGGATTCTGGATAGGATTGGATTACCAAATCCATATCCCAATTTTGGAGGATCAGGATCACATATCCTGGTTTGAAATGCCCAATTTTGAGATTTAATCCTATCCTGATCATTCTGATCCAGATTGAACGTTTTGAAATACTGGGCCCAGGCTCTCATCACTCATCAGATTCAGATCCACTCTAGAGCCTACTACAAAACTGTGGCTGCATTCAGAATCACATAATGTCATACTACTGTATATAGTATGCCAAAAAATTATTTAATATGTCCCAGTACATAGTAGGCCACATGCAGTTTGACAACTAGACCAGGGAGGGGCCGGCTTATGTCTTCAGGACTAGTTAGTAGGAGGGAATCAGCTAGTCATGCCCCAAAATAGTCGTGAACTGAAATGACATGAAATAATGTCTGATAAATGAAGATAGGTCTTGTCACCTGGACACATCAGTTCCAATGCTTCCAATGCTAATCCAGCACAATATATATATAATATTAATATGAGCATGTGATCAGTACAGGTTAGTATTGGAGCGTAGAAGTAAATTGTAAGTAACATGGTTCTTAGATAGGCTAAGTGTAGGCAGACCTGAAAGCCCAATCACAATAATATGAGAACGACTGTAAACATATCACTTAACAGAATTAGATAATAAACAAGTCATGACTCAAACCTTTAAGACTTGATTAAACACACAGACACAGTAAGAGTAGAAATATGTTGTAATTTTGCACATGTGCTCTCAGGACTTGTCAACCATCCATCTTTGGAATGAAGAGAGGCGTGTAATGCACATGTAAATGTGCATAGAAGTAAAAAATTGGTATACTGTATATATAGACATGTTATTTTGCAGACTACATCTGGACACAATCTTCAGGATTGGTTTGCAGGGTTGACAGGTCTTCATTGTCCTAGGAATCAAGACGTGAGAAGTTTTTTTTTGCTGAGTAGTTCTGCACACATGTGGGATGTGTGTGTTCGTATGCTGGTTAGTACCTATACATGCGTGTGTGTGTTTGTGTGTGTATGTGTGTGTGAAAACTGTATGTTAATAAAAGGTGGGATTCATGGCATATTAAACATGTGGAATGTTTGTGTTTATATGGTGACTAGTATATGTGTGTGAGAACTGTATGTTGGTGCAGTTGATTGCATACAGGTGCCCCGTGGCATGGATGGAGGACAAACAGGCTCCTCACCCTTCAGACTTGACGGTGGGCAGCTTCCTCTTGAGCTCCTCCTTATCTTCCACCCTCAGCGTGTTGAAGCCTTTGAGCTGGGCAGCGCTGTACTCGGGTTTGAAGTCCAGCTCCTCCCTGCGACCCACAAAGCAGGCAGTGTGGTACCAGCGGTCGATCAGGCCCAGCTGGGGCTTCTCTGGGTCTATGGTCTTCTTGGACACCCGGATCTGGTCCTTGAGCAGAGGGGGGAAGCAGGACTTTCATCCAAACTGCAGCATAATACTGCAATCTGTCTGCGGCGTATATGTGTTAATACCACTGTGTATATATATAGTTTTGTTGCTGAACAGCCCCATTTCACTGGGACAGACTCCTTGTACATGTCAATTTAACTGGCAAATACAGTAAGTGAGTGATTCAGAGTTACAGTAGTGTGAATGCCATGGTTAGAATGGATAGAAGTTAAGCTATCCTTTGTGTATCTAAATGACACGTACGTTTGTTGCATGTTTATGCATGCAGACTACACCTGTTCAGTATTAAAAAAAGAATAAAAGCAAGCAATTTTCTTTTTGTGGTTGAACTGTAAATACATGAAGGTACTAATGACTCATCTAACCTTTGCAATTTTCTCTCCCTTGGCTCTGCCTTTGGTGTTCCCCTTACCTGTGTATGCTTACCCCTAGGGGTACATTGGAGTACTGCAGAGGTTAGGTGAGACTTTCAAAGTGTAAAAAAATAAATATTTATATACACACACACACACACATACACACACACACACACACACACACACACACACACAAAGGTTCAATATAAATATTTAAAAAAGCTTTTGTAAAATTAACATTTCAAATGGAAAAAGGTTTAATGGCATATCCTTAAGAACTTGCAACATTTATATATTGCACTGTGTATGCACACCCTGCATGTGGCAAACAAGCTTTGAATCAACGTATAATCAAAGAAGCCCATATGAAGTCTTAAAAGGGTCTATCAATATAACCTGGATAATTTGGTCTTGAGCCATTTTGACAGAGCTTCTTAATTGTGATGAGCCACTGGGTGTCACTCCAGTCAACCAGGTCAGTCTTAAATACAAATTCTGGTTACACCTTTCTTGATATATCGTGTTCAGCAGGCCAAAAACACCTTTTGTGAGGTCAGTGACCCTTGACCTTTGACCCCCACAATGTAATCAGTTATGCCGCATTCCAGATAGGATTTTGAGCCCGTAAGTTACGACTGAAAGTCACGACTCACGACTTCATAGCGTTCCAGGTAAACTGTCTGAATGCGTGGCATTCTGGATAAATGTAAACAAGCCGATATGGTAAAAGCTTGAGATTTGGCACATTGTCAGAGCTGACAAGCTAAACATTGTATGCCTGATTTCGCTATGCTAAGAAATCGTACGTTACAATTTATTTATTGACTTTTCGCCATTTGCATGGTCACGTTCAGGTTTACCTTAATGTTGGCTAGCTAGCACTTGGCTAGCTATCAACATATTTGGGCATCATTACATACACATAGCAGATTGTAATGCGTAATCGTTTGTATTATTTTGATTACAACGTACACATTAACTTTATGTTGCCCTAAAGTTATCTTTGTCGCTATACCCATTGGAGCTGCCTTCTT
The DNA here is from genome assembly GCF_949987555.1 of Borostomias antarcticus. Lineage (NCBI taxonomy): Eukaryota > Metazoa > Chordata > Actinopteri > Stomiiformes > Stomiidae > Borostomias > Borostomias antarcticus. The sequence goes on from NC_140252.1 coordinate 1,978,705, forward strand.
GCTTAGAGGGCTGTGGGACGTCAGAGCGCGCAACTGGGAGTATATCGATCTTGTACGAGTTCACGGGTGGGAAGTTACGGGTTTGACTGCCATTCCAGTGCATTTTCACGTGTAGAATGTTGGAAAAACGCGAGTTACGGGTTGCCTGGAACGCGCCATTAATCCGAGTCCAACTGGACATTTTACCCAAATATGAAAACATTTTAAGCCTTTCTTGAGATATTGTGTTCATCAGGCCAAAAACACATTTTGTGAGGTCAGTGACCTTGAACTTTGACCACCAAAATCAGTTCTTCAGTCCAATTGGACATTTAGGCCAAATATGAACACATTCTGTCAAGCAATTCCTGAGATATCATGTTCACTAGGCCAAAATCGCCTTTTGGGAGGTCAGTGACCCTTGACCCCCATGATCTAAGCAGTTCATCCTTAAGTGCCAGTGAACATTTGTACCAAAGGGGAAGAAATTCCATCAATGCGTTCCCAAGATATTGCATTATCAAACATCGGACGGACAGACAGACAACCACGAACCATAATAAATCCGGCCAGGCTATCGCCTGGCGGAGGCATAAAAACAACTTGGCCAGAAGGAAAGTCAATTGAAACTTTTTTTTTTTTGGTTTGCTTTTTTAAGTTTATTGAAATTCCAAAAGTAAATCCTTCCTCCCCCAGGCATGGTTAGTCTTTGAGTATGTCCAATTTCTGCCCTCTGCAGATCTTGATGGAAAAGTAAAACTAATTACACATGTTGAGGGTGAACAATTACCATTGCGCTCAACTGGTGTCTTTAAGGTAGATTTGGTACATGACCCACAGTACGATATACTTCAAGGAGATAGGGTCATAAAAAAGAAAGAAATCTTGCTCAAAAAGTTATTTTAAATGCTTAAAAAAAAAAAAAAAATGGTGCAAAAAGAGACGTTTCAACAACTAAGCCTTCATCAGCGTGTTCAAAAAGCATGAAAATACCTTTTTGAACCATATCTTTTGAGTGTGAATGTCAATCTGGGATGCCACCATTGTCTTTATCTTGAGGAATACATTCACACATACCCATTAATTATAACCCATTAATTATAATCCTTAAAGATCCACTGGAGTCCGTTCCTAAAACCCTTGCTCTGAGCAGAACTTCCACAATACTCCTTGATGTATCCGGTAGAGACACTGCCAATGACTGCAAGAGATGAGAGTATGGATTAAAAAGGCAGTGGGTGACCACAACACAGTATCTGCATTCTAAAACTGATTCAAGGGTTTGAGAAATTTACCTAGTAGAGTTACAGTTGGACTCATAGCCAGACCATGTAGAAACACTGCAGGGCTGGGTCTGGCAGCCAGTCTGGGAGCCAGTCTGGGGCTGGGAGCCAGTCTGGGGCTGGGAGCCAGGCTGAGGCTGGTAGCCAGTCTGAGCAGAACTTGCTCCATACCCCTTGATGGACCCTGTAGAAACACTACCAGGTTGGGGCTGGTAGCCAGTCTGGGGCTGGGGCTGAGGCTGGTAGCCAGGCCGGGGCTGAGGCTGGTAGTCAGTCTGGGGCTGAGGCCGGGGCCGAGTCTGGGGCTGAGGCTGGGGCTTGGGCTGGGGCTGGTAGTCAGTCTGGGGTTGAGGCTGGGGCTGGTAACCAGTCTGGGGCTGAGGCTGGGGCTTGGGCTGGGGCTGGAGCTGGTAGCCAGTCTGGGGTTGAGGCTGGGGCTTGGGCTGGGGCTGGTAGCCAGTCTGGGGTTGAGGCTGGGGCTTGGGCTGGTAGCCAGTCTGGGGCTGAGGCCGGGGCTGGTAGTCAGTCTGGGGCAGGTGGCCAGTCTGGGGCCGAGGCTGGGGCTGGGGCCGGGGCTGGGGCCAGGGCTGGGGCCGGGGCTGGGGCCGAGGCTGGTGGCCAGTCTGGGGCTGAGGCCGGGGCTGGGGGCCAGTCTGGGGCTGAGGGCCAGTCTGGGGCTGAGGGCGGGGCTGGGGGCCAGTCTGGGGCTGAGGCCGGGGGCCAGTCTGGGGCTGAGGGCCAGTCTGGGGCTGAGGGCGGGGCTGGGGGCCAGTCTGGGGCTGAGGGCCAGTCTGGGGCTGAGGGCGGGGCTGGGGGCCAGTCTGGGGCCCAGGCTTGGGCTGGTAGTCAGTCTGGGGCTGTGTCTGGGGCTGTGTCTGGGGCTGAGGCCGGGGCTGGGGGCCAGTCTGGGGCTGAGGCCGGGGCTGGGGGCCAGTCTGGGGCTGAGGCCGGGGCTGAGGGCCAGTCTGGGGCTGAGGGCCAGTCTGGGGCTGAGGGCCAGTCTGGGGCTGAGGGCCAGTCTGGGGCTGAGGCTGGGACTGGTAGCCAGTCTGGGGCCGAGGCTGGGGCTTGGGCTGGTAGTCAGTCTGGGGCTGAGTCTGGGGCCGTGTCAGGGGCTGGTGGCCAGTCTGGGGCTGAGGCCGGGGCTGTGAGCCAGTCTGGGGCTGAGGCCGGGGCCGGGGCTGGGAGCCAGGCTGGGGCTCTGACTGGTAGCCAGTCTGGGCAGAACCTGCTCCATGCCCCTTGGACCATGCAGGAGCCTGGAACTGGGGATGAGGCTGGGGCACGGGCTGGTAGCCAGTCTGGGACTGAGGCTGGGGCTGGGAGCCAGTCTGGGGCTGAGGCTGGGGCTGAGGCTGGGACTGATAGCCAGTCTGGGGATGAGGCCTGGGTTTGGGCTGGGAGCCAGTCTGGGGCTGGGGGCCAGTCTGGGGCTGGGGCTGGGAGCCAGTCTGGGGCTGAGGCTGGGGCTGGGAGCCAGTCTGGGGCTGAGGCTGGGGCTGAGAGCCAGTCTGGGGCTGAGGCTGGGGCTGAGAGCCAGTCTGGGGCTGAGGCTGGGGCTGGGAGCCAGGCTGGGGCCGAGGCTGGGGCTGGGAGCCAGGCTGGGGCCGAGGCTGGGGCTGGGAGCCAGGCTGGGGCCGAGTCTGGGGCCGTGTCTGGGGCTGTGTCTGGGGCTGTTGGCCAGTCTGGGGCCGAGTCTGGGGCCGTGTCTGGGGCTGTTGGCCAGTCTGGGGCCGTGTCTGGGGCCGAGTCTGGAGCTGGTGGACGGTCTGGGGCCGAGGATGGGGCTGGGAGCCAGGCTGGGGCTGGGAGCCAGGCTGGGGCTGGGAGCCAGGCTGGGGCTGGGAGCCAGGCTGGGGCTGGGAGCCAGGCTGGGGCTGGGAGCCAGGCTGGGGCTGGGAGCCAGGCTGGGGCTGGGAGCCAGGCTGGGGCTGGGAGCCAGGCTGGGGCTGGGGCTCTGACTGGTAGCTAGTCTGGGCAGAACCTGCTCCATGCCCCTTGGACCATGCAGGAGCCTGGATCTGGGGATGAGGCTGGGGCTCAGGCTGGTAGCCAGTCTGGGGCTGAGGCTGGGGCTTGGGCTGGTAGCCAGTCTGGGCAGAACTTGGTCCATACCACTTGATGGACCCTGTAGAAACACTACCAGGTTGGGGCGGGTAGCCAGTCTGGGGCTGAGGCCGGGGCTTTGGCTGGTAGCCAGTCTGGGACTGAGGCCAGGGATTGGGCTTGTAGCCAGTCTGGGGCTGAGGCTTGGGCTGGTAGCCACTCTGGGGTTGAGGCTGGGTCTGGTAGCCAGTCTGGGACTGAGGCCGGGGCTTTGGCTGGTAGCCAGTCTGGGACTGAGGCCGGGGCTTTGGCTGGTAGCCAGTCTGGGACTGAGGCCGGGGCTTTGGCTGGTAGCCAGTCTGGGACTGAGGCTGGGGCTTTGGCTGGTAGCCAGTCTGGGACTGAGGCTGGGGCTTCGGCTGGTAGCCAGTCTGGGCAGAACTTGGTCCATACCACTTGATGGACCCTGTAGAAACACTACCAGGTTGGGACTGGTAGCCAGTCTGGGGCTGAGGCCAGGGCTTGGGCTGGTAGCCAGTCTGGGGATGGGGCTCTGACTGGTAGCCAGTCTGGTCAGAACTTGCTCCATACCCCTTGGACCATGCAGGAGCCTGGATCTGGGGATGAGGCTGGGGCTCAGGCTGGTAGCCAGTCTGAGGCTGGGGCTGGGAGCCAGTCTGTGGCTGAGGCTGGGACTGATAGCCAGTCTGGGGCTGAGGCCGGGGTTTGGGCTGGTAGCCAGTTTGGGGCTGAGGCTTGGGCTGGTAGCCAGTCTGGGGCTCGTAGCCAGTCTGGGGCTGAGGCTTGGGCTGGTAGCTAGTCTGGGGCTGGGGCTTGGGCTGGTAGCCAGTTTGGGGCTGAGGCTTGGGCTGGTAGCCAGTCTGGGGCTGAGGCTTGAGCTGGTAGCCAGTCTGGGGCTGAGGCCAGGGCTTGGGCTGGTAGCCAGTCTGGGGCTGAGGCCAGGGCTCGGGCTGGTAGCCAGTCTGGGGCTGAGGCTGGGGCTGAGGCTGGGGCTGAGGCTGGTAGCCATACTGAACCGAACTTGCTCCATACCCCTTGATGGACCCTGTAGAAACACTACCAGGTTGGGGCTGGTAGCCAGTCTGGGGCAGGGGCTGGAGGCCAGTCTGAGGCTGGGAGCCAGGTTGGGGATTGGCCAGGGCGCAAGGCGAGGGAGTGGGCTGGGAGCCAGGCTGGGGCTGAGGCTGGTAGCCATGCTGGGGTTGAGGCTGGTAGCCTGTCTGGGGCTCGTAGACAGTCTGGGGTTGAGGCTTGGGCTGGTAACGATTCTGGGGTTGAGGCTGGGGCTTTGCCTGGTAGCCAGTCTGGGCAGAACTTGGTCCATACCACTTGATGGACCCTGTAGAAACACTACCAGGCTGGGGCTGGTAGCCAGTCTGGGGCTGAGGCTTGGGCTGGTAGCCAGTCTGGGCAGAACTTGGTCCATACCACTTGATGGGCCCTGTAGAAACAATACCAGGTTGGGGCGGGTAGCCAGTCTGGGGCTGAGGCCAGGGCTTGGGCTGGTAGCCAGTCTGGGGATGGGGCTCGGACTGGTAGCCAGTCTTGGCAGAACTTCCTCCATACCCCTTGGTGGACCATGCAGTAGCCTGGGGCTGGGGCTGGTAGCCAGACTGAACAGAACTTGTTCGAGATCCCTGGATGGACCATGTAGGAAAACTACCAGGTTGGGGTTGGGGCCGATAGCCAGTCTGGGGCTCGTAGCCAGTCTGGGGCTGAGGCTGGGGCTGGTATCCAGTCTGGGGCTGAGGCTGGGGCTTGGGCTGGTAGCCAGTTTGGGGCTGAGGCTGGGGCTTGAGCTGGTAGCCCGTCTGGGGCTGGGGCTTTGGCTCGTAGCCACTCTGAGTAGAACTTGCTCCATACCTATTGGTGGACCCTGTAGGAACACTACCAGGCTGGGGTTTGGGCTGGTTGCCAGTCTGGAGCTGATGATCACAGCCAGTCTCAGGCTGGGGCTTGAGATGGTAGCCAGTCTGGGGCCTGTTCTGGGGTTTGGCCTGGAAGCCAGTCTGCGACTGGGGCTCCAGGATGCAGGGCGTACCACTTGGATAATTTCTTGGGCCATACTGAGAGCTGCTGGGAAGAGCCTTATAGCCACCAGAATCAACTCCTTCACTGCTCAAGGAAGGATTGCCTGCTTCATACATGCGGATATCATTTTCATTCCATCCATATCTGCCCCCTACAAGATGGAATCAATGTATTAGGGACATTAAATCATCAACAAAACAAGACAACATACGAAGACTTACCAGTCCTTGCTACAGCATAGCACCTAAGGACCAACACTGACAGCAAAGTTATCCTGAATGGAAAAAAAAAAAGGTCAAGTTCATGTAGACATCATGTCCCAATCCTGATACAGCTCTGTCCCATTAATCAGAAAGTCACAGTTCAAAAATCAATCAATCAAAAGGAAGTACCTTATCCCAAACACAAGAGGTTGCACCATATTTAGCCTGAAAATAAACAGAAAAAAACAATTAACCTGTCTTTCAAGACAGTCTCTTAGCATCTAAACGGCTGGTCCTCTCTTCATATACAGGCACTGCTGCTACACAGCCTGCTCTCAGTCTGATTAGACTGATTGGGACCAGCTTGTAAGATGTTTTGCAGCAGGTGACTCAAATTAGAAAGGAAGTATCTTTCTGGACGTTGTTTATGTAGATTGACGTTTATCCGACAACGATCCCTGCAACTTTTGTTGCGGTGTGGCCTTGGGCTTGAATCCGCAAACTTTTGACACGGTGTCCCAGAGTGGAATCTTTTAAAACGCAATTCTTGCGAAAAAGGTGACGACACGGCCCCACTTCGTGCCTAATAGGCATGCGCGAATAAAATAATATGAGGGATATAGACTACTTTACTGCTCACAGCTCAGTGAAGCCTAATGAAATGAAACAAATATATAGGCCTAGATAATACAAATAAAAGGAGGACAAACGAAATATTAGGCCAATTAATCTAGTGACTAGTGAGTAAAAGGATTTGTCTCTAATCATGCCGGTCAATTTTACAGCTAGACCTAGGCCTATACAGCTATAATGGATTCTGAAGATTTGAGCCCATAATTCTAAGAATAGCCTACTTATTATAATATTATAATATAGCCTACTGCCGTAGGGCGGGAACAAAAACCGATCAAAGGCAAGTCACCAGCGAGAAAAGGCCAAGATTAGAAGGGAAACCTTCAACAGTTAACCGTGGTCACCATGGAGCATCTAATCCAGTTGTGTCATGCCAACCAGCATTCCCTTAATATCGGTGTCGGTCCATAAACGGGAGAAAATCTGGTCATTATATTATTTATTTTGACTTGTCGGCCTGTTGGCCTTCTTCAGAATCTATGAGACCAACAGGCCCAAACGTCCAAATAAAATAACTGCATATGGAGCCAGAGTGTGCAACACTTTTCCTTATGTTTTATGACCAGTTCTTCCAGTGATCGGCCCCTCACAAGATTACCTTGGTATGCGATACCTTTTTGTGATCTATAAACTTAGGCTTTCATGATTCGCATGCTCTATAGATGTCCGGGACTGCACAAGCACCACTGGACAGCCTTTCACTTTATTTTGTCACCTTTGCTACTTTGAATTACGGCTGTAGGCTAGATGGCATGAATTGGATTTGAAGATGTAATTGGTCATTTTAAATAGGCCTACTTTTGATGCCTATTTGAACGGACTGCATCAATCAATGCAATGACTCCACATTACGCAAGTCTGTTTGTTTGGGACTAACGACAGTAATTTCTATAATAATATAATATTTTCTCTTTCCATGTTTTTCAGTTTTACCCTTTTCATCAATACAACATCATTTGTACAGCCACGTCTCATTGATTGGGAAGCCATTTAGAGCTGCCGGTCAAATCATAGCCTGGGAGGATGAGGATGACATAACTGTTTATTGAGAAACAATTGATAGGCAAGCTGAGCTATATAAAGAAATACCACAATGCATGTAGTCTAGATTTATAACGTTATGGTTAGGCTATACACTTTCTGGTAGACTGTCCTCTCGCTCGCTATAAGCGCAACACCCAGCGTCTTTTTTTCCGCGCGCTCCGGCTGTTTTTGAGCGGCCGCTCCGAGCGCTCAAAGTTGAAAATATCTCAAGTCGCTGGTCTCGTTACTGCCGCTCCTACTGTTGTCTCCTATGGATCGTGTCTTCTTCTTCTTCTTCTTCCTTGGGTTGTATGGCGGATCGCAAACAGCTTAAAGGTGCATACCGCCACCTACTGTACAAGAGTGTGCATCATCATGTCATCATCCTAGTGGACACAGACTACAGTCTGCCCCACAACCGTGTGTCACCCAAGAAAGTAAATAGAGCCTTCCTGCAGATTCCTACCCCCTCCCCCTCCGTGCCCAGTAAACCCCTCAAAGTCCATTCCCGACCTGCTTCTCTGACCTTATCCCGGAGTCTCTCTCTCTCTACTCCATAGTTGGGACAGTGCAACAGAACATGTTCAGCATTTTCCGCAGCTCCACAGTGCCCACATATATCACTCCCCCTTTTCCCCAGTACAAACAAGGTGCCGTTCAGTCCTGTGTGATCAAACCTGAGTCTAGCCATGACGATTTCCTCCCTCCGGGTCTGTGCAGTGTAGTTCTTCACCATAACTGACTTCTGCACCCTGTGATACCCCCTCCCCTTCTGGTCTTCATCCCACCTCTTCTGCCAGAACTCAAATCCCTTCCTCCTAATCACCGCTTTCCCCTCTCCCTTCCCGAGCGGAACAGGCACCGAGATGACCTTAGTCAGCGCACCTTTCGCCAGTCGGTCTGCAGTCTCATTCCCTGTCACCCCCTCATGTGCCGGAACCCAACAAAACTGCACGTCTATCCCACCCCTGTGAAGCCTAAACAAACTGTGATACAATTCAATAAGTAGATCCTCCCTGACGGACTGGGTATGGATCGTGTCATGTACCCACATCCTGCTTGCTCTAACGGTAGGCCTATCACATCCTGCTTGCTCTAACGGTAGGCCTATCACATCCTGCTTGCTCTAACGGTAGGCCTATCACATCCTGCTTGCTCTAACGGTAGGCCTATCACATCCTGCTTGCTCTAACGGTAGGCCTATCACATCCTGCTTGCTCTAACGGTAGGCCTATCACATCCTGCTTGCTCTAACGGTAGGCCTATCACATCCTGCTTGCTCTAACGGTAGGCCTATCACATCCTGCTTGCTCTAACGGTAGGCCTATCACATCCTGCTTGCTCTAACGGTAGGCCTATCACATACTGCTTGCTCTAACGGTAGGCCTATCACATCCTGCTTGCTCTAACGGTAGGCCTATCACATCCTGCTTGCTCTAACGGTAGGCCTATCACATCCTGCTTGCTCTAACGGTAGGCCTATCGCTGTCAGATTCACCGTCATGCTCGTTCATGAAATGGTCACTGGGCACAACGATTGCTGTCCATAATCTGGGCATTACAATAACATTCAGCCTATTGATTGCAGGCATAGAGACCTACTGCATATTAGAATAACATAGTCATATAATAACAATAATAATACTATTTATTATTATTGTTATTATTATTATTATTATTATTATTATTATTACATTACTACTAATAAAACAATAATAGCCTACTCATAAGTATTATGATAATAATAACATTGAATAGCTAAACATAATAGAATAGAATGAATAAAATGACACATTTTATAGCATGCATAAGTACAAATCAGCTAGGCCATGAAGCCCAAGGCAGTCGATATGGCTAAAAGAGACGTCATTTTTAGGTGTAGGCCTACATCATATCTGTGTGCTGTTAAGGATGTTAAAAAAAAATATATATAATAGCCTATAACAAAATATAAATGTGTTAAGACTGTGCTTAGGCTAGCCTACTATTGTGAAATCACGACAGGCCTACATTTCACACAGTGGTCTGACAGGTGTGTGAAAACCAGGCGGAAGCGGTGTTCATAAAGGATGTGAATGAATTAGATTTATTAACAGTGATGTCAAATAAGGGGAACTTAGGGGGACTTAGGCCGTGTCCAAAGCCTGCTGCCTGCTGGCTTGGCATGCGTACTACAGCCTTTGCAAACATGTTTGCGGATCCGTGTGAAGGCGGATCCTTATCACAATACTGTTGTGTGAACGTGGAACCTTTGGGAAACGCAAAAGATCTTTCCCGTTTTGGAAAATTCGTTGTCGTGTAAACAGGGCCTAAATGTGGCTTGGATGTAAAGACCTACTTGGGGGGGGGGGGGGTGTTATTTGTAAATATTTTTCAAGATTGGGCCTCCAACAAAGTGTAAAAAAGTTGTATTTGCCCATGTGATCAGAGTGTGATCTTTATTCAGCTTGACAGATTTTATATTTAATCAAGGTCTGAGTGTCCATATGATATTGGCTGGGTTTCCCTAACGAGTTAAGAAGAACTGAGTTAAGAAGCTTCTTAACTCCAAAGTACTTCTTAACTCCCATACAAAGGGTTGCATAGAAGGGTTCCTTAAGAAGGTTCTTTATCAGGAAACCCGGCCAATTGTCAAGAGTAGGGGGTGTTGTCAGGCCTGAGCCACATCAATGTTCAAGTAATCAGTGGAATAGCACAGATATGTCATTCCAAATGTTGTCTTCTTGGTCTTATGGTTGATGCTTGCACTGGTTCATGGTTTGGATGGTACGTATACTCTTGGCCACATTTCTGTGATTTAGATGGGTGTCTACAGAGGGAGAGGTAAAAGGAGGATGAATGTAGCAGAGGTGGTTTGGAACCCCATTCTCTGGATGATGCAATCCTGCATGACACTTTTAAGACAAACTCAATGACAGTTTTTGTTTTATATTTGTACTGCATTGTGGTTGTTGTCACGGTCAAGCTAGAATAAACTGCTCCCTGCAGGAATTGGCCTCAAAAATGTGGATCTCTAGTCTGGGACTGTGCTGCAGAGGCAGGAACAGTTGGTTTATCTGCCTAGAAATCAACTGTTGTCTGAGCCTTGTTGCCCTTTCAGCCACAATACAGTCTACCAGGAGTCGAACAGATTGATGTGCTACAGCCCACATTCCAACAGCGGACATTTGCTTTAAAAATAAAAAAACACCAACGGACACCAATTACCCCCTCGGTGAGCTTCTTGTCTTTGAAATGGAGAGTTTAACATGTTTTTGAATGATTTTTCAAGGTGCCCACCCACATCCATTGTATGACCAAAACGGTGGTAGAGAAATTATCAGACTTTCTCAAAAGTGCTAGTTTTGTCAACGTTTTGATCTGAACCATTATATATGACGATCATATCCTTAAAACAGGGCTAAACATGCATTTTCCCTTTACTACTCCTTTAAGAGACCAAACTGGTCATTCAACCAACATCTCTGTGTTTCCCTAGGGCCTAGTCTGACAGTAGCGTACAACTGGGGGAACCCTAGGAAAATTCACACACATTCACACACATTAGACAACACTTAATTCAGTTAGGTGGCACCCAGGGTGGCTGACCTGAGTACTCAAGGTCAAGACATGCAACCCAACAGAAGTGCCATGTGTGAATTCAATTAGACGTTGCCCAGTCCAGCTCATAAAACAGGCTGATGTCACCATCCACATCAGATATTTGCCTCATCATGTTCAGATAATGTATCCTATGTATACATTATGTACACATACCATCTTAAAAGTGCAAAGTAGCAATGTTGAAACAAAAACAAATTGTACATGCAGCACTGAGGGTTTATTGAAATATATAACCTCAATGGTTCAAAATATATAACCTCAATGGTTCAAAACTATCAGGAAGCTCACATCTCAATGTTTTAAGTTTAAAAAGAAAGACGTATCAATATTTTCCTTGTGCAAAATCTGATTAAAAGCGGACAGTTGGAGTTAAACATGTTGCATATCTCTTGGTCAGCTTGGTCCAACCGTTTACCCTGATTTCCTTTAGCCTATATAGAAACACTGAAAGTTCACCAAAACGCGAACCAAGAAATCATACAGTAAATTCCAGAATCAAGAAAAAATACAAATGACAGACATTGAACATAACTGTTCAGAACCGTAAAACCACCCTGACTCTGAGTTCAAGATGCTACCATTTGACTTGTGTCCTTTTTCTACATACTGCACATTCCACACCAATGTGCCGAAAGGACAGGTATTTAACAGCAACAGCAGGGGACTGAGGGATTTAGGCTTCATTTAGCTTCTGCTGACACATTTTGGGCCATGTTCATATATTTCAGTTGTTTGTCTCATCTTATCACCTCATTTTGATACCAAACACGATATTAATTTTCATATGTCTTTATCGTGTACATTTTTGGTCTGAGGCTTGGAATATGTGACCCTTTTTATTGCTTTTGATTGAGTCACCCCTTATTTTAATGCTCAGAATTAAATGGGTGTGTGGTTGAAGTTTAAGATCTAAATAAGTAGTGGAAATGTAACCCATACGTTTCAACATGCCCTGGGTGGGATTCGAACCTTAAGGCATCAATCTTTTCATCTCCATCCCCAAACAAAATCTGAATTTCAATCAGAACTGGGTTGATCCTAAACTTCAGCCATGAAGGGGGCATTCAAATAAAGCCTTCTGAGGTAAAGAATAATTATTTTGTGTGCAGTCCAGTGGAGTTGGGTGTGGTCTGATGATGAGATCCATGTTGTGGTCCTGTGAAAGACTGCTGAGGGTCATCAGGGTGGGGGATCGGGTCAGGGGTCTCGGTGTTCATCTCTAGTCTGGTCTCATCTCATGAGGTTGGCAGAGGGCTTGTAGTGCAGCGTGAGCTGCCGAGAGCTGTAGCCGGACATGGTCAGTCCCATCAGCCCTAGCAGCATGGCCATCCTCGGCATCGCAAGGCTCTCCTGGCTCTGCAGCACGGTCCGGGTCGCCTGCGTCTGAAAGGGCAAGAAAGAGAGGGGTCACCGTCGTATGTGCGGTTTGCCGCAAAAGCCACTACCGATGGTGACAACATGGTCACCTTCTGTCTAGTGCTGGCAGTACTGGAGTCCATGAAGAGCTGACCGTGGTCAAGGATCATCTCAGCCCCGCGGTGGCCTTACCAGAGGGGAATGTTCAAACGTTATCTCAAAGTTTGAATTTACAGTCAGGAAGAAAAAAAACAACCTTGTTCTGTATTCATTCAGTCTTCTGGGATTTGGTGGGAATCTCAGTATTTTGAGCCGACCTACATAAAGTCAGACATAAACTAAGTTATTTTCTTTTAATTTTAAGAATGTAGTGGTTCAAAAATGTTTCATAAACTTAAAATCAAATACATTTTGGGGTTATAGTACTATGGTGTGTTCTCTGAATGACTCGCAACTTTTAGCTTTGATTACACAACCTATGCCGTTGAAAAGCTGGGAGGCTGTGGCTCAGGAGGTTCCTCCATTCCACATGTTTAAGTGTCCTTGGCCAAAGACACTGAGCCCCAAACTGATCCCAGTGAGCAGGCTAGTGCCTTGCATGGTGTGTGAGTGAACGAGAGCCCATTGTAAAGCGCTTCGGATAAAAGTGCTAAATAAGTGCAGTCCATTTACCATTTTCAGCCTATGACACAACACTTACAGCCCCAGTGTCTTCCAGTAAAAGTACATCCTTAGACAAAACACGATAATCAGACTTGACACCTCCGACCTGAAAGATGCCACAGGCTTCTAATCTCAGCTACAGGGACCTAAAATACTAGCAGGGTGATTAGGAGCACAGAACTCATGCCATTCGACTGTGGAGCCCATCAGCAAGGCATTAACTTAACCCTGAAGTGATTCAGATCCGGTCAAAGACTGCTGGTTGCGCTAATCTCCCAGTATAATCCTGTCAGGACACCTAATGGACAGTGGGTCATGTCCATGCAGGATGTTTACTCTATCTGGACACGACAACATGATGTTATAGGATTCATTGGAATCATTGGGAAGAAAACTCCCCCCACCAATAAACACTGACCAGGCCTGAAATACTGTTTTTGTTGTCTTTTTTCGATTTTGTACTTTATTTCAAAGTTTAATTAGAGTGAGGTCAACCTAAGCATGATAATGGGTTATCAGGCATGCCTCAACATTTGTCCAAATGTTTTCTCAGCTGATATGACAAAATTATTAACATTTCCCCCCATGTGACTGCCACTGGAGGTTTGGTCCTGATGTAGTCAGTCCTTCAAATGTGCTAGAGGGAAAAATACGTTTTTTATTTTTATAAATTTAAAATTGTATATATTATGAAATTTGAAGTTGTGAAGAACCCACTCAATATAACAAAAAACAGTTTTAGGTTCTCTAAATAGTCCTATTTTGTCTCAAAAGTCCATGTCCTGAGAAGTGTGAACAGCTCTGAGGCTTTGAAGCCCTTTTTCTCTGTTTAGTGATTTCAGGTGTCCCAACATTCACAGAAGCATATATTATATCTTATATATCTCAAATATTTGTAGATTTCAATGTATGGCACATCATTTGAAAGCTTACAATTTACACTTTCATAATCTGTAAAAAAACAACCTTGCCCTGTATATCAGGACCAAACCTCCAGTGGTGGTCATATGCCCTACGGCTCAACTAAAGCATATGACAACTTAAGATCACTAACAATGAATCATGAATGTACAGGAAGCATCTACACGTTCAGGGTGCAGTTCTTCTGTCCCTGTGAGAAGCCACCGAAAAGTCTTTCAATTTAGAATCTTCTTTGGTTCCTAATTGAAACTTTCAGTTGGTGAAATAAATAGTTCTAGCAAGTAGCTACCTTTTGGTTGACTAAATATTTATACTACTAGGGACCTAACAAGAGTACTTAATTCATAGGTTTCTCAGATGGTATATAGAGACAGCTGAAGAACCCTTTATGGTTCTAAGAAGCACCTTCTCTTCTGAAAGTATATCGGAACTCTGAAGCAGCATACATACCTTCAGGTATCTGATATACCCAGGGGTCAGTCGAGGGATGCGGAAAAACATCTTGGCTGTCTCCACAGGGCGTCCCACAACCAAAACCACACAGACTCTTCCTCCACAAGCCTTACGAGGCTCTGCTCAGCAGCCAGGCGCTTGGCTCTGTGTGTCCCTTCTCTCTCCCCCTCTCTCTACGGTCCCGACGTCCTCCACTGGGCTGATTGTTCCAGCAGCAGCTGCTCTCTCCCGTGTCCGAAGACACAAACACACACACACACACACACGACTGTTTACACACACCTGCACTGCTTTGATCTGTCTTGAGGTATACTCATCCCCACAGGTACTGTATACCATTAATCCTGGGCTCAGTTGCATAAGTGAGTCACATGGTGTGTGTGTGTGTGTGTCTTTTGAGGATTATTAGCCTATATGGCTCAGAGCCCAAGGTGTGGCGTAGGGTTGATACACTTGGAAGGGATGTACTGTCCCTGTGCATCCATGGCAGCTGGGGATCAGCAGTCCACCAGACAACACTGGGACGGCTCAGCTGACCACCACTGGGGGAAGGTCAACAGTGGCAATACAGTGAGCCGCTGATCCAACTGTTGAGTTGTTGTTTCAATGCTTCTGCTGCTGCTGGAGGGTCGTCAAAGTCAAAGCCAGGTTTATTTGTCCCATACTATACTTCATTATACAGGTTCAATGAGAATGAAATGCTCTTCCGTTAACTTCTAAACCGCGCACACACTAAGCAATTAGCCAATTGCACAACGCCAGTACTTCCTGAAATTAGACATGCTTCTCTATTTCCTGTCCTACACTATTGGATGAAGTGATTAATCAGGTATGGCTGACTGAAGCACAATGATCAGGCACACCTGAATAATAATTTCATCCAATAGTGTGAGACAGGAAATAGAGAAGCATGTCTAATTTCAGAGTTGTGCATATAGTGAATAAAGAGGTAAAAATAAATAAGAAACAATGTGTTATATATATATATAAATACAAGATAGAAAATATACAGATATGCATGAAAGGATGGGAGGATGGGGGAGCAGGTGAAGTTGTGCAGTTGTGTGAAATAGGTAAATGTACGTATGGGTGTATATATCTATGTATCTATTGATATGTATATTCACAAGTACTGAATGTAGATACTGTACTGTATGTATATTTTACGGAGTAAATATAAAGTGCAGGTTAGATCCTCTCCTGCTTCCTCCCATAGTCCACTATTATGTATCTTCATCTTACTGACGTTCAGATGGAGGTTAGTCAGGCACTCCACCTCCTCCAGCCTTCCCATCGTTGGTGGAGATCAGGCCCACTACAGCTGTGTCATCAGTGAACTTGATGATGCAGTTGGAATCGTAGGTGGCTACGCAGTCCTGTGTGTACAGGGAGAACAGCAGTGGGGACAGGGGACAGCCCAGGGGGACAGGACACAGCCCAGGGGGACAGGACACAGCCCAGGGGGACAGGACACAGTCCAGGGGGACAGGACACAGTCCAGGGGGACAGGACACAGCCCTGGGGGACAGGACACAGCCCTGGGGGACAGGACACAGCCCAGGGGGACAGGACACAGCCCCGGGGGACAGGACACAGCCCCGGGGGACAGGACACAGCCCAGGGGGACAGGACACAGCCCAGGGGGACAGGACACAGCCCTGGGGGACAGGACACAGCCCAGGGGGACAGGACACAGCCCTGGGGGACAGGATACAGCCCTGGGGGACAGGACACAGCCCAGGGGGACAGGACACAGCCCTGGGGGGCTCCCGCGTTGAGGGTGAGGGGGGGACAGGACACAGCCCTGGGGGGCTCCCGTGTTGAGGGTGAAGGGGGGACAGGACACAGCCCTGGGGGGCTCCCGTGTTGAGGGTGAAGGGGGGACAGGACACAGCCCTGGGGGGCTCCCGTGTTGAGGGTGAAGGAGGGACAGGACCCAGCCCTGGGGGGCTCCCGTGTTGAGGGTGAAGGGGGGACAGGACACAGCCCTGGGGGGCTCCCGCGTTGAGGGTGAGGGGGGGACAGGACACAGCCCTGGGGGGCTCCCGTGTTGAGGGTGAGGGGGGGACAGGACACAGCCCTGGGGGGCTCCCGTGTTGAGGGTGAAGGGGGGACAGGACACAGCCCTGGGGGGCTCCCGCGTTGAGGGTGAGGGGGGGACAGGACACAGCCCTGGGGGGCTCCCGTGTTGAGGGTGAGGGGGGGACAGGACACAGCCCTGGGGGGCTCCCGCGTTGAGGGTGAGGGGGGGACAGGACACAGCCCTGGGGGGCTCCCGCGTTGAGGGTGAGGGGGGGACAGGACCCAGCCCTGGGGGGCTCCCGTGTTGAGGGTGAGGGGGGGACAGGACACAGCCCTGGGGGGCTCCCGCGTTGAGGGTGAGGGGGGGACAGGACACAGCCCTGGGGGCTCCCGTGTTGAGGGTGAACAAGGATGAGATGTGACTGCCTGCTTTCACCACCTGGGGTCTGCCAGCCAGGAAGCCAAGGACCCACCTGTGTTAAATTCCAGGTCTTTGAGTTTGGTGACGAGTATGGAGGGGGTTACTGTGTTGAAAGATGAACTATAGTCAACGGTAATCTCAGATATGACTTCTTCCCCCCCTTGTCCAGGTGGGGTTGAGCAGTGTGGAGGATGTGGGTGATGGAGTCCTCTGTGGACCTGTTGTGTCGGCAGGTCTGCTGAGGGTTCAGTGTGCTGGGTGAGGGTTCAGTGTGCTGGGTGAGGGTTCAGTGTGCTGGGTGAGGGTTCAGTGTGCTGGGTGAGGGTTCAGTGTGCTGGGCAGTTTGGAGAAGATATAGTCTTTGATCAGCCTCTTCAATCACTTCATGACCATAGAGGTAGGGGAGGCTACTGGCTCAGGTCATTAAGGCCAGCTGGTCTCGGTGTCTTGGGTACGGGGATGATGATGGAGTCTGTGGGTGTGACAGACTGGGCCAGAGACTGGTTGAATATCACGTGAGCCCCGGTGCCAGTTTATCAGCACGTCTTGAGGACAGATATTATATAGAATATATATATATATATAGAATATTATTATTCCCATCTGACCACACTCTGAACGGGAATAGAGATCAAGTCTACCAACTGACAATATGCCGCAGTTTTACCTGAGCTAGTGAAAAGACCTGAACCTGACACAATAAAAACTCTGTAATAAATGACCTTGCAGCCAACTAAACTACTAAAGTAAAACTGCAAACAGACCTAAACTGGAGTTCAGGAGGGAGACTGTTAACATGTTGAATATTCTGCCTCAATCATGATCTGCTGTGTATTTGCTCTGTACCAACGAGGGGGCATGGCTCTCTAAAATCCCATTCCCAGTATAAAGGAGCTAATTTATCAACCAATTTAGCTCCATGTCACAGACAGAGGTAATAAAATCATATTCCTATTTGCCGAATAGACTATTTCAGAAAACAGGGGCAACGTTCTCATTTACATCTTCCAACGAAAAACACTACATATCAAAGGTATTCCAATATATTCCAAAATTATATTTCCAAATTCATTCATTTTTGTCAATCACTATTTCTCTCAAATGAAAATTACAATGTTGCTGTTGATCACATTGGTGATCATCTAAATGTTACATTGTTATCCATGGACAGTATTGTCATCTGATGCCTCGGTTGTATTCAACTATAATTATTCTTGAATTCTATTTATGAATTGTAGTATTTTCTACTAATTGTAGTATTTTCTGCATTATTGTATACATTGTATGTATTGTACTGTATGTTTTAGCTGAGGACTCTTGGAAGACTAGCCGATGGCTAAAAGAGATCCTAATAAACAAACAAACAAACTCTAAATCGTAGACAGGCAGATGGCTGGAGTCCTCTCCCACTGAACGCGTCATCCACTCGTGTCCTGTAATGGAAGGACCTCTGCGACAATTCCGAAACCAGAACGCGGGCTAACGTCGACCTCGATAGTTACCACGTCCAACACCTCTACTGCATGGAAATAAACATGACGAAGACATCAATATCGGATGCATAGGCTCGAATTAACTGTTTTGTGGCAATGCCATCTGCAGGTGTTCCGGAGGAGACGTAGTTTTGGCACACAACTCGTAAAAACACCCTGGCTGGTGCTCTGGCTCGAGCTAGCCGTCGTCTGATGTTCGCCAGCAGCAGAGAGGCCGAGTTCCAAACCGAAGCAGTCACTTAGCTACTGTACTTGCTTGTCGAGTGATTTTCGTGGAAGACCAGTTGAACTACTAAGTATTGCTTATCTTTACTGCGAGCTGGCTAAAGTGAATTAGCCGTCTTGCCTCTTAACGTACACGCTTGCTAACAAGTGCTCATTTGACCAGCTAATTATCAGCAAACTGCTTAATTGAAGTGAATGTGGAATGGTTCGGTTTCCCCATCAACGTTAGTGACCTAGCCACGTCAGTTGGAGGTAAATGGTCTAGTTCACTTCACCTAGATACTTGTTAGAACGTTATGTAACTTCCTTTCCAGTTAATTTCTACCAAATAAAGATAGCTGGTAATACTTTTCAAATAAATTATCATTTTTTCTTTGTTGAAGCATGACAGCATTCTAATATGTCCAAATATATTCAGTTATATATTTTCTGTAGGTCAGCTTCCACACACGGACTGCCTGGCTGTGTTGTGCAAAGGTTTGCCGTAGAGCCAAGAACGTGTTCTGTATTTCATCTAGAACACTGAATAACCAGACATCAGATGTTATATCATAGGTTTTCCCGTACAGGTTATCACACCAGTACAGATGAAAGTAACAAACCAATTAAAGTTAGGCTGCTTTACATGAACACTGATTGGATCTCTTGTTTTCCTCTCCTGGTTGCTGCACTGTACGTCCCCCTATTAACCCTCCCTGTCCTTTCTCCCTGCCTCTGCCTTGTCCAGCCATGATGAAGAGGAGGGGAGACACGTCCTCGGAGCCGCTGGTGGGGAGTAAAAAGAGACGCTGCGATGACGCCAGCTCGGACGAGGAGTCGCCCATACTGACGACCAGTCGGGGTACGAGAGAGAGTCACATCAACCTGTTGTCTACTTGTGTGGATTGAAAATGGATTGTGTATAACCCCATGGTTGTAGTAGCTCTATTAAGTCCTATTCAATTCTCAGGTCTCAAGTGTATGCAGAGAGACGGGTGTAGGGGTTGGTTCTGGGTGGGGGTCTAGTTGATGCTCAGGTCTCAAGTGTATGCAGAGAGACGGGTGTAGGGGTTGGTTCTGGGTGGGGGTCTAGTTGATGCTCTGGCTACACCTCAACATAGCCTGTCTTCACCTGGGCAGAGCAGGGAATTATACTGTGCGTTGGCACGGCAGCAAGATCTCACCTTTGCATGAACCTGGTAGTGATCTCCCAGTCACTGTAGACTTGGCAGGAGACATTGAACCTCATTCCTGAACATTTTCTTAAGTGTCTTCTTAAATGTCTTCTTACGAACTTCGTAAGACGAACCCTAAGAAAGATCTCAGCCGGATTCATGAACGCGTGGAGATGTGTTCTTAAACTGCCAAAGTGTTCTCAGCTGTGCTCCCCTTCTTAAGTTGAATGCGCGTTCTCGTACACCTGAATTTGCATAAACGCCCCGCCAGCTCCTTATTACATGGTTGAATGCACACAGCATCCCCAGACAGCGCGGAAAAAGTTGAGAGGTTCCCAATTGACATGATTGATGTTCACGTTCACAAGCAAATTCAACGTTTTATTCGTCACATGCAACATACTGTACCAGTAAAATGAGATGAGTGAGATGTTTCTCCGCTGGCTCTTACAACGTGCACACTAAGCTTAAGCAAGGTGAAAAAACCCAATGCAAAATAACAATAGAAAACAAGACGGTAAATGGACTTTTAATACAAAATGCAAAATAAATAGCCTACATGAAGGGATGGGATGTGCTGAGAGCTGATTCAATTGTACAGTTTAGTTAAATGCATGAGTAGGCTACTTGTGGATCTTGATATGCCCCATCTATATTATGTAGGCCCATATGATATATTTTAGTTATGGATATTCACATGTTTATTTACAGAATGTAGATGTGTCCATTCTGACGACTATGGAATATAAGGTGCTGTTGTGCCGAGTCTGAGTATAGCGACTGAGTTTACTGCTTATTTATTCATTCTCTGCCATTTGCAGTGTTTGCGTAGTGCTTTTATTTATTTTAGGGCACCACACTGCCTCGTAGAATCATGACTATAAATGAAACCTAACTGAAAATGAAACCTAATTGGAAATGATACAAACAGCAGATGTTACTGGTGTGCTGCTTGTTTAGTCTGGAGGGCCTGCAGTGTGGAGAATGCTCAAATCTGATTGGTTCAGGGTCATCACCATTTCCACATAATGGAAAGTGAAAGTCATACTGAGTTAAAAATAAAACAACAACTACTAGGAAGTAGGGCTGGGACTTTTGCCCCAAAATCATATTCGAAGTTCGTTTATTTATTAATAATAATATTCGAATATATTCGAATTATTATTAATAATATTTTTACCATTAAATTCTTACAGAAAGACCTACCTAGGTATTAAAATAAAGTTTTGCACATTCTGTCCACTAGAGGGCATTGTATCATAGGCAATATCGATAAGCAATGATGTTTTCAGAAGCAAATACAACACACAATGTCAACAACCGTTCTTTTAATTTATGTCAGACCCTGGCTTGAACAGTAGGTTTTCACTGTTTGACAAAAAATAAATAAAAATAAGCCAGTCAGGCTAGGTACTGAAAGACAAATAAAAGATAAATAAAGGTAGTAGGATGTATATCCCATTAATCAAACATGTAGCCTAGGCTAAATCAGAACTTGCCATTATGGGCTATCTGGCTGCAGTATGTGGGACTCAACAACCCTCGTCAACCAGGAGCCGGTTGCACCAGTCGTTACTAAGTGGTGACTAGGCCTAGTCATAGCCTAAGTGGTGACTAGGCCTAGTCATAGCCTAAGTGGTGACTAGGCCTATAGCCTAAGTGGTGACTAGGCCTAGTCATAGCCTAAGTGGTGACTAGGCCTATAGCCTAAGTGGTGACTAGGCCTAGTCATAGCCTAAGTGGTGACTAGGTCTAGTCATAGCCTAAGTGGTGACTAGGCCTAGTCATAGCCTAAGTGGTGACTAGGCCTAGTCATAGCCTAAGTGGTGACTAGGCCTAGTCATAGCCTAAGTGGTGACTAGGCCTAGTCATAGCCTAAGTGGTGACTAGGCCTAGTCATAGCCTAAGTGGTGACTAGGCCTAGTCATAGCCTAAGTGGTGACTAGGCCTAGTCATAGCCTAAGTGGTGACTAGGCCTAGTCATAGCCTAAGTGGTGACTAGGCCTAGTCATAGCCGGCCTAGTCATAGCCTAAGTGGTGACTAGGCCTAGTCATAGCCTAAGTGGTGACTAGGCCTAGTCATAGCCGGCCTAGTCATAGCCTAAGTGTTGACTAGGCCTAGTCATAGCCTAAGTGGTGACTAGGCCTAGTCATAGCCTAAGTGGTGACTAGGCCTAGTCATAGCCGGCCTAGTCATAGCCTAAGTGGTGACTAGGCCTAGTCATAGCCTAAGTGGTGACTAGGCCTATAGCCTAAGTGGTGACTAGGCCTAGTCATAGCCTAAGTGGTGACTAGGCCTATAGCCTAAGTGGTGACTAGGCCTAGTCATAGCCGGTCTAGTCATAGCCTAAGTGTTGACTAGGCCTAGTCATAGCCTAAGTGGTGACTAGGCCTAGTCATAGCCTAAGTGGTGACTAGGCCTAGTCATAGCCTAAGTGTTGACTAACTCGAGATTTGGTCACTACTCAATTTAAATGGGTTGCACCACTCACGATTAGTTCCTAGTAACAACTCAATATGTCCACCACCCTGGGAGGTGGTGTAAGTGATGACTAGTGCGAGGAAGTAGCATCTTCAACTCTGCTATTAGGACGGAGGTGGGCTGAAACATTGTAGCTAAATCTGTCGGTCGAAAAAACATTTTTTTTTAGCAGATGTCTTAGTTATATCAATATTAAGCTAACTATTGGCACCGGTGTGCTTATTGGTGTCATATTTAATAAGTTTGAGTAATGTCACGATCGAGCTAGCTAAGCACCTTTAGCTCAATGGTCTCAGTTGCTGGTTAGCGAGGGGAGTCCCAGCCCAGCTGATAACCCTCCGTTGCGGTTCGGGGGGAAGCAACGGTCGGCTGGGATCCTGCCTCTCATAGTTAACCAGCAACTGGTCAGTGGACGGTACCAGGCAGCCCACGGTATGTCTGAATCAAAGAAGGTTATCAAACTAGCTGGCTAGGATCATTTAAGCATAACAATCCAACGGCTCCAACTCCCCCAAAAGAACCCCTCCACTGCACAAGCACCAACCCCAATAATAATAATAATAATAATGATAATAATAAGCACAACCGAGTGCAACATCAGCCTTGCTAACGGAGATAATGAATTTGGAGGAGAGTGTTGCAGCTGGTGCTAAACGAGGCAAAGGAAGAATATTTTGTGGACTATTATCACATCCATTTCACAGTTGGGATTATACAGAAAGGTGAGGATCGAGCCTGTGTTGGATGACCAACTCAAATGCCTGGCTAGCTCAATATTGTTGTAAGTTTAACATGAATCGCATATGCGAGCCGGAGCCCGTCGCTTTCACTGGATGACTCGTGAAGCATGCTACATTTATCTTGCATACTAAACATGTTTTCGTGGAGTAGTACAGGTATGTACTAAATCGCATGTAGTAGGCGAGTTGCAGTATGTACTATATAGTATGTAATATGGACATTGGGACACGGCCCAAGCTCCTTGGTAAGGGCTGGGTAAGGGCGACCAACCTCCTTGTTTACATTTATACTTGCTTACCGATTTGGATCCTGCCGTCACAGTACAACGACTATTTTTTAGTAACTAGTTAGTAGTTACTAGTTAAGACAACGCCTAAATTGCCGTGGTGCAACCGAAATTAGACACCAACTAATATGCGACTAACTAGTAGCAACTAAGACTTTAGTCAGTGTTTAGGCGTGACTAAATGCTTGGGTTTATGGTGCGTTCCAGGCAACCCGTAACTCGTGTTTTTCCGACCTCCTACACGTGAAAATGCTCTGGAATGGCAGTCAAACCCGTAACTTCCCACCCGGCAACTGGGAGTTCATCGATCTGTACGAGTTCACGGGTGGGAAGTTACGGGTTTGACTGCCATTCCAGAGCATTTTCACGTGTAGGAGGTCAGAAAAACACGAGTTACGGGTTTGACTGCCATTCCAGAGCATTTTCACGTGTAGGAGGTCGGAAAAACACGAGTTACGGGTTGCCTGGACAGTGCTAACTAACTAACGTCACCTCCTACAGGAGCCCAGGTGTCCAATAGCCTTGCTAATGAGCTCGCGATTGCAACTTCACCAGGCGTGAAAAACCCTCTGAATCTGAATCAAAAGCAACGTTTGCTAGCCAACACATTTACAACAAATTATGCCTATAACAGGTTCGAATATTAAGGGCTGCCTAATATTAGTTCGAATACCAGTATTTCTGTCAATATTCGAATTATATTCGAATCCCGAAGTTTGGACTCCCAGCCCTACTAGGAAGTAGCCACATCAGAACTGTGGAGGTTTTGAACAGAGCTGTGTGTGTTTGGTTCTTGAGACTGACGATGATGATGGTGATGATGATGCTGTATGCTTGTGTGTTTTTGTTTGTCTGGCTGTGTGTATATTTTTTTTCCGTTCGTATGTACGTGCATCCTTTTTGGGGTTGGCGTGTGTCTGGTCCGTCCAGACTCCAGCCAGAGCGACTCCCACAGCGACCCAGAGGACCACCGCCCCGGATTCTCCTCACCCTCCATCTCCCAAAATGCATCGGCTGCGGACAACTCCACAGAGAGCGACGCCAACAAGTTCTCCATGTACAACAGCGTGTCTCAGAAACTCATGGTACGATCCGACACTCAATGTTGACTGTTGACCTGCATAGTAGTTTACCTAGATGAATAATTCAATAGTTTCAAAGAGAGAGACTATGGATGTAGGCTGTAAGAAGAGACCTGCTGCCTGTGGTCATGCAAAATAAGATGCAGCTTTTTCACTTTTTCATATTACTACCAGGATCCTACCTCTTGAAGCGCCTATTGTATTTATATTTTGCTACTCATACACTTTCGCTTTAGCACTAGATTATGCTCTTAGTCACTTGTTTAGAAAGGAGATGCACTTATTAATTCTGGTGAGTAGTAGTACACTTACTACCTATGTTAAATGCAGTTATTGTAAGTCGCTTTGGATAAAAGTATCTGCTAAATGACTGTAATGTAATTACCTGTGGTAATGCCCAATACCAATTGCGGTGCATCGTATAAAGTGTACTGTTATAGAGAACAAGTAGAATTAGAATTGCTTTAGATTCAAGAGATTCAAGATCTGTTTATTGGCCATGGATGTGGTTCACACATACTAGCAATTTGACTAGAGTTAAGGCAAACGCTGTTGCACACGACATAGCATCGGGTGCACGACAGGACAGTGCAAAGACATGACAGTGCAAAACAGTACAAAAAACAGTGCAAATACAAAAAAAAAACAGATTGTGAAACATTCTGTCACATTGTGTGTATCTCTTTCACGTGTCCTCTCCTTCCCCATCATCCACCACCAGGCCAAAATGGGCTTCCGTGAGGGTGAAGGCCTGGGTAAGTTTGGCCAGGGGCGTAAGGAAATTATCGAGGCGTCCACCCAGAGAGGGAGGAGGGGTCTGGGACTGACGCTGCAGGGCTTCCAGGGGGAACTCAACGTGGACTGGCAGGACGAACCCGAGGTAGGGTGGCATCAACAACGTCAACGACAACATCACATTCCACTGTATGCATACCTGCAAACTAGTCGCCTTTCGGCTACAATCGCGTTTTTTTTTGTCAATTGGGTCATTCATATGAATCGTGCAGATCCGGGGAGTTTTCCAAAAAGGGGGGGGGGGGGGGAGGGGAGAGTGACTGCGTTTGATGTTCAGGCTAGAATAAACCTTATTGGATAATACTAACTGGTTAGCTTGGCATAGATATAAGTACAAACTTGGATGCTACAAGCTAAATGTTATAGAGTGGTGGGTCTATTCAGAACGTGAAATAGTGACTAACCACAGCAGACGAGGGTATAAATACAGATCCTGTTGTTGGATGTAACGTTGCTTGATCTCCAGTTGAATAATGTCATGTCAACAGCGTCCAACATCCATTCCAATTGTGCAAGTTTTCTTCCAGGATCTCCTCATACTGCGTTTTTTCATACAGCCCAAATATCTCCATAGCTGCTGCTGCTAATCACTTAACGAAATATCTGATCAGCTGTAGTTTGGATATTTTTGCGGTTTAAAATTAGGATAGAGGACACTACTAGTTGCCCCTCAAGCAGAAACGAAACTTATGTCCAGTAGCTTTCTTTCAAGGAATTCCAAAATAAAAGTCACGGAAAACAATTACACAACAAAAAACACTACTTTTTTTTTTTTTTACTCACTTTGCATTGGTCCGAATGGTATACTGTATACTGAAGTATGAAGTCTACTGAATCTGATATATACAGAATAATATCTGGAGGGCCTATTCATCAGTAAATAAGTGATAATAATGGGCAACCTTAATCTAAAAATATGCAAGCAAAGACAGTGTCATCATATCGATACAATAATATGGGTAAGACCATTCTAAGAGGAGAAGTTGTTTTTTGTGTGTTTTTTTTTATGTATCGGTATCGGACGATCCTGAGGGAAATAATCGGTAATCGGTATCAGCCCAAAAAAAGAGTGTCCCTAAAAGCTATCATGTCTCCCTGTCTCATTCTTTCCTGCATTTCAGGCAATGGTGATTGGTTGTCTTTTTTTGGGAGGCAACAGGGAGAATAATGTGTAAAAAAGTAATTGTTTGGTTGCTTAAATAAATAACCAACTTTTTATGAGATACCTGTTCTCTCCTTTTAGGGAAAAAGAAACATTGAAATTCTGATTAAAATGTTTCAACTGTGAATCTGGACATCTACATAATTGTATTTGGGGTTGTAATTGGGATGGATATACTATGCGCCTCGCAAGAGCCATGTATGCCTACTCGCACACAGAAATTCTAGTTTCAAAACGCTCCAAAAAGTGTCATTTGCATATTAAAATCACTAAAAATGTCTTCCCGTGGAGGATGCCACGGACCCCCCGACCATAACTTCGTTTCGTACCTGTCACTTTTTTCACTCTTGGGAGTTTGCAGGTCTGTGTATGGAAGGAATCTGTTATCATCTCAATGGTCAAGGGCAGCAGTATGGTCAAGAGTAACGGTAGGGACAACAAACACCCCTAGTCCCTCTGTTTCTCATGTTCTCTCTCTCTCCTCCACTCTCCCTCCCTCCCTCCCTCCCTCCCTCCCTCTCTCCCTCCCTCCCTCTAGCCTAGTGCTGTAGAGCCGGTGGAGTGGTTCCCAGAAAGCACCACAGAAATCCCGGATGCAGACGAGCTGAGGGACTGGATGGCTTTGGGACCGGTAAGAACGCTACCGCTTACATACATACACAAATCGCTACACATACACGCTTGTGCCCATGTACGCAGTCATTCTACATTATGATGAGTAGGGATGAGATGGTATGGATTTTTGCATTACGGTACGGTACGGTATCTAGTTACACGGTACGGTTTACGGTATTTCACGGTATACGGCATTTCACCTCCCCAACACACATTAAAAAACAAGTATTTTACTTTGAAGGAACTACAGTGCAACACTTGATGGAAAATACACACTATTTTAATTAAGCTCAGTTTATTAATAGCAAGCTTATATTAAATAACACAATTAACTGTTGCAAGCAACTTGAAATGTGAAGTTTCAGCAGCGCATTATTGTGTAATACCGTAAACTTAATACCGTAAACCCAGGGAATGTCACGGTTCTAATACCGTGGACATTTTATACCGCGGTTCACGGTTTTACGGTATACCGTCTCATCCCTAATGATGAGCAACATCTCATTTGTACTTTGTTTATTTCAGAGGAAGCTGAAGATTGAGGACGAGACAGAGTTTTGCACGGAGGATCTGCTGCACACACTTCTGAGGTGCAAGGTATGTCATCCTGTAGATCGTCCGGGAGTGTTTGCACATCCTTATGAGTAGGGCTGCTCGATTAATCGGATTTTAATCTAGATTAAGATCTGGGCTG